>NC_080165.1:58144717-58444717 GCF_950295315.1 Erinaceus europaeus
TGATTGATTTTTTTTCTTTTTTGTTGTTGTTTACTGTCAGTTGTAGAGTTGCTATAGGTTGGGAAAACCTTAAAATGTATATTCTAGGGACTTTGAACAATCTTCTTTTTTTTTTTAATTAAGGAAGATCCACTTTCAAAGGTATTTTCCCATCATTTTTATGTGATGGCTAGATAAGAATCTAGATGTGTCAAGCTAAGTTGTTACTTAGATTATCATCTCAGCTGTTACTCTGAGTATATTTCATGGTGTCATACTTTTTACATAAACATTGAAGAGTCAGTTGAAAAAAAATATATTTAATGATGCAATTTCACAGAATGAATTTAGAGCCTTAAACACATGGGAGAGACAACCACAGCATAGCTTTCCATACATAGTAAGGTGTGTATTCTACCAGGTTAGCTATCTCCTGACCCCCCCTTCTCAGTTGAATGATCTTTTATTAAGTATGCTAAGCACATTACTCTTTCTCTTTATTGTTGATTTCTGATTTACTGGGTCAAAATTTGTTCTGGTGGCTCTGAGTTTTGAACTTCTGTCCTGACATCTGTATGATTTCTTTTGTAGTGTTGGAACTCAGGTATACATTTCTTTTGTTATCCATTATTTTTGTGTGTGTGTGCTTGAAGTGGGAGGTCTGGGTCTGGGGTATTTCTGCTTTGATTCAGATCCCCCCCATTGACAGTCATACAAATGACACATCTGTAGAATCAATTTAAAAGTGATAAAAGCAGCATATGAAGCCACTCTTTATTTTTGACAGTTGTTGGAATGTTAGCCACTCTTAGGAAATGGTAGCATCCATTTCCACCATACTACCTGATTTCACTGCAGTTTAGTGTTGTACTCTCAGATTCATTCATTCATCCTTTCCTTCTTTTTTTTTTTTTTCCAACCAAGATCTGGGCTATTTAGATGCTATTACATTAGTTATTTTCTTTTTTAAAGGTTTATTTTTATGAGGGGCTAGGTGGTGTTGGATCTGGTAGAGCACATATGCTATAATACACAAGGACCCTGGTTCAAGCCCTCATCCCCCACCTGCAAGGGTAAAGCTTTATGGTATGGAGAAGCAATGCTGCAGTTGTCTCTCTTTCTCTTTCCCTCTCTATCTTCCCCTTCCCTCTCAATTTGTCTCTATTCAAAATTAATAATAAAAATTTATTTTTATGATGGTGCCCCAGGTTCAATCTCCAGCACCACCATAAATGAAAAGTGAGCAGTGTTTTGGTTAATAGTAATAATTAATAATAATATATTTCTATGAGAGAGAGAAAAGTACTGCTCAGCTCTGGCTTATGGTGGTAGCGTGAATTGATCCTGGGACCTTGAAGCCTCAAGTATACTTAAACTGTGCGCTAACACACAGAAATATCTCCCCAGCTCTTACTTTTATTACAGTTTAAATCTATTTATGAGAATACCAAAGCATTACTCTGACATGTGGTACTGGGGATCAAAGTTAGGACCTTATGCTTACAAGTCCTGCACTCTACTGCTGTGTTACATCTCTAGCTGCCTTCAGGTTCCTTAAAATATATTGTCATTAGTTAGGATTTTAAAAAGTAACAGAGAACTATGCTAAACCTCATTAACTGAAGCAGGAAAATATTTATGATCACACCCCAGCCTTATAGTGCCAAAGACTTATCAACACTGTTGTTTTTAGATGGCATAGGATTCTTGCAAGAGTGAAGCTGTGCCTCTGCTTCCATGTGATGAAGGCCACCCTTTGTCATAGCAGCATACTGCTTATCCTTAGTAGTATGGTATATGGAGATCAGGCGAGTCTTTTACTCTGTCTGGAACAGTAACTCCAAATATATGTCCCACTAATAATAATGCCAGTAGTCAGAAAATTACTAGCATTCACAGATTGTGGATTAGTGGCATTAACATTTACATTTGGAAGACATTAAGTACTTTTCTCTACTAGGATTAAGAAAATAGACACTTTATCTTTCATGCTTTTGTGCATCTTGTGACTTTTTAGCTTTGCATGTGTGTAGTCAGATCTCCTAATTACAATTCTTTCAGACAGAGAGAAAACTTAAAATATCAGGGATTTTAAGTTTGTTTATTGCTTTTATGAGAGAGGTGGGAGGAAAAAAAATTCACCTTTCTCTTAAGCAAGTTTTTGTGTTCATGAATTTTGTCTGTGAGAAAATTGAGGATGCCCTCAAGTTCAAAGTGATAAGGACTTGTTTTGGACACATGGGTGCCAGATATACTACCAAGGCCAAAGTTTATCCAGGGAAAGTAAAACTAAACAACTGACCAAAATAGTTTCTGTTTATTTAAAGTTATTTCTAATTATTGCTACCAATTCTGCCTTTTTACTCTTCTTTTCTCTCACCCACATTAGGGTCTTACAACCGAATTTTATACAACCCAAAATAATAATTACATGTTCATAGTCTCTCTCTCTCTCTGTCTCTCTCTCTCTGTCTCTCTCTTTTCTTTTTACCAGAGCACTGCTCAGCTCTGGCTTATGGTGGTGCAGGGGACTGAACCTGAGACTTTAGAGCCTCAGCTTGAGAATCTCTTTGTATAACCATTATGCTATCTACCCCTGCCCCTTGTTCATAGTCTATAATACGATTTTTAGAGAATATTATCTAACTGGTTCAAATGATTGTTGATACTAATTTGAAGCCAGAGATTATGGGACAAGAAATGTTATTCTTTGCCTTTCCTTTCTTTTCTTCTTCCTTCCTTTCTTCCTTTAAAATTACTTGGGGGCCAGGCAGTGGTGCACCAGGCAGTGGTGCACCTGGGTAAGCACACACACACATTACAGTACACAAGGGCCCAGATTCAAGCCCTTGGTCCCCACCTGCAGGTAGAAAACTTCACGAGTGGTGAAGCAGTGCTGCAGGTTTCTCTCTGTCTCTCTCCCTTTCTATTTCTGCCTCCTTTCAATTTCTCTGTCTCTGTTCAATAATAAATAAATAAAGATTTACTTACTTGTTCACGAGAGAGAGGAGGAGAGAACTAGAGCATCGTTCTAGTTTGTAATGCCAGGGATGGAACTTGAATCCTTATGCTTGAGAGTCCCAGTATTTTATCTAATGTGCTACCTCCTGGACCACAGAAATAATTACTTTTCATAGTCCTTGATGCATTAATTTTCAAAATCCCATGTTATAGGTATGAGTAGCAATTTTACTGATGAGATTTAAAGAGAAATAAGTTACCCAGAGCTGCAGTCCCCCCGTCCTTTTTTTTTTTTTTTTCTTTCCACATTGGGGTCTTGTGCACATTCATTTTCACTACTCCTGTCCCATTATTTCATTCAGAAATAAACACAGAGAGTGCGCCACATTGATAGGCCTTCCCCTAATGACATGGTACTCCCATGTGGTACAAATCTGGGCCATATACATGGTCAAGTATGGACCCTATGCAGTGATCTATTTTTTTCCAGGCCCTATACTTTCCCCTCCCCCCTCCTCCCATTAGTAAGACCTGAAGGGTGTTTTGTTTTTTCACCAGAGCACTGCCTGGTTTATAGTGATGTAGATGGAGAGAGTGAACTTGGGACCTCTGGTGCCTCAGACATGAAAGTCTTTTGCATAGCAATTATGCTATCTTTCCTGACTCCTTTAGGGTCTGTTGTATGTCACGATCAGATCATGACTTCTACAAAGATGTTTGAGTTTCCAGATTGTAGAAGTAGAAGGAAAAGATAATATTCTAGCTAAGTTTCTTTGAAAACACCTATGGGTGCTATAGACTTTGCAGTAATCAAGGAGCTCTTACTTTTTACCTACAATGAAAATACTTCAGATGTTGAAATTGGCAGAGATTCTAGATTTGTTACTTTTTAATCTATTACTGTTTCCATAATTGTGTGTTTAAGACCTGCCTAGAGAATAGTTTTTTTGCTAGTCATTCATCAGCAGCCCATTAGCTATCTTTAGCAGACTCAGCGCAGACTATCAAAAAGGCTTTTAAGGGGGTCAGGTGGTTGGTGGCACACCTGGTTGAGTGCACCTATTACAGTGGGCAAGGACCTGGGTTCAAGACCCTGGTCCCCACCTGCAGGGGGAAAGCTTTGCAAATGGTGAAGAAGTGTTGCAGGTGTCTCCCTGCCTCTTTCCCTTTCTATCACCCCCTTCTCTCTTGATTTCTGACTGTTTCTATCAAACAAAATAAATATAATTTTTAAAAAGGGCTTTTAAGTAAATGATCCAGGGCTTAGTACTTTATTTTAAAACTTAAGTTATTCTTTTTAAATTTTATTTATTTATTTATTTTCCCTTTTGTTATCCTTTTTTTTATTTTATTGTTGTTGTAGTTGTTGATGTCATCGTTGTTATATAGGACAGAGAGAAATTGAGAGAGGAGGGGAAGAAAGAAGGGGAGAGAAAGATAGATACCTGCAGACCTGCTTCACGGCCTGTGAAGTGACTCCCCTGCAGGTAGGGACCTGGGGGCATGAATCGGGATTCTTATGTTAGTCCTTGAGCTTTGTGCCATGTGTGCTTAACCCGCTTTGCTACTGCCTGACTCCCAGTTTTTCTTTTTTAAAATGAAGAATGTATTAAAATCAAAGTCCAGCATTTATTTTTATTTATTTTCATGAGAGATATAGATGGAGAGAGAGAGAGGTATCAGAACATTACTTAGCTCTGGCCTTTGGTGGTGCCAGGGATTGAGTCTATTCTTCAGGGCTATAGTAGGGACTCTTCAGTGTCTGCACCATGCCACTGCTCCCAGTGGCCATTTTATTTTCTTTTTGAAGGAGGGTGAGAGAATAGGGGAGGGAGTGGAGAAATGGAAGCACTACTCCAAAAGTTATGAACTTTTCCCCTTTCAGATGCTTTCATGTAGGGGTGGGGGCTTGAACTCTGGTCCTTCCACATGGTGTGTACTCTTGGGTGAGCCACCAGCAACCCCCAGTGCACACCCAGGCATACTCACAGACACACCTATTTTACCAGAGCACTGTTCAGCTCTAGCATATGGTGGTGCTGGGCATTGAACTCAAGTCCTTGAGGTTTCAGGCATGAGATGACTACTGTGCTATCTCCTAGCTCTAGAATAGTAGTGTCTGTTTTTTTTTTTTTTTTTTAAGATTTTATTTATTCATTAATAAGAAACATAGGAGGAGAGAGAAAGAGCCAGAGAGCTCTGGTACATGTGCTGCCGGGGATTGAACTCAGGACCTCATGCTTGAGTCTGATGCTTTATCTACTGTGCTACCTCCTGGACCACGAATAGTAGTTTCTGATGAATTGGATCAGTTCTGAGTTGAAACCACAAGCTTAGGTCTCAGAGAAAAAAAAATGTGAATAGTGTATAATAATTGAATAAGCTCCATCATCGCCATATCTAATATTTAAAATGTTAATTTTTGCATACATACTTGTATATGCATAATATATATTATGCTTGCGTTTTCATATAAGCATGTGTATACACACACATACACATAATATGTCATGTAACCTTCCTATTGCTCAAGGTATTATCTGATTTTCTTTTGGTGATGAAATAATGAGGTCATTGGAGTCACCATGTGATGATTGACTCGCATCTGATTTTCTCATTACCACGTACTTGCCAGGTGCTTGTTAAATTTTGACACATAGGCTTACCCTACTGCTTTTTGAAAAATCATTGTTTTGATTGTGATTTATATTTATTTTAACTGTTTTGTTCTCAATACCTAACTGGTATTTATACTGAAAAGTTAAGATTGCTCTTTGGATCCATATGATCAATTTGGCTTATTAATTTTAATTTAGTTTTCATTGATGTGGACTCTGAAAATCATTACAGCTAAATTAACCTTCAGGTCCTTGTTTGTTTAGTGTTAGCTTATTCTAGGTATGTCTACATCCTAAGGTGTGTGAAATTCTTGACCTCTTATTTTTATCACCTACTCTTTTCATGCTTGATCTCTGAAGAAAAGTCTGCAGGAATTATCTTTAGCAGCTTTCCTCTTTCAGAGAATGTTAGCAGCCTCTGAGAAAGGGCAACGGAGGGTAGTCCCTTCAGGGACCTTTCATCTAGTACCACATTACCCAAACTTTAGCTGTGTGTCTTTGGGAATGTTTTTTTCTACCTGAAATTCAGTTGCCCAAAACAAACAGAAAAGACTGTTTGTAGTGTTTTACCCCTCCATACATCAATTCAGTGTAACCATGAGAAAACAGACAAATACAAACTAAAGGACATTTCATAAGGTACCTGATTATTCCTGTTTAAAAATGATAGGGGTTGGGGAAGGGTCAAGATGGTCAAATAGAGAAAACCTATGTTTTCCTTCTTCTACTATCAGTAACAAAGCCACAACTGTACATGGGAAACTATGCATAGAAATGGATTTCCCACAGTAAGGGACAAAAAGTCAACATCCAGGTGGGCAGGGATGCAGAGAGAAAACCTCCATACAATAGCAAACCCTACAACAAACAGCAATTAGACGAGACCTATAAAATATGGGGCTCTAATCTGGTGAGTGGGGATAGTCTGTACTAAAATCCCCTCATCTCAATCCCCCCCTGCAACTCTATAATAACATAAAACAGGAAGTTAAAAGCTATAAAAGATTGGGGGAGTCATAGTGGCAGCCCTCACAATGACCTGGTAGCTTGCTCTGGCAGAGGCCATATTAGAATTCTGTTGCTATAGTGGTAGACCCTGGTAATGGATTTGGGGAGGAGTATTCCCTTCAAGATCATATCCTGCGAGGTTCTTCTGTTCCCTGCCAGCCCCATAAGGGACACAGAATTAGCACTACCTAAACAGAGGCCCCAGCACATGTCAGACCTGAAACCTTGCCCAGGGCACTGAGGACTACTGAGCACTAGCAGCCTCAAAACCAGGTCACAGTTGCCTGTCCCATGTCTGCACAGAACACAAACAATAATGAAAAAACAGAGGAAGTTACCTGCAATGTCAAATAGCAACTGAAGGAAACCCCAAATTCATCAATTACTTCAGAAATGTAAACTTTTCTTCTTTTATGATAGAAAGGTAGAGAAGAAGGGGTGGAGAGAGAGAGAGAGAGAGAGAGAGAGAGGACGAGCACTAAAGTGTCCTTTAATGCAGTGGGGATTGGGCTTGACCTGGGTAGAGTACACAACAAAGCAGTGCACCATTCACATGACCTATTTCCCCACCCCACTCTATAAGCTGTTTAATGAGGACATAAAAACTATAGTTCTAAAGATACTTGCTGAAGGGAGAAAATTTCAGTAAGTCAGAGAAAATATGAGAGAGGCCATAACAGATATCAGATAAATCAGCAGAGCTTAAAAAAAAAAAAAGAAAGAAAGAAAAATACAGCCGGCTATCCATAGGAGAAACATAGTAGTCAAATGTCAAAGTGATGAGCTGGAGGGTAGGGTAATAGTAATGATAAGATAAATAAGTAAATAACACTAGTAAAAAGTCATAAGAACTAAAGAGTATGAAGATAATTTAGGAGAGGTATGAGACAACATCAAGAACACCATAGGGGTGCCAGTAGGAGGAGATGTGATATGAAAGGGACAGAATTCTTATTGGAAAAAAATAATAGCTGGGAATTTCCATTCAGGTCCAGGAAACTAAGAGTTCTGAACAGAGTAAACCCAAACTGAAGCACACCAAGGTACATACTTAAAATGTCACATTTCAAAGAAAAGAAATTGTATTTATTTTGCAAAGCCTGATTGTTGCATATGGGCAGTTTCACCATTCCCTGGACGATTTTTTCATACTGAGAGAGAGAGATCGAGAGCGAGAGAGAGGTATGTTCCACAATACCAGAGTTTCTCCCTTAGTGCTACTGCTATACTCCCCACCTGGTACTTGGATTCAAATCTGGGCTGTGTGCATGGCAAGTCCCACATCCTACCTGGTGAGCTAACTCTCTGGCCCCTAAAGAGAGAATTTTAAAAACTGTAAGAGAAGTGTATAAAGTCATCTATAAGAGGGTTTGAATAAAACTTACTAACTTTTTTTCCCCCCTCAACAGAAACTCTAAAAGACCAAAAAAAGACTGATATGATATATCAAAAGTTTTGAATGGAAACCTCAAGGTACAAAGACTTGTACCAGAAGAATAGTCCATTCAGCTAGGTTATCACTCTTAAAACTCTTTAGGTTTGAAATTGTGATGAAGAATTTTCAAGACAAGCAATAGTTAAATGAATTAATACCAGTAAGCCAACAAACACTACAAACGCAACAAACACTACTAACAGGATGTATAGAAAAGGAAAATATTGAATGATCTTCATCTGTAAGGGGTAGGTAAAGAAACATAGCAGTAAAAACTAACAAAGTCAAATGAAGATAATCCTTTGGAGCTAAGGTTGCCAAAAGGGATGGAGTGAGTTGTGGGAGAGGGCGAGGGGTCCTGCCGGTCCCAGTTCGGGCGGGGCACCAGTTGCCCGTCTAGCTACGCGGGAGACCGACTACCAGGGACTCATGACTGAACTGGGAAGCAGTATCTCGTTTATTAATCAGATACATCGCCTTTTATGCATCTCTTCACCGGAAGTGACAAGGGAAAGGAAATGACTAGGAGAGGGGGTGGAGCAAAAAAAAGAGCATGAACAGAACATAGAAAGCTTCCATCTAACCAGTGGGGATTAAGCCAATACCCTGAAAGCAGGGCGGGACCCAGGTAAAACAGTGACTATGTAAATAGACCACATTGTAAGTAATACAAGCGAATCTAATGTGATGATCAAAACAGAAGGTCTTATAAGCAGAATTTAGAAGCATACCAACAGGGTCCAGTGAATTTTGGTGGAGAGATAGTATACTCATAAATAAATAAATATATCTTAAAAAGAAAAAAAGGAGATGGAATCATTTTGGGCTTATGTGAAAAACTATAAAGCCTGGGAAGTGATGCAGTGACTAGAGCGTTGACTTGTAAGCATGTGGGTTTGAATTTGATTACCAGCATCACATGTATTAAAGTGATGCTCTGGTTCTCTATTTTGCCCTTCTCTTTCACTAATAAGTAAGTAAATAAATATTTTTTCCTGCCATGTAGGTGTTTTTTTTTTTTTTTTAAAAAAACTATTGGATAGAGACAGTGAGAAATTGAGAAGGAAGGGGGAGGTAGAGAGGGAGAGAGACAGAGACACACCTGCAGCACTGCTTCACCACTTGTGAAGCTTTCCCCCTGCAGGTGGGGACCAAGGTCGCCAGGCGGTAGCAGAGGGTTAAGCGTACATGGCACAAAGCGACTGGCATAAGGATCCCACCTGCAGGGGGTCACTTCACAAGTTGTGAAGCAGGTCTGCAGGTGACTATTTTTCTCTCCCCCTCTTGTCTTCCCCTCCTCTCTCCATTTCTGTCCTATCCGACAACGATAGCAATAACAACAACAATAAACAACAAGGGCAACAAAAGGAAAAATATGGCCTCCAGGAGCAGTGGATTCATAGTGCAGGCACCAAGCCCCAGCAATAACCCTGGAGGCAAAAAAAAAAAAAAGTGACAAAAATAGTGTCTATAGTGACAGAAGTCAGAATAATAGTTAATACTTAAATAAGGGGTATTTTTGGCTGGGAGGTCTGACAAGAAAGCTTTCTGAAGTACTGGAAACATTCATGCTCTTGGTAATTACACCACCACTGCATACAGATGTAAAAATAGATGGCTCTGCATGCTTACTATCTGAACACTTACTAGATGTAAATTAGACCTAAAAATTTTTAATTATTAAAAAAAAATTCCCCGTCATGGGAAAAAAGCTCCAATGACAAGGTTGTGAAGTCAAAGCATGGGGGCCAGGTGGCGGTGCACCTGGTTAAGTGCACACATTACAGTGTGCAAGGACCAAGTGCGCTCCTGGTGGTCTAATGGTCAGGATACAGTGCGCAAGGACCAGGGGTTTGAACCCCTGGACCCCACCTGCAGGGGAAAAGCTTCACAAATGGTGAAGTAGAGCTGCAGATGTCCCTGTGTCTCTTTCCCTCTCTATCTCCCATTCCTCTCTCAATTTCTGCCTATATCCAGTAACATATAAATGAAATTTTAAAAAATTATAAAGTCAAAGCATGTTTACATACTGAAGGGTCTAAGTGGACAATAATATTACAAAAACAGAAAGTATAAAAAATAAGTAACAAGCATTTGTACACTAGCTACTAGCAGCAGTCAAAATAACTTTCTCACAAATATGTTTATATTATTATATTATGTTTCAAAGGTACAGAGAAGTATCTTATTTAAAACAAACCTATTTCAGTTTCATAAAATTAATGGCCACTCTGTCATGACACATATTCTCAGTCATCACTGTGCAACCACAATTGTCTTGAAGGTCAAAGTTTTCTTTTTACTCTTTTTTTTTTTGCCACCAGGGTTATCAGTGGTGTGACTACACAACTCCACCATTCCTGGTGGCCATTTTTCTTTGATAGAGGAAGAGAGATAAAGAGGAGTCACCTGCAGCACTGTTCCACCACATATGAAGCTTTCCCTTGCAGGTGGGAAGCAGAAGTTTGAACCCAAACCCTCAAGCATGGTAACATGTATAGTCTACTGAATGAGTCACCACCCAGCACCCGCAAATAGAGACAGAATGATATATCATTGTTTCTATTTCTTTCAGGCCAGCATTCAAGTCACATTTTCTTTAGTTTTGATTTAAAAAGAATGGTTACATAAGTGAAGCTGGATCAATGGATGGGAACTCTGGACGACTATCTTTGTTTGTAACTCTTTTTTTAAAAAAGATTTATTAGGGGCCAGGTGGTAGCGCACCTGGTTGAGTGCACATGTTACTGTGCATAAGGACTCAGGTTCGAGACCTTGGTCCCCACCTGCAGGGGGAAAGCTTCACATGCCCAAAACGATTGTCCATTTTCTTGCTTAATAATTTGTTGGTTCTCCAGCATTTTTAATTAGTATCAGTGCCAACATTTTTCATGAACACCTCATGTAGTCTTCTCAGCACGACATGCTGTGAGTTCACTGTGTTAAAATGATGAAGTCTAGCTTTTCTTCTCTAGATTCCCATTTAGAACGGGGATGATCTTCAACCCCATTTTTTTCTCCACCCAACTCAAGTGCAGCCCCTGTGACTTCTCCCTTGATTCCAGGTATTTTTAATTAATTAGTTGATCAATTTTTTTTCTTTTTTAAATTACTTTAATTTATTTCTTTATTGGGGAATTAATGTTTTACATTCAATAGTAAATACAATAGTTTGTACATGCATAACATTCCCCAGTTTCCCATTTAACAATACAACCCCCACTATGTCATTTATCATCCTTTATGGACCTGTATTCTCCCCACCCACCCACCCCAGAGTCTTTTACTTTGGTGCGATACGCCAATTCCATTTCAGGTTCTACTTGTGTTTTCTTTTCTGATCTTGTTTTTCAACTTCTGCCTGAGAGTGAGATCATCCCATATTCATCCTTCTGTTTCTGACTTATTTCATTCAACATGATTTTTTCAAGGTCCATCCAAGATCGGCTGAAAACGGTGAAGTCTCCAATTTTTTTTACAGCTGAGTAGTATTCCATTGTGTATATATATCACAACTGGCTGAGCCACTCATCTGTTGTTGGACACCTGGGTTGTTTCCAGGTTTTGGCTATTACAAATTGTGCTGCCAAAAACATATGTATACACAGATCTTTTTGGATGGATGTGTTGGGTTCCTTAGGATATATCCCCAGGAGAGGAATTGCAGCATCATAGGGTAGGTCCATTTCTAGCCTTCTGAGAGTTCTCCAGACTGTTCTCCACAGAGGTGGACCAATTTACATTCCCACCAGCAGTGCAGGAGGGTTCCTTTGACCCCACACCCTCTCTAGCATTTGCTGCTGTTACCTTTTCTGATGTATGACATTCTCACAGGAGTGAAGTGGTATCTCATTGTTGTCTTTATTTGCATTTCTCTGACAATCAGAGACTTGGAGCATTTTTTCTTGTGTTTCTCGGCCTTTTGGATCTCTTCTGTGGTGAATATTCTGTCCAAGTCCTCCCCCCATTTTTGGATGGGGTTATTTATTGTCTTGTTGTTGAGTCTGGCAAGCTCTTTATACATGTTGGTTATTAAACTCTTATCTGATGTATGGCATGTAAAGATCTTCTCCCATTCTGTGAGGGGTCTCTTGATTTGGGTAGTGGTTTCTTTTGCTGTGAAGAAGCTTTTTAATTTGATGTAGTCCCAGTTGATTGATTTTTAAAACAAAAGCACTGCTCAGTTTTGGCTTATGGTGGTGTTGGGGATTGAACTTGGGGCCTTGGAGCCTCAGGCATGAGAGTCTTCTTATAGCCCCCAGGCATTTTTTTGATATCTGGAGTCTTCAGGAAGAATGGAGCCGCAGATCCAGAAACTGTTGGCTTGCCCAGGGGTAGGAGAACTTACTGTAAGGGAGGAGGCTCCTTTATCTCAGTGGAGTTAGCGATGTATTTTATGAAGAGTGTAGACTGGCATAATTGAAAAATTCTCACTTAAGAGTAAGAGTTTAACAGGCATTTACTATTTATAGAACTACTTTATTCTACTACACAACTGATTTTCAGGTTAGAAAGAGATATGTAGCCTCCATCCCCCACCTGCAGGAGGTATGCTTCAGGAACTGGAGCAATGCTTGCAGGTGTCTCTTTCCCCGTCAACTTCTATCTCTTTTTTAAAAAGAAAAGAAAGTGTGTGTGTGTGTGTGTGTGTGTGTGTGTGTGTGTGTGTGTGTGTGTGTGTGTGTGTGTGTGTGTGTTTGTGGTGAAGCAGTGTTGCAGGTGTCTCTCTGTCACCCATTCCCTCTCAGTTTCTGGCTGTCTCTGGGGAAACAGAGAGGGAGAGAGAAAGAGAGGCACCTGCAGCACTGCTTAACCACCCACAAAGCTTTACTCCTGCAGGTGAGGACCCTGGGCTAGAACCTGGGTCCTTGTGCATTGTAATGTGCAATCAACCAGGTGTGCCACTACCCAGCTCCCTAGTAAGACTACTTTTGAGATACTGGTTAAAGGTTTATTGGATAAAAATATTTTGGGTGGGTTGAGAAACAGCTGGCATTGGTTGACATTTAAAAATCTTTTTAAAAAAAGATTTACTTTTGGGAGTCGGGCATTAATGCATCAGGTTAAGTGCATATGGTGTAAAAAGCAAGGATCCGGGTTCAAGCCCCCGGCTCCCCAACTGCAGGGGGGTCGCTTCACAAGCAGTGAGGCATGTCTTCAGGTGTCTGTCTTTCTCTTCCCCTCCTCTCTCAATTTCTCTCTGTCCTAACAATGACAACATCAATAACAACAACAATAATAACTACAACAACAATAAAAAACAACAAGGGCAACAGAAAGGAAAATAAATAAAATATTTTTAAAAAAGATTTACGTTTACTAGAGTAATTTTTGTAGCATCATTCTAGAATATGTGGTGCCAGGGCTGGGTGCTAGCGCAGTGGGTTGAGTGCACATGGCGCAAAGTGAAAGTACTGGGGTAAGGATCCCAGTTTCAGCCCCTGGCTCCCCACCTGCAGGGAGGTTGCTTCACAAACCGTGAAGCAGGTCTGCAGGTGTCTTGTCTTTCTCTCCTCCTTTCTGTCTTCCCCTCCTCTCTCGATTTCTCTCTGTCCTACCCAACAACAACAGCAATAATAATAATGACAGCAACAATGATGAACAAGGGCAACAAACGGGAAAAAATAACCTCCAGGAGCAGTGGATTTGTAGTGCAGGCAGCGAGACCCAACAATAACCCTGGAGGCACACACACAAAAAAGATTACAGAAGCCAGATGTTCCACCTTCTGTACCCCATAATGACCCTGGGTCCATATTCCCAGAGGGATATAGAATAGGGAAGCTGTCAAGGGAGGGGGTGGGATACAGAGTTTGGTGGTGGGAATTGTGTGGAGTTGTACCCCTCTATCCGATGGTTTTTGTCAGTGTTCCCTTTTTATAAATAAAAATTTAAAAATAAAGAATATGTGGTGCCAGGGATTGATCTCATTTTTTTTCCTTTATTGGGGGGGGGTTTAATGGTTTACAGTTGACAGTAAAATACAGTAGTTTGTACATGTGTAACATTTCTCAGTTTTCCACCTAACAGCCTACCCCCCCCATGAATGGCATTTTTAGCTTGCTCTTATGTATCAGTATGACATACAGTAATAGGAATTCTGTTTTTGCTGTTAAGATACAAAACCTTTTATTTGTGGCCCTGTACACTAAGCACATACTACCTGTTTTTGTTATGGTTAACCTGAGCCGTCATTTGGTTTCCCAAGATTTGGTCTCCTTTTCTATATTTGTTGAGTGCTGTCAGTTTCTGCAGAGATGAACTTTCTTTGTTCTTTCTTCAAACATTTGCTGCTTGGTGGTAGGCCTTGTGCTAGGATCCAGTCATAGAAAGATTATCAAATATCTTTTTTTTAAAAACAAATTTTTAAAGTTTCTTTAAATTTTTTTTTATCTTTATTTGTATTTTGGATAGAGACAGCCAGAAATTGAGAAGGAAGGGGAGATACAGAGGGAGAAAGACAGAGAGACACCTGTAACACTGCTTCACCACTCATAGCTTTCCCCCTGCAGGTGGGGACTGAGGGACTTGAACCTGCCAGGCTAGCGTGTGGGTACCTCTTCTGGGTTGGAGAGAATGTGACTGGAGCCAGCCTGGGCTGCTACTCACTTATCGATGTGAGAGAGATGACCCAGGAATAGAGCTGGTGGTGGCGAGGCAATTCAGTTCTTTTTTTTTCTTTTTTTCTTTTTTTCTCCTCCAGGGTTATTGCTGGGCTCGGTGCCTGCACCATGAATCCACCGCTCCTGGAGGCCATTTTTTCTCCCTTTTTGTTGCCCTAGTTGTTACAGCCTTGTTGCGGTTATTATTGCCATTGTTGACGTTGCTTTGTTGTTGGATAGAACAGAGAGAAATGGAGAGAGGAGGGGAAGACAGAGAGAGGGGGAGAGAAAGATAGACACCTGCAGACCTGCTTCACCGTCTGTGAAGCGACTCCCCTGCAGGTAGGGAGCCGGGGGTTCGAACCGGGATCCTTACGCCGGTCCCTGCGCTTTGCGCCACGTGCGCTTAACCCATTGCGCCACCGCCTGACCCCCGGCAATTCAATTCTTTATTGATCAAAGAGCCAAGGCTTTTAAGAGTTGGACCCGGAAGTCACAAGTCAGAAACAGAAATGGCTTGACATGGTTTGGAAAGGGGCGGAGAAAGGCAAAAGGGACTGGGAAAGGTAGGAACTTCCTTAGCAACTGTTGCGAGGGTTTTAACTGGTAGGATTAATAATATCCTGCAGGCAGGGAGGGTCTTGAGGGTAGAAAGAAGATAGATCAAAAGAATGGAATGGGTGGGGATCTTTCAGGCAAAACAATGATTATGTAGATAATAAGGGAGCAGGCCATAGTATCAGGAATGCAGGGTGCTTTGTGAGGCAGGGAGTCTGTTAAGACAAATCTTGGGGAGTCGTGTCCCTCCTTGCTCTACTTCTCAGTAGAAAGAGAGACTGACAGGATGGATGTCCCCTAAGTCAAGCCCTGCCAAGCTCAACCACTTCTTCACAATTTCCCTACACAAACCCAGGTCCTTGTGTATTATAACTTATGCACTTAACCAGGTGTGCCACCACCTGGCCCCCAGTTATCAATTATATCAACTTTAAAAAAAAAAACACCCTTTTTTATTTACTTTTGTAGTCTCATCTGATCTCACCATCTCTATACAGTTGTGAAAGACTTTTCAGTGTGCTTCAATACAAATAAATAGTCATAGAGAGATTAACTGACTTGTTGAAGCTTACTCAGCATAATAGTAGCTGAACTGAAACTTCAGTCTTCTGACCCCTCTCTCCTCTCCACCCCCAGTTATTTGCTGGTTAGAAAAGTCTGATTAAAATAGTCTTCAAATCGGGGGCCAGGTGGTTAAGCACACACATTACAGTGTGCAAGTTTCCGGCTTCAAGTCCCTGGTCCCCACCTGTAGGGGGAAAGCTTCACAAGTGGTGAAGCAGGGCTTCAGGTATCTGTCTCTTCCCTCTGTATCTCCCTCCCCTCTCAGTTTCTGTGTATCAAATAAATAATAAAAATAATTAAAAAATAGTATGAATCTAAAACTGATCAATCAAGAAGGGTGGCATCTATTCCAAAAGAAGTTCATGAAGGGAAGGGAAGGGAAGGGAAAGGAATGGAAGGGAAGGGAAGGGAAAGGAATGGAAGGGAAGACTGAAGGGAAGGGAAGGGAAGGGAGGGGAGGGGAAGGAAAGGGAAGGGAAGGGAAGGGAAGGGAAGGGAAGGGAAGGGAAGGGAAGGGAAGGGAAGGGAAAGAAAGGGAAGATGGAAGGGAAGGGAAGGGAAGGCAAGAGAAGTTGGAAGGGATGGGAAGATGGAAAGAGAATATGGAAGGTAAGGGGAGGGAAAAGGGAAGGGAAGGGAAGGGGAAGGGAAAGGGACAGCTACTAGGCAGACTGATTTTTAAAAATAGGGAGCTGGGCAGTGGTTTACCTTGTTGAGTATATATACTAACAGAAGATCCTGGGTGCATTGGGTGACAAGTCTAGCAGATGGAGACTTGTCTCAAGTGGCCTCCCCCAGGGGTCTGTTCTGGCTCCTACACTATTTAATATTTACATCAATGACCTCCCAGAAACTTCTTCAAGGAAGTTCATCTACGCCTATGACATCTGCTGTGCAACTCAGGCATCCAAGTTCGACATCCTTGAGGAAACACTCACGAAAGACATGTCTCTGATATCTGATTACTGTAAAAAATGGCGACTAATCCCTAGCACTGCAAAAACGGTATCATCTGTTTTCCATCTACACCATGTCTCGGCCTCGCGTGAGCTTAATATGCAGCTTGGTGATACGAGAATCCGGCATGAAGCCCAGCCAGTCTATCTTGGCGTTACTCTCAATCGCACTCTGTCATTTCACGAACATCTCATAAAAACTGCAGCAGAGGTGGGCGCGAGGAATAACATCATTCCTCATGGGGCGCTAGCGCTTCCACACTACGGTCATCATCTCTGGCATTATTCTATTCCACTGCAGAATACTGTGCCCCAGTATGGTTCCGTAGCCCCCATGTCCACTTGGTCGATTCCAAATTATATTCCTCCATGAGGATAATTTCTGGAACCATCCATTCCACCCCGGTTCCATGGCTACCAGTTCTTAGCAACATCGCCCCGCCAGATATTCGTCGGGATGCGGCATCATCTAAGTTCATTTCCCAGGTCTAAGCTCCACTGGACCTGCCAATATACACGGATATCTTCGCCTACCCTGTCCAACACTTGACGTCTCATCACCCAATCTGGTCCCCTACGCCTACACTGAACTTCTCTGTTCCAGACTCTTGGAAACAGAGTTGGCAGTCAGCTGAGGTAAAGAACAAACACCTCATCACAGACCCCTGCAAGTGTCAACCCGGCTTTGACCTAGCACTTTATGATTGGGCCCTCCTCAATCGCTATCGAACAGGCCATGGCTGGTGCGCCGCTATGTTCCATCGCTGGGGAGCCAGAGACGACCCGAACTGCCCCTGTGGCTCCAGACAGACTATGACCCACATAGTCAACGACTGCCACCTCTCCAGATTCAAAGGAGGTCTCGAAACTTTACATCAGGCTCAACCTGACGCTGTTGACTGGCTACGGAAGAAGGGCAAACACTAGAAGAAGAAGAATGGGTAGTAAAGGAACCTGAGTTCCAGCACCCAGTCACCAACTGTAAAGTGGAAGCTTCACTAGCTACAGTGAAGCAGTGCTGTAGGTGTCTTAATTTTTCTCTCCCTATTACTGATTTCTCTCTCAATTTCTCTCTGTCCTATATAATGAGTAAATACATAGGGAAATATTTTTTAAACTTAGTATATAATATCAAATAATGTTTAGCTTGATTCAGTTAAAACTAATTTAAGTTTGTAAAGCATCATAAACTTTGTGTTAGTAGAAACCGGTATACAACAATAACAGAGAATCACCGTGGAGGGGCTGGGTAGTGGTGGATGGGTTAAGAGCACATAGTATGAAGCACAAGGACATGTGCAAGTATCCCGGTTTGAGCCCCCAGCTCCCCACCCACAGGGGGGGCATCACTTCACAAGCTGTGAAGCAGGTCTGCAGATGTCTTTCTCTCTCCCTCTCTATCTTCCCTTCCCCTCTCAATTTCTCTCTTTCCTATCTAAAAATAAAAAAAAAAAAAAAGAAGTTCATGTGGGTTCTTGAAATTATCTACAAATTATCTTAGACCACCACCTTATGAAAATTTGATAATTAGAAACATAATTAGAAATTTAAACAGTACTAAGAAATAATACTTTGCTCAACAAAAAAATATTGCAGTTCTTAGTAAATCACCCTAATGATCCTGGAATGATTTATTCATCATTATTTGACTTAATACAACATTTACAGAAAGCCTTTTTATTTTTTTTGTTACCTGTATTGCTGGGGCTCAGAGCCTGTCAAACTCTACCATTCCTTGTGGCTATTTTTTCCTTTCCTCTAGATAGAGTGTGAGAGACAGAGAGGGAGAGACAGAAGAAGAGACAGCACAGCACTGCTTCACTACTCTTGAAACTTTCCCCTGAAGGTACTCCCATGTGGAGCCTTGGGGCTCAAACATATGATATAATTTGTGTGCTGTGCCAGGTGAGTTATGTACCAGCCCTCACAATTTAACTTTAAAATATTTAATTAATAGAAACAGATTATTTATGAGATAGAGGGAGGAAACCAGAGCACCAGACTGAAGACCCAGCCGGAGATTTTATGCTTGCAAGTTTGGTACTCTACCTGTTGCACACACCCTTGAGGCTGGACATTGTAGTGTTTTCCTTAATTTGGAAAGTAGGAAGGCTTTTTTTTTTTTTTTTCTTTTTTTTTTTTTGCCTCCAGGGTTATTGCTGGGGCTCAGTGCCTGCACTATGAATCCACCGATCCTGGTGGTCGTTTTTTCCATTTTATTGGATAGAAAAGAGAGAAATTGAGAGGGAATGGGAAGATAGAGAGAGGGAGAGAAAGATAGACACCTGCAGACCTATTTCACCGCTTGTGAAGTGATCTCCCCTGCAGGTGGGGAGATGTGAGCTCGAACCGGGATACCTGCATGGGTCCTTGTACTTTGTACTATGTCCGCTTAACCCATGTGCCACCATCTAACCTCCGTAAGATTTTTCTAAAAGTGGGGATGAAACAGTTTTGAAAATTCTATTAGCTGCTATTATATATATATCCCCTTTTGTTGCCCTTGTTGTTTTATTATTGTAGTTGTTGTTGTTGTTGTCGTTGGATAGGACAGAAAGAAATGGAGAGAGGAGGGGAAGACAGAGATAGAGAAAAAGACCTGTAGATCTGCTTCACCGCTTATTTATTAGCTAGCTCTGAAGACATTTATTTCTGGGCTCATTTGAAGTTTCTTGACCACCAGAATGTAAATCCATGAGAGCCAAGGCCACATCTGTCAGTTTTACTCACATGTATTCTGTGACAGTGCCAAGAGCTTCTTTGATACTCAGAGAAATGAAGGAGTTTCCATAGGAAATACACTGAAAATGTAAATATCAATAACCATAAATCTGTATTTGTTAATATCTTGGAGTTCCAGGCCTATGCATTTGTTAATAAAGTACATTTTGCTTTTTCTACTCCCCAAATTTTCTTTTAGGTGCTTGCTCTTTTTGTTTTAGCTTGACTCAGGAAAGTGTAATGAAGTAAAAGATAAGTTTGGCTATATATTTTTTCTTTATATATATATTTTTTATTTCTCTATTGGGGAATTAATGTTTTACATTCAACAGTAAATACAATAGTTTGTACATGCATAACATTCCCCAGTTTCCCATATAACAATACAACCCCTGCTAGGTCCTATATTTTTATTTTAAAGAGGCCGCTTATTGGTCAGGGTTCTTTTTTTTTTTTTTAATTTCTTTATTGGGGAATTAATGTTTCACATTCAACAATAAATACAATAGTTTGTACATGAATAACATCCCCCAGTTTCCCATGTAACAATACAACCCCCACTAGGTCCTCTGTCATCCTTCTTGGACCTGTATTCTCCCCACGCACTCATCCACCCCAGAGTCTTTTACTTTGGTGCAATACGTCAATTCTATTTCAGGTTCTACTTGTGTTTTCTTTTTTTTTTTTAAAATTTTTTAAAAATTTTATTTATTTTATTTATTTATTCCCTTTTGTTGCCCTTGTTGTTTTATTGTTGTAGTTATTATTCTTGTCATTGTTGTTGGATAGTTCAGAGAGAAATGGAGAGGGGAGGGTGAAGACAGAGAGAGGGAGAGAAAGATAGACACCTGCAGACCTGTTTCACCGCTTGTGAAGCAACACCCCTGCAGGTGGGGAGCCAGGGCTTGAACCAGGATCCTTATGTGGGTCCTTGTGCTTAGCGCCACCTGCGCTTAACCCGCTGCGCTACAGCACGACTCCCTTCTACTTGTGTTTTCTTTTCTGATCTTGTTTTTCAACTTCTGCCTGAAAAGTGAAATCATTCCATATTCATCCTTCTGTTTCTGACTTATTTCACTTAACAGGAATTTTTCAAGGTCCATCCAAGATCGGCTGAAAATGGTGAAGTCATCCTTTTTTTTTTTTTAACAGCTGAGTAGTATTCCACTGTGTATATATACTACAACTTGCTCAGCCACTCATCTGTTGTTGGACACCTGGGTTGTTTCCAGGTTTTGGCTATTACAAATTGTGCAGCCAAGAACATATGTGTACACAGATCTTTTTGGATGGATGTGTTGGGTTCCTTAGGATATATCCCCAGGAGAGGAATTGCAGGATCATAGGGTAGGTCCATTTCTAGCCTTCTGAGAGTTCTCCAGACTGTTCTTCACAGAGGTTGGACCAATTTGCATTCCCACCAGCAGTGTAGGAGGGTTCCTTTGACCCCACACCCTCTCCAGCATTTGCTGCTGTTACCTTTTCTGATGTATGACATTCTCACAGGAGTGAAGTGGTATCTCATTGTTGTCTTTATTTGCATTTCTTTGACAATCAGAGACTTGGAGCATTTTTTCATGTGTTTTAGGCCTTATGGATCTCTTCTCCTCTCCCCATTTTTGGATGGGGTTATTTGTTGTCTTGTTGAGTTTGGCAAGCTCTTTATATATGTTGGTTATTAAACTCTTGTCTGATGTATGGCATGTAAAAATCTTCTCCCATTCTGTGAGGGGTCTCTTGGTTTGGGTAGTGGTTTCTTTTGCTGTGCAGAAGCTTTTAAATTTGATGTAGTCCCATAGGTTTATACTTGCCTTAAGTCTTTGTAATTGGATTTGTTTCATTGGAGATGTCTTTAAAAATGTATGCGGAAAAGAGTTCTACGAATATTTTCCTCTAAGTATCTGATAGTTTGTGGTCTAACATCCAATTCCTTGATCCACTTGGAATTTACTTTTGTATTTGGTGAAATACAGTGGTTCAATTTCATTCTTCTGCATGTTTCAACCCATTGTTTCCAACACCATTTGTTGTAGAGACTCTGCTTTCCCCATTTAATAGTCTGGGCACCTTTGTCAAAAATTAGATGTCCATTGGTGTGTGTGTGTGGGGGTCAAGGTTCTTGAACCCCTGCTCTCTGAGCACCCCCCCCTTCTCTCTCTCTTGATTTAATTATGAATGACAAGTTCATTGGATAAAAGGGATACAATTCCAGAAAATTCCTATACCATAGTTCTGCACCCCATATTCTCCATTGGAAGCTTTCCTATTCTTTATTCCTCTGGAAATATGGACCCAGGATCATTATAGGGTGCAGAAGGTGGAAGGTCTGGCTTCTGTAATTGCTTCTCTGCTGGACATGGGCATTGGCAGGTCTATCCATACTCCCAGCCTGTTTCTGTCCTTTCCTAGTGGGGCAGAGCTCTGGAGATGTGGGGGTCCCAGGACACATAGGTGAGGCTGTCTGCCTAGGGAAATCTGGTTGATGTCATGGTAACATCTGCAGCTTCTTGGGCTCAAGCAAGAATTAGTAAAGTCAGGGGCCCCTTGGAATATACCTAGAATAGACTTCCTAACTTTTCCCAAAATGGAGTACCCGAATCTCATCTGCTATATTCTTACCTTTAGGAGCCTCTCTTTTTTGTTCATGTCCCACCGTGGGTTTAAGGCAGAGTCAGTTCTCTCTGTTCCATCTTCTCAGGGAAGTACTTGGTTACAGGTCAGAACTATTTTCCCTGTAGCCAATCAAGAGTCTCTGAAGACATTAAGGGTAAAGGAGCTTGTTTGCATCTTACTTGTTAACACACTGAGGAAAATATGGACATGGAGGTTTATGAAATGATGATCAGAACCTCACATACTTAACCATACATTTCCATTAATATTGCTGAACTGGAGTAAAGATACTATTATGAAAAATGAATTTTTTTGAGTTGAGATTCTATCCTTAGATAGAACCTGCTATAGAAGAAAAATAACCTCTGTTTTAAGAATGATTCAGAGAGAAAGCCAAGCCCAAGAAAATTTCAGTAACAAATAAAAATTGAATTGCCAGGTTTGGCAGATGTCTTATTTTAAAGAAAAATTTTGTCATTTGTTTTCTTATAAAATTCTTGCTTTTGCTTCTAGAATATGTTTTGTTCCCATAACTTAAAAGTTTCAGTTCCATCTGTGTAGGACTTGTAATTCTGTATAGGTTAGCTGGGAATTGTATTGCAAAAGCCAAGACACAAAATAGCACATTATTAGACTAGAGAGTTTGGGAAAGTTTCCCCTTGCACTCGCCCTCGCCCTCACCCTCTCTTTACATTTGGTATTGCCAGGGCTCCACCATTCTGGGTTAACTTTTTCAGATCGAAAGAAACAGAGCTGAAGAAGAGGAAAGACCACAGCACCAAAAGCTTATTGGTATGACACCACCTGGCCTGAATTTTTGTTTGTTTCCTTTTTTTAAAAGAATACATATATAGTGACAGGCAGAGTGAAAGAAACCATGGCACTGAAGATTCCTTATGTGTGATGGGAGCCAGGCTTTAATCTGGGTCATGCACATGGCAAAGCAGTGCACTGTCCACGTGAGTTATGCTGCTACTCCTTCCTCTCTTCCTTATTTTTTAAGATAGAAACAGAAAGGCAGAGAGACAGACAGACAGACATGCCATAGCACTGAAACTTCATTCAGTGTGCTGGAGGCCTGGGTCACACCCCTGGCAAAGCAGCCTGACTATCCAGCCTGAACAAATTTTTTTAGAACTCTGTTGGTTACCAGCTGTAGGCCTGTTTTAAATTAGTCAGCCCAGGTTGAAAGGATAGAAACAGGATATCAGAGGGAGCCAGGCAGTAGTGCTCTCAGTTGAGTGCACACATTATGGTGCTCAAGGACCCAGGTTCAAGCCTCCACTCCCCACCTGTAAGAGAAGCTTCATGAGCAGTGAAGCAGGTCTACAAGTGTCTCTCCCTGTCTATCTCCCTCTCCCCTCTCAAATTCTCTCTGTCCCATCTAAAAAGAAAAATAAAAATACTAGAATGGATAATGACCAGAGGAGGAGGGAAGGAGCAAGGGAGAGAAAGAGAGGGACACAGATAACAGATTCCCAGTCAGTTTTGGCTTATGGTGCTGCTGGGGATTGAATTTGGAACCTCTGGGACCTCAGGCATACAAATCCTGTGCTTTAATATGTTGAGCAAGCTCCAAGGGCTGGGAAAATTTTCTTAAGTGGTTTAGTTTTTACCGTCTTGGGTTTTTCACTCAACAGTTACTGGGCACATACTATAAGCAAATACTGCTTCTTGTTCTGTAAGGCCAGTTAGCAACTTCTACACTACTGAAAGTGTAGCTGTCACAATTTTTTTTTTTTCTTTAACCAAAGCTCTGCTCAGCTTTGGCTTATGGTGGTGCCAGGAATTAAACTTGGGACACCTCAAAGACTCAGTCATGAAAGTCTTTTCTTGCGTAACTATTAGGCTTTCTCTCCCCACCCATGGTTGTCACTATTTTTTTAAGTTTATTTTTTAATTTATTTTCCCTTTTGTTGCTCTTGATGTTTTTATTGTTGTTATTAATGTTGTTGTTGATGTCATCGTTGTTGGATAGGACAGAGTAATGGAGAGAGGTGGGGAAGACAGAGAGGGAGAGAGAAAGACACCTGCAGACCTGCTTCACCGCCTGTGAAGTGACTCAAATTGGAATCCTTACTCTGGTCCTAGTTGTCACTATTAAAGGTGCATCCTTCACATTCAGCTAGGTTCTCCTGTCCCCTAAGTGTTCCAAATTACCTATTAAAATTCTAATAATTAGGAGTCTGGCGGTAGTGCAGCGGGTTAAGCGCAAGTGGCACAAGGCACAAGGACCAGCATAAGGATCCCGGTTCGAGCCCCTGGATCCCCACCTGCAGGTGGGAGTCACTTCATAAGCGGTGAAGCAGATCTGCAGGTGTCTGTCTTTCTCCCCCCCATCCCCCGTCTTCCCCTCCTCTCTCCATTTCTCTCTTTCCTATCCAACAGTGACAACATCAATAACAACAACAATGACTACAACAATAAAACAAGGGCAACGAAAGGGAATAAATAAATACTAAAAAAAAGAAGAAATGTTAAAACAAACAAAAAAAGTCCTAATAACTACTGTGTAGCTAGATTCGAATCAGTTTTTATAAAGGAATTTATTAAAGTTCAAATGAAATGGCACCTACTCTGTCTTGCTCTCTTTATCTATTAAATGGATCAAAATATCTGATCGTATGATGCAAGGAAAAATTTGAGTGGAGGGTTTTTTTTTTTTTTTTTTGGGTCGTCTTCCATCTGGGTAGAAAAGAAAAGGACAGCTGCTTCTTCTGTATCCTTCCTGGTTCACTCACCCCCAAAGTCTTTTTTTTTTTCCCTTCCCTCCAGAGCAGTGAACCACTGGCTTCTGGTGAGGACAGCCTTTGAACCCGAAGCTTTGTCCGTCCATGTGCAGAGCCATTACACCAGCTCAGCACTCTGACATTCTAGTATTTTGAAGATTTATTTATTTATCTTATATGAGAGAGAGAAGTAGACCAGATGGAAATTAAGTGCAAGCCTTCAAGCATGCAAGGAAAGCATGCAAGGAACGTACTCTATCTGTTCAGCCACCTTCCCTGGGGGGCCACCATTGTGGCTATTTAGATGCATTCTTATTGAATCTGTCCTCAACTCTTCTGTATTACATGTGTACAAAAGTACCCATTTAAGGATTGTGTGTAATGCTCAGAATCATTTATCTTAGAAAATGTCGAGTTGGGCTCTAACATTTCTGACTTCATGATCCATACTATTTTTGTCCTATACTTACTGACTATCTGAGCACTTGTCAGCTGACTGATTCCATGCCACAGCTACTGTCCCTTTTGCCTTTTCTTTAGGGAGTAGTATAATTATACTTCAAAGGTGATCATTAAAGGGATTCTTTTTGATGGGAAGATGCTGAGTTAGATATGGTCCTTATTGTGCAACTGCAGTACATTAATCGCACCAAACAACTAGTCTGTCATACAGGCAGATGAGGATTATGGACAAAAACAAGAACCATGGGAATTTCAGGGAGAAGAGAAAAGGATCTCTCTCTCTCTCTCTCTCTCTCTCTCTCTATATATATATATATATATATATATATATATATATATATATAAATTTAGACAGATTTTATGCTATTAGCAGAGGAGGAGGATTCTTTTCTTTTTTTAATATTTATTCCCTTTTGTTGCCCTTGTTTTTTTTATTGTTGTTATTGATGTTGTCGTTGAACAGGACAGAGAGAAATGGAGAGAGGAGGGGAAGACAGAGAGGAGGAGAGAAAGATAGACACCTGCAGACCTGCTTCACCGCTTGTGAAGCAATTCCCCTGCAGGTGGGGAGCCGGGCCTTGAACCAGGGCCCTTACTCTGGTCCTTGTGCTTTGCGCCACCTGTGCTTAACCCACTGCGCTACTGCCCGACTCCCGGGAACCATATGCTTTAAAAAAATGTTTTTATTTGTTTATCATTGCATAGAGATAGAGAAATTGAGAGGAGAGTGGGGAGATAGAGAAGGGAAGACACCTGTAGCCCTGCTTCGCCACTTGTGAAGCTTCCCCCTGGGAAAAGGGATCAAGGGCTTGAAACTGGGTCCTTTTGCACTGATATGAGCGCTTAGTGAGGTGTGCCACTGCCTGGCCATGTCACTATTTTCATATAGCGACATTTCTTGGTTTGTCCAAAAGTTAAAAATAGAAGTGATCATCCTCTGTAAGGTCACCTCGATCTCTGGTACAGAAAACTGACAGAGTATATAGCCAAAGGATAGTTTATAAAAAGATTTTCTAGGACTAGGGAAATAACATAATGGTTATACAAAAAGACATTCAAGCCTGAGGCTTCGAGGTCCCAGGTTCAGTCCATAACGCCACTGTGTTAAACACCTTAACAGTAAAGCACAACTCTTAGACCAACTCCCTAGCACCATTATGAGCCAGAGCTGAGCAGTGCTCTGATTAAAAAAAAAAAATTAAAAATCATAATAGAATATAATAGACTTAAGAAAAAATAGGACTTGCAAAAAAAAAAAAAAAAAAAAACTTCCTTTTTTGTCAGGGTTGGGACAAGGCTCACCTGGTAGGTGGGCTTTATCATATTTGAAGACCTGAATTAGAGCCCAGCACTACATGGAAGCATCACTGACCACATGGGAATCAGGGGAAGCTCTACGGATGGTGGAGCAATACAATGGTATATCTTCCTCTCATTTTGCATGCACACACATACTGTCTGTTGATTTATTTTAAATAAATAACAAGACGCAGCCTGGGAGCAGTAGAATTATGCACTATTATGCTAAAAATAGGTTCCACATTTCTTCTGAATTTTTTTTTTTAAACAATAGAGTACTGATGAGCTTACAGACTAAGGTTTATTGGAACTAGAGCTGAACTTCAAAGAGTAAGATGAGCTAATGAATCAGAATAATATATCTACATTTTACTTTAAGAATCATTATAGAGGGAAACAAAAGTAAAAATGGACAAATGGGACAATATCAAATTAAAAAGCTTCTACACGTCAAAAGAATAATAAGGATAAATAGGAAACCTAGCAAATGAGAAAAGATATTTGCACACTACACTTCAGACAAGTGGTTGATATCAAACATCTATAAAGAACTCATACAGATCAACAAAAAGAAAAAGAACAACTGGGGCTGGGTGATGGCACACCTGGTTGAACGCACATTTTACAATGCACAAGGACTCAGGTTTTAGCCCCTAGGCCTCACCTGCAAGAGGAAAGCTTTGCAAGTGGTGAAGGAGGGCTGCAGGTTTCTCTCTTTCTCACTCTCTCTACCTCCCCCTTCCCTCTCAATTTCTGGCTGTCTCTATCCAATAAACAAAGCTAATAAAAAAAAATTTAAAAGAAAAAGAACAACCCAATAAGAAAGTAGGCAGAATATATGAATACACGATTCTCTAAAGAGGAGATACACATGGTCCACAGACATATGTGGAAATGCTCCAATTCACTCATCATCAGAGAAATGCAAATCAAAACCACGTTGAGATTCCACCTCACACCTGTGAGAATGGGCTCCATCAATAAAATAAGAGTAGTCCAGGAGGTGGCACAGTGATAAAGCTTTGGACTCTCAAGCATGGGGTCCTGAGTTCGTTCTCCAGCAGCACAAGTGCCAGAGTGATGTCTGGTTCTTTCTCTCTCCTCCTATCTTTCTCATTAATAAATAAAATATTTAAAAAAATAAGAGAAGTGTTGGAGAGGATGTGGAAATTGTTGGTGGGAGTGCAAATTGGTGTAGCCACTATGGAGAACAGTAAGAAGAATCCTTAACAAATGGAAATACCTCGTGATCCAGCAATTCCATTACTAGACATTTACCCAAAAGATATAAAAACACTGATTCAAAGGGATATATGCACCCCCATGTTCATAGTGACTTTATTTACAATAGCAAAAAATTGGAAACAACCAAAATGCCTTTTGTCAGATGACGATAAAAAAAAGTTATGGGGCATATACTCAATGGAGTATTATTCAGCAATAAAAAGATGATATTGTGTTCTTTGGGATGAAGTGGATGGAATTGGAGAAGATTATGCTTAGTGAAGCAAGTAAGGAGGTGAAGGACAGCTACAGAATGGTTTCACTCGTGGAATATAGAGAATTGAACATAAGAATGTGAAAAAAAGGGGGTCGGGCGGTGGCGCAGTGGGTTAAGCGCATGTGGCGCAAAGCGTAGGAACCGGTGTAAGGATCCCGGTTCGAGCCCCCGGCTCCCCACCTGCAGGGGAGTCTCTTCACAGACGGTGAAGCAGGTCTGCAGGTGTCTATCTTTCTCTCCCTCTCTCTGTCTTCCCCATCTCTCTCCATTTCTCTCTGTCCTATCCAACAATGACAACATCAACAACAATGATAATAATGACCACAACAATGGTAAAACAACCAGGGTAACAAAAAAGGGAAAAAATGGCCTCCAGGAGCAGTGGATTTTTGGTGCAGGCACCGAGCCCTGGCAATAACCCTGGAGGCAAAAAAAAAGAGTATACCATAAATCATTACTCAATAAAGCACTAAAGTTAGGGGGGGAAATATAGTACCTCTCTCTGTAACATAATTGCATTTTAATTTTGTATTTGCATATTTTAAAAGCAATGTGGGAATGGCATATTTTAATATAGGTATGACCTGTCAGCTGAATTTTTTTCATTTAAGTAGGCCTAGTGGACTTGTATGGCACTGAAGAATCTCTTTGGTCAAGACTTCATCCAAGCTGAGGGTACAGGGAATACTCAGGGACCTTCCAGATGGCTGCTGATGAAAGAAAACCTTTTCTTGAAAAATATCAAACGCTCCCTTCAACCCTGAAATTCTGTAAGAATTCTGATTATATAGGAGAAAGGAGAGAAGCCATCTGTTATTTTTAAGCCCTTCAATAATGTTAACATCTTTTTGCCATTTAATTTTTTTCTAATATAGGTATACATGATGGCTTACATTTCAAAAAGTTTAAATATAACCTAAAAATTTCTAATCAGAAAATGATATGCATAATATCTTATCAGTTTAAAACAACATGAACCACAAATTATATTCTTTTTTGGAAGTGGATCCATCTACTCAAGTTGAGTGTTGTTAACAACTGTAAGCTAGTAAAAGTAAAAGAATCAGAAGGTTTTTTTTTTTCTTTTTTGACAAACAAGTATTAACAATATTAGAGGTTCAGGAAGTCGGGTGGTAGCACAGTGGGTTAAGCACAGGTGGCGCAAAGCACAAGGACTGGTGTAAGGATCTCGGGTCGAGCCCCCGGCTCCCCACCAGCAGGGGAGTTGCTTCACAGGTGGTGAAGCAAGCCTGCAGTTGTCTATCTTTCTCTCCCCCATTCTATCTTCCCCTCCTCTCTCCATTTCTCTCTGTCCTATCCAACAACGACCTCAATAACAACAATAATAACTACAGCAATAAAACAACATGGGCAAAAAAGGGAATAAGTAAATATTTTTTTAAAAAAAGAACATTAGAGGTTTGTGCTAAGATTCAAATGACATATCTACATATTCTGAATAAATTGATACCCATCTCCAGGTAAGTAGATGCAGATCATTAAAACTTCATTCCATGATCTGTTTCCTTTTGTATATTATTCACCCTTGTTCCCATTTGCATGTTAACTTCTTGACTAAACTCTGAACATAAAAGTAAGTATGGGGCCAGGCAGTGGTGCACCTGGTTAAGCGCACACATTACAGTGCGCATGGACCTGGGTTCAAGCCTCTGGTCCCCACCTGCAGGCGAGGAGGCTGAAAACGAGTGGTGAAACAGGGCTGCAAGTGTCACTCTGTCTCTTTCCCTCTCTATCACCTCTTCTTTCAATTTCTGGCTGTCTCTATTCAATAATAAATCAATAAAATACACATTTTTAGAAAGTAAATAGAAGATCACAATAGCTAATTTTCCTGCATAAACATTATTTTAAGCGCTGTGCTAATGTTTCACATTGTATACTCATAAAGCTATATGGATAGGTCCTGCAATTCTCATTTTCACAGGCGAGGTAACTGAGGCACCAACTAACTAAATAATATGTTCAAGGTAAACGAGCTCATTTGTGGATGAGTCAGATTCATCTTGGTTCCAGAGCCCACATTGCTAATTGCCACACTCTTACTGTCAGGGCTAGAGATGTCATGAGAAATTCAGATATTTTGTGAACCTACCCATTTGAGCTGTTGTCTTCTTCACATATTGTTTTGGTCACAACTGTTGCCCTCCTACCTTAACAAACACACCTGGCTTTTCAGTAGCAATGTTATAGGTATCAAATGTTTTCTTTGGGGGGACGGGGTGATATTGCAGTGGGTTAAATGCACATGGTGCAAAGTGTAAGGACCAGTGGAGATCCTGGTTCAAGCCCCCATACTCTGAGACCCTCTGAGCTATTTAAAGGATGTCTGCATTTTCTCTTAGTGGTCCAAGCCCCTTTGCAGAGGCAGGGGCTTCAGACATTTCAAAATTTTAAATAGGCAGCTCTGTAGACATTCTATGTAGTGGGAATGTTGGCTGGGTCCATGACCTCCCAGGAACTTGGCATTGAGTGGAGAGTTTTGCTGTGTGTATGCTTTTATTTTCTCCTGTTTTTATGGGAGTTAATATGAACCATTTAACCAGGTTTATGAAATCTGTTAAAAATTGGTTAGGGCTTGATTTATAGATACACTTTTCTCTGGCTTTCAACTATTTTTAGATTTCTTGTTATTATTGTGCACTTATAGGTCCCAGAGAACCATACCCTCAGTAATTACTATAGTGTCTCATGAAAGTGTACCTTTTTGTACACTTGTGTATGTTTGTACATACTTTGCACACATTTTCTACTTTTAAAAGTTCCTGTAGTGATGAACGTGCTTTCCAAAAATCTCCTAAAAGTGCAGGATCCTGTTTTTCTCAGTCTTTAACTCTTTCCCAAAGAGACATTCTTTTGGGGATAATTTGTCAAGTTTCATGTTTCTCTTCAGCAGTGGTATTTATGTGGTTTGGCAATCACTGGGATGGGGAATTTTGAATTTCCAAATGGGTTGATGCCTACTTGAAATAACCAAGGGGTAGCAAAGTGATTAGAAAAGCAAAAGCGTAAGAGCCTATTAGCACATTTATTGATACCTGATCTTAGAAGGTAATCATTTCCAATATTATTTTTTATTTTTCATGCCTGAAGATGTCTTATGCCTCTTTGCTATTGAAGGCCATTTTTTTTTTAATTGGCAGCTCATCAGCAACTTTGTATTGAATTTTCAAGTGTTCACATTATTCCTTAGATTTATTTATAAGGAGTCTTTTACTTCTATATAGCTTTCTGGACTGAATAAATTATAGTTTGATATCCTTTTTTCAGATGCTGTAGCTATTTTGGCAGAATAAATTTCTTTTTTTTAATTTCTTTATTGGAGGATTAATGTTTTACATTACACAGTAAATACAATCGTTTGTACATGCATAACATTTCTCAGTTTTCCACATAACAATACAACCCCCGCTAGGTCTTCTGTCATCCTGTTTCAGGACCTGAACTCTCCCCTCCACTCATCCCAGAGTCTTACTTTGGTGCAACACACCAACTCCAGGCAGAATCAGTTTCTTTTCTGACCTTATAAACTTACTTGTTTTGGTTCTTTTTTAAAAATTTCTTATAATTTTTATTTATTCCCTTTTGCTGCCCTTGTTTTTGTTGTTGATGTCATTGTTGTTGCATAGGACAGAGAGAAATGGAGAGAGGAGGGGAAGACAGAGGGGGAGAGAAAGATAGACACTTAGATAGTGTTATCCTTGTTAGATAGTCCTATCTAACAAGGATAACATCATCAACAACAACAACAGCAAAAGAAACTGGGTAACAGGAATTTCAACTTGAAACTGGATAGTAATAACTTGAAACTGGAACTGCTTACTGAGATCTAGTAAAATTTCTTTAGTTTCTTTTAAAAATATTTATTAATGAGGGGAAGAGGGAGAGGTGGGGGGGTGGAGAAAGAGGAAAAGAAAGAGGAACCAGAGCATTACTCTGGCACATACAGTGCTGGGGATCTAACTGAAGACTGTGCTCAAGAGTCTAACACTGTTGTCCACTGCCCCATCTCACCTCCTGGACCACATTTTATTTAGTTTTATGGAGCAGTGATTATCAGTTAGGAATGAACCTCTCCACCTTTCCCTCAATATTGACGGTGTCTGCTATTACAGCCTGGGGTGGGAGTGGGGCCAAATCTTTTAAAAACTCTATACCACATGATTTTGTATAATAATAACATGACTTAATATATGGCAGGGATATCACAGCTCTGCTTTACTGCTCATGAAACTCCCCTTGTACAGGTGTTTCCACGTAGTGACCAGGCCTCAAACTCAGGTTCTGGCATGTTGCAAAGTATGCTTTGTTGGGTGAACTATCACCTAGCCTCCTATAATAACACTTAGATGAATGCAGAACCTTTGGTATGGTGCCTGGCATATATTGAGTTGTGTTGCTATTATACAAACTCGTGTGATATAGAAGTTTTAAAAGATTTATTTATTTATTGGAAAGAGAGGGAGATTGAGAGCTAAAACAGCGCTTTGGCACATGCAATACCAGGGATAGTTTTTTCCCCCCCTCTTATTTCCTACTTAGGGTATTTGAACTTGATGTCCTTCCATTTGATTATTTATCTTTGTTTGTGGAGCCAGGATAGCCTTACAAATAATTTTTCAGCCACATTTCACTTAACTAGACAGGGGGAAAGACACCAAAGAACCAGAGCTTCCTCCAGTGCCAAAGCACCTTACATATGGTGGCAGGGCTCAAACCTAAGGCCAAACATGTAATGTGTAATGTATGCATGCACCATTACAAAGTAGTTAGCTCTCTGAATCTGAGACTAAAACTTTTTATTTAGTTAAAATTAATCTTTTGGAATTCAAGGTGAAATAAAATAGCTATCAATGAAAGATAACAAAAGAAAAAATATCCATGGATTTCAGAAATCATACAACAAAAACGTGAAGAATAAGCCAGAAAAATATAGGGAAAAGAAATAGGATAAAGATAAGATCTAACAGATACTTTTTAGGGGTTTAGGTTTTATAACTAGAAATAATCATTAACACCAGTATGGCCTTTACAATAAAAAAGTATATCATTCTTTTTTTTTTTTTTTTTTGCACTGCATAATTTGATAGTGTTTTATTGGTATTTCCTGTTTATTGCTTTCTTTTTTTTATTTTATTTTTTTTACTTTTTATTTATTTTTTTTTAATTTTTTATTTAAGAAAGGATTAGTGAACAAAAACATAAGGTAGAAGGGGTACAACTCCACACAATTCCCACCACCCAATCCCCATAATCCCCCCCCTCCCATGGTAGCTTTCCCATTCTCTATCCCTCTGAGAGCATGGACCCAGGGTCGTTGAGGGTTGCAGAAGGTAGAAGGTCTGGCTTCTGTAATTGCTTCCCCGCTGGACATGGGCGTTGACTGGTCGGTCCATACTCCCAGTCTGCCTCTCTCTTTCCCTAGTAAGGTGTGTCTCTGGGGAAGCTGAGCTCCAGGACACATTGGTGGGGTCTTCAATCCAGGGAAGCCTAGCCAGCATCCAGGTGGCATCTGGAACCTGGTGATTGAAAAGAGAGTTAACATATGAGGCCAAACAATTTGTTGAGCAATCATGGATCCCAAGCTTGTAATAGTGGAGAGGAAGTGTTAGGGAGGTACTCACTGCAAACTCTAGTGTACTTCTGCTTTCAGGTATATATTTTGCAGTAGTTTATGGATACGTGTGCACATAAGCTCTCTCACAGAAACTGGTGTATATCTAGATTATGGGACTTTGTTAGAAAGTGAACTACCTGAGATGAAATTAGAGTGTACTATAAAAGGAAAGGTCTCACCCGAGTAATGAAGTTGAAGGGTTGTCATTCCACACATGAAGTCTCTGGATACAGTCTGAGGTGAAGCATATTGAGGTGGCAATCGTTGCTTTGGTTAGGTTGTGATCGGCGGATGCAATATTATTTGGTTCGGAAGAAGTATATCATTCTTTATACTGAGTAATATTTTGTTGCTAATACTTGTTTGTGTTTATTTGTAAGTTAGCCACCCTAGTGGCTATGAAGTGATTTTTTAAAAAAATATTTATTTATTCCCTTTTGTTGCCCTTGTTGTCTTATTGTTGTAGTTATTATTGTTGTTATTGATATCGTTGTTGTTGGATAGGATAGAGAGAAATGGAGAGAGGAGGGGGAGACAGAGAGGGGGAGAGAAAGATAGACACCTGCAGACCTGCTTCACCGCCTGTGAAGCGACTCTGCAGGTGGGGAGCCGGGGGCTTGAACCGGGATCCTTATGCCAGTCGGTGCACTTTGCACCACATTTGCTTAATCCGCTGTGCTACCGCCCGACTCCCTATGAAGTGATTTTTAAAAATCTTTTCCCTCAGGGCATGCGGTGGCACACCTGGTCAAGCACACACACTTCAGTATGCAAGGACCTGGGTTCAATCCCCATAGTCCTCATCTACAGGGGGAAAGCTTCACGAGTGGTGAAATAGGGCTGCAGGTGTCGCTCTGTCTTTCTTCTCTATCTCCCCTACCCCTCTCAATTTTTCTCTGTCTTTATCCAATAATAAATAAATAAAAATATTTAAAAATATCTTTCCTTCATGGATAATTATTTTATTTTCTGGAGAGTTATCTTTTCAAATCTTTAATCATATTTGAGCTGGTTATTTTAAAAATAATTTTAAAATTATTTCCTTTTTCAGTTGTGTGTGGTGGTCTGGAATTTAAATTCATATCACTGATAATCATTACATCTGTAGACTAAATGCCATCAGTGAAATATTTATATATTTATCAGATATTAGAAATGGAAAACTTAAAAGGATTTTTAAAAAAAAATTTTATTATCTTTATTTATTGGACAGAGATAGCCAGAGATTGAGAGGGGTGAGGGAGATAGGGAGAAAGACACTTGCAGACCTGCTTTACTGCTCATGAAGCTCTCCCCTTGCAGGTAAGGACCAGGGGCTCGAACTTGGGTCCTTGCACACAGTAATGTGTGCGTTTAACCAGGTGCACCACTGTCTGCCCCCTAAAGGTACACTGTCAAAGTGGTCATGCATAGACTAATAGGAAAAAATGATATTTGCAGCTAATACATGGAAAGCCAGTATAAGTATTCTGTAAGCAACTGCCCTCTCTTCAGAAATTGACCTTTTTAATATATTTATTTATTCCCATTTGTTGTTTTATTGATGTCGTCATTGTTGGATAGAACAGAGAGAAATGGAGAGATGAGGGGAAGACAGAGAGGGGCAGAGAAAGATAAGACACCTGCAGACCTGCTTTACTGCCTGTGAAGTGACTCCCCTGCAGGTGGGGAGCCGGGGGCTTGAACCGGAATCTTTACGCTGGTCCTTGCACTGTGTGCCACCTGCGCTTAACCACACTGCGCTACCTCCTGACTCCCTTTTATTTAACTTACTTTTTTTTTTTATACTTGTATGGAATCTTCTCACTCTTTTGTGGTTTTGACTGACACCTTCCAAAACTTTTTTCTGGGATAACATCATTTAAAAATAAGAATGAATTAGATAGGAATTAATGCAATTAAGTATTAATTTTATTTGAGAATATTATGATTTTTTTTTCCCCTTTGCTCAGGTCACTGAGGCTTCACTGCTCTAACTTATATAGATAGAAAGAGACACACAGAGAGGGAGACACCATACCAAACTAAGCTTCCCCCAGTGCCATTGGGGATGGGGCTTGAGACTAGGTCATAGGCATGGCAATGCAGGCACCTTTCCAGGCAAGGTATATTGCTCACTATATTGTGGGCTTTTTAAAGCATGGTAGTCAATAACTAGTACATTGTTATTCTAGATGTTGTGGTCTTAGACTAGGATACTGTGGTATATCTAGAGAGGACTGGCGCTTGAAGAAGAATGGAAGAACCAACAAGTTAACTGTGCATTCATTGTGCAGGCACTGAGCCCCAGCAATAATCCCGGTGGCAATTAAAAAAAGAAAACAAGAAATTAAAAATCCAGGGTTTGGCTTAAAATTATGGTAGTGAGGTGGCAAGTTAGCTTAGTTGGACAGTGAGTTTACTTTATTATAACAACAACCCAGGATCCAGCCTAGATCCCACCACACCACCAAAGGAAGTTTCAGTACTGTGGTGTCATTCTGACTCTGTATTATCTTTCTTTCTTAATAAAAAGAAAAAAAAATAAGTAAAAATATCCTGGAGGGATGAGGTTCCCATGATGACCAAAGATTTTTTTTTTTTTTTTTAATTATCTTAGCACTTTGACCATAAAGGAAAGAAATATATTGTAATGACTATGATGGTCTGGCAGAAGGTCTTCAATAGAAACACAGTTGAAAAGGGATCTGAATTCCTCCCCCCACCCCAACCTGGAAAGAATAGAGAGAATTTATGTCACTGTAATGACCTCAAACCAGAGCCATCAACAGCTGTAGGTCCACCACCTGTTTCCACCTGACACTCACAACCCTGTGTGTTTCCATCTGCTGCAAAGGCAAAGAGGGCTCCTTGGAGACACACTCAGCTATGAGGACATGCATAAACAGTATTCTATGCTACAGTGAATTTATACATGGACAGCAATAGAGGGCTTTCTACATCTGTGGCCATTATGGCCTGAATTCCTCCACTGTAGGTAAAGGTTCACTGACACGATACATACTTTTTCAAAGCACACTAACAGAGCCTGAGAGACTGCTCATCAGGTAGGAAGGAAGGGTACATGTCTTGCTATATGCACGGTCCACTATATGGTAGTGCCACAAAACTGAGGGAAGCTCTGGTACTTTGCTATCTTTTGCTCTGTCTCTATCTCTATCTAAATGAAAAAAAGATTAACTCAGAAGTGGTAAAATTGAGTTATGTATGAGGCCATCCCTCTACCTATCCCCAGTTTCCCCCAGTCTCTCTCACAAAGAGTACACTTAACAAAAAATTTCCTGAAGTTCTCTATCTTACAGCTGGGGACACATTAATCCTGTCAGCACTTCACCAGGAAGGAATTTTATTTTATTTTAAACTTTTAAAAATATTTTTATTTAATAACTAAATTTGGTTTTTGTTTCAGGCCATGTTTTATTCATGATTAATAGTGGTTTACAAAATTGTAAGACTGCAGGGAATAGTTCCACACAACATTCACCACCTCTGTGCGCCCACCCTCCATAGATTTCACAAAGTTCTAGAAATAGTTGGTTTCCTCTTGGTGTTTGTGGTTGTTTGTTCAGTAAATTCATGTGTTTCAGTTCTCTTGATTCCACATCAGTGAAACTATCAGGTAGTTGTCTTTCATCTCTTATTTCGCTAAGTATAATCACCTTCAGTTCTATTCATTTTGTCCTGAAGGACATAAAAACATCTTTTTTTTTATTGTAGAGTTATAATCTATGGAATATATATATATTTATCCATTAACTTCTCTAGCCAGTCATATGGTTGATAGGTATTTAGGGTGCTTTCATTCTTTGGCTATTTGAATAGTGCAGCTATAAACAAAGGGGTGTGTGTGCACCTTCAAATTAGTGTTTGCATATCCTTTGGATAAATGTCTAAAAGTAGTATTACTGGATCACAAAGTAATTTCATTTTTATTTAAGGACTCTCCAAACAATCTTCCAAAGGGGCTGGACCAGTTTGCATTCCCACTTAATTTTTTTTAACCAGAACACTGCTAAGTTCTGCTTTATGGTGGTGCTGGGGGTTGAACCTGGGACACCTTGGAGACTCAGGCATGGAAGTCATTGTGCACAGCCATTATGATATTTCCCTGCCCACCAGAAAGGAATTTTAAATAAGTAACTTTCACCTTTTTCCCCCCAAGGTTCTCCTTATACAGCTGGTAGCCAGAGATATTTATGAAGTACCAATGAAGTTTTCAATATTAAAATGTTGGTGTAGGGGGCCGGATGGTGGCACACCTGGTTGAGTGCACATATTACAATGTGCAATGACCTGGGTTCGAGCCCCCGGTCCCCACCTGCAGGGGGAAAACTTTGCAAGTGGTGAAGCAGGGCTGCAGGTGTCTCTATCTGTCTGTCTTCCCCTTCCTTCTCAATTTCTGGCTGTCTCTATCAAATAAATAAAGACAATAAAAAAATTTAAAAAATATTGTGTATATTTTGCCCATAGAGCTTTTAACAGCATATTAATTTTAAATGTTTATGTCTACAGGATTTGGCTTACAGAGAGAAGAATTTAAAGTGACAGGAAAGAAAAAATCAAATTTTTAGGCAGCTCTCTTTCTCGCATTGAAGTAGAAATGACAGACAAAGTCTAACTACATAAGCAAGTATTGACTCTATATCTGATTTCAGCAATTTTTAATGCAGACTAACATTGGGGTAGTTCCACTTTTGGTTCAGAAGATGTAGCACTGAAAAATGTAAACCAGGCCATCCCTGTGCAGAGAAGCATGAAAATAGTCTCAGATATCCTAAGCATATCCAAAGGGCAAAACTCAAAAAGAGTTTCTTACATTACAGTGAACAAGAATGGCCTCACATGGCCACTATTCTGAGAAATAAAAACAGATGAAAAAAGAAACCTGAGTAGAGTGATGTTTAAAATAACTAGAAAAAGTAACCCGCAGCAGTCTAATAAAGTAAAAAGAGAAGGAAGAAAGGGAATAAGTCTGGGGAAGGGGATAGGGGAAAAAGAATGGGAATTAAACAAGATTATTTTAACCAAGATATAGACACTTTCTTTCTTTCTTTTTCTTCAAATGCCTTAGCCAAAAGAAACAGGTTTCACATGTGTAAGCACAAGGAAGCTTGGCTCAAAGCCAACTTGTCATGAAGCCCAGTTTCCAACACTTACTAGAGGCAAAGTTGCAGGAATTTATTTTCTTGCATGAGGTTCTGAGAAAGGGAATGTAGGGAAAACCTTGAGCAATATGCAGCTGCAAATGAAAAAGAACTAGGGTCCTCGAGTAACATAAAAAAATTAATAATTTAAAGCTAACCAAACTCTATGCAAGTTCTAAAGACTTCAGTGAGCATAAAAACCAATTTCACCATGTGTTGTAATTGTACCTGGGGAACTAAAATGAGAGCTTCCTTCCTTATAAGTGCTCTGGAAAAATGCTTCACTTTGTAAGAATAAAAAGGAAAAAAAAAAAAAGGTTCAACTTTCCAGCATGCACAGTTAACTTGTTGGTTCTTCCATTCTTCTTTTCTTCAAGCCAGTCCTCTCTAAATATGCCATAGTATCCTAATCTAAGACCACAATATCTGGAATAACTATGTATTAGTTATTGACTACCATGCTATAAAAGTCCACAATAGACTCACCAAACAAAAAAGAGAGAAGACTCAAATTAATAGAATGGTAAACGATGCAGGAGATATCACAACTGACACCACAGAAATCCAGAGAATCCTGCGAAACTTCTATAAAGAACTATACGCCACCAAGCTAGAAAATCTGGAAGAAATGGAACAATTCCTAGAAACCTATGCACTTCCAAAACTGAACCAAGAAGAACTACAAAATCTAAATGCACCAATCACAGACAAAGAAATTGAAACCATTATTAAGAATCTCCCCAACAACAAAAGTCCTGGACCAGATGGCTTCACAAACGAATTCTACAAAAAGTCCACAATAGGGGACCGGGTGGTAACGCACCTGGGTGAGCGCACATCTTACAGTGCACAAGGACTCAGGTTCGAGCCCCCAGTCCCCACCTGCAGGGGGGGAAAGCTTCTAAAGTGGTGAAGCAGGGCTACAGGTGTCTCTCTGTCTCTCTCCCTCTCTGTCACCCCCTTTCCTCTCCATTTCTGGCTGTTTCTATCTAATAAAGATTTTTTTAAAAGCCCACAATAGAGTGAGGGAGAGAGATCTGCCACACTGCTTCACCACTTGTAAAGCTTTCCCTCTACATGTGGGAACTGGGGCTCAAACCTGGGTTCTCATGCTTTGTAAGGTGATAACTTTTTTTTTTTTTGCCTCCAGGGTTGTTGCTGGGACTCAGTGCCTGCACTATGAGTCCACTGCTCCCGGAGGCTATTTCTTCCCTTTTGCTGCTCTTGTTGTTTTTATTGTTGTTATTATTGTTGTTCTTGGATAGGACAGAGAGAAATTGAAAGGACAGGAAGACAGAGAGGGTGAGACAAAGATACACCTGCAGACCTGCTTCACTGCTTGTGAAGCGACCCCCCTGCAGGTGGGGAGCTGGGGGCTGGAACCGGGATCATTAAGTCAGTCCTTGAGCTTTGTGCCATGTGCGCTTAACCTGCTGCACTACCACCTGGTCCCCAGATGATAACTCTTAAGAATGCTTTTCCCCGGAGTCGGGCAGAATGTTTTTCCCGGGAGTTGGGTGGTAGCACAGCGGGTTAAGTGCAGGTGCCGCAAAGCGAGGACCAGCTTAAGGATCCTGGGTCAAGCCCCGGCTCCCCACCTGCAGGGGAGCCGCTTCACAAACGGTGAAGCAGGTCTGCAGGTGTCTTTCTCTCCTCCTCTTTGTCTTCCCCTCCTCTCTCCATTTCTCTGTCCTCTCCAGCAACAACGACATCAATAATAATTACAACAATAAGACAACAAGGACAACAAAAGGGAATAAATTAAAAAGAAAAGAATACTTTTCCCGAAGACCAGGAGGTAACTTAGTGGACAAAGTGTTACATTCTCAACAGGAAATCCTTATTTCCTGCATTATATGTACTAGAGTAATGCTCTGGTTGTCTTCCACTCCCCAGTGAATGAATGAATGAATAAATAAATAAATAAATAAATAAACAAATCAGTCAGTCTTAAAAACAAGAAAACATTTAGTTCCCCTTTTATTTGCTCCATCCCTCATGTGTAGATTTAATGGTTCCTTTGCTATCAATTAATATGAAACAGATCCCTCATGACATCTAGATGAGTTAATTGCTTAGGAACTAAACTCTTACATAAATCCACTCATTTGAAAAACAACATCCAAAACAACAAGGGGAACAAAAGGAAATAAATAAATAAATATAAAAAAACTTTTAAAAAGAAAAACAACATCGAAGACTAATATCTAGCCACATTTAATGTCAGACATTTAATCCAGTACTTACTATGTGCAAAACTCTATGCTGCATCCTAAGCAAATGCAAAGATGGGTCTCAAATGGATGGATCTTGATCTCCCGTGCCTTAGAATCCAAATAGACATTTACATACATATAAACACATGTACATATGCAAGTGTTCATATCACATTTTTTATTTCTTTATTGGTGAATTAATGTTTTACATTCAACAGTAAATACATTAGTTTGTACATGCATAACATAACACTAGGTCCTCTGTCATCCTTTTTGGACCTGTATTCTCCCCTCCACCCACCCCAGAGTCTTTTACTTTGGTGCAGTACGTCAATTCCAGTTCAGGTTCTACTTGTGTTTTCTGTTCTGATCTTGTTTTTTAACTTCTGCCTGAGAGTGAGATCATCCCATATTCATCCTTCTGTTTCTGACTTATTTCACTCAACATGATTTTTTCAAGGTCCATCCAAGATCGGCTTCTTCTTCTAACGTTTACCCTTCTTCCGTAGCCAGTCAACAGCGTCAGGTTCAGCCTGATGTCTGCTTGTTGCTGGCTTTGAAAGTGAGTGGGATCCATGTGGATTCAGTCAGCTAGGAAGGATCGTCAGTTTCCCCAATAAATGGGTACTCATGGGATGCACCACGAGAAGGTCGATCCAATTGAAAACGGTGAAGTCTCCATTTTTTTTATAGCTGAGTAGTATTCCATTGTGTATATATACCACAACTTTCACTAAGTCATTTTGATGTTATTTAGAAGGTTGAGGAGTGCCACCTAAGGTTTTTACACGGGCTAATAATGATTAGACTCTAGCTCTAGGAAAATTAATCTGATATGTAGCCTTTATGGTGTCCCTAGTGGGGGAACTTATTAGGACAAAGTACCAGGGTCTGAACCAAGTCAGATAGATACCTTTACTGTCTTGGTCCACTATATATCATGAACATTTTATCATTAATTTTTTTATTATGTCATTACATTTAAAATGATGGCTTAGTGGCTGAAGAGGAAGTGTAGTTGTTTAAGCTTGTGCCTTGCCATGCACACAGCCCAGGTTAAAGCCTTGGCACTTCATGGGAATGTTATCCTGGGGTGGCTCCAGTGCTGTGGTATTTCATCTTTCTCTCTGCCTCTCTAACTGAATGAAAAAGTAGCAGAGGAGTGATAAAATTTTGTATATGTGAATCCCCTGCTCTATTAAATCAGTAAGTTAGTAATTAAATAAATAAAATAATATGATGGTTATATAGCCTTCTCTCTTGTCTGTAGGCACTTCTCTTCCACTTAAGGAACCTGTTGATGTCCTGTTCTCCTTCCCTCCAAGTTTGGGGTAGGGCCTCTGATAGCATTTATTCATAATTAAATTGTGTTGTAGCACATTACTTCTCAACTAAAACACATGTAAAGCCATTCGTTTCTAATTGCAGTTTAAAAGACTGTCCTTCCCCTTAGAAGAATTTCAGGCACCAAGTAGATTGGGAATAAGTCTTTAATTATCACTCTAAAAAATAGATTTAGGGGGAGGGGAGGTCTCCAGTCTCATCTCTGAAGAGTTTATTTTCCCTTGAGGAATATGGTAAACTTGTTCTGTGGAAAAGGCTTGTGTTATTGCCCCTGCCCTGGTATCACCCTGTTTTTATGTATATATTCACTTATCAGTCAGTGGACAAATGTTTATCACATGCTTCTCATTGCCATTGATTGTGCCACCTGCAGAAACATAACACTCTTCTATTCCTTCTCCTCCTTTTCTCCTCCTTTTCTCCTTCTCTCCTCCTTCTCTCTCTCTCTCTGTCTTTGTCTCGATTTGGGGAGGAGTAGAGAGAGAGAACCAGCATGACACCCTGACACATGGTACAGAGGATCAACTCTAAGCCTAACCCTGCCAGAAAAAGTAAGCTGGATAAGAGACCAGCACACTCTAATGATGACCCTTTTGGTCACTACCAAGCCCTGGTGCTATCAGGGTCACTATTACCTGGTGCCCTCATCAGGGAATCCTTGTATTCCCGAATAGATATGATGGGCCTAGAACTCTAACAGAGCCCCCTCTCCACCATCACTGGTCATCTCCAACAGGAACACCACTGTAAACCCTCTTATGGGCCTCTATAGGACCTTGCCCTCAATGTAGAATAACAGTGGTAGAAACTGCCCCACTTTCCGAAGGGAGGCTGGGTCAATACACTCTGCCACTCGAGGAAGACGGGTCATGAAATGAGTGCAGCCTAGAATGTTCCTAGCTATGACCATGGAATGGGAACTCAGGCTGACAGGGATACAGAGGTTGCACATTCTCTTGTGCTAAATATAATTAGACATGGGCCCTGGGTCAGATTGATGGAGTTTACAGTTAGTGTTATTTATATACTTTCCCCATGTTTGGGAGCTACTCTCTGCCCTGATCCAGCCTTTTTGGTCCTATTCCCAACTCTGACACTATCTTCCCAGACAATACTTTTAGCCCTCTGGCAAGTTAGCTGACAAGTGCAGGCAAAAATTAGTAAAGTCACTGGCCCGTTGGAATATACTTAAAATAGATTTCCTAGCTCCTTCTAACATGAAGACTCCAAATTTCATCTGCTATATTTTTACCTTTAGGTTCCTGCTTTATATCTTAATGCTTTTAGCCACCAAGTCGTAGATGCTACCATGATGCCAACCTGACTTCCCTGGGCAGATGACCTCACCTGTGTCCTGGTACCCCAATACCCCAGAGCCCTGCCCCAATAGGGAAAGATAGAAACAGTCTGGGGAGTATGGATCAACCTGTCAATGCCCCATGTCCAGTGGAGAAGCAATTACAGAAGCCAGACCTCCCACCTTCTTCATCCCATGAAGATCTTTGCTCCATACTTCCAGAGGGATAAAAAATAGGGAAGCTTCCAATGGAGGGGATGGGATACAGAACTCTGGTGGTGGGAATTGCATGCACTTATACTGCTCTTATTCCACAATCGTGGATCATTATTAAATCACTAGTAAAATAAAATTTTTTTAAAAAGGACTTAGGACTATACTGGCAGTCCAGTGCCCCATCCATAGTGCCAACTTCTGGACTGCTAGACGTGTATGTATGTCACATTTGAATTTTTACTTAAATCTTACTTGTTTTTTGACTTCAGGGATTTCAGAGTGGTACCTATATTGTTTTTTGTATTTTCCTCTCTGACTTTGGAAGAGTCTGATGAGCAACTCTTTGAAATCCATTTTAATAAGTAGTTAGTGTTAATTCAGCATTAGAATATTAATTAGTTATCCAAAGGAGTCTGAATTTTTGTTCTGAAACATTTATTTTTTATTTTTGTGTATTTATTGGATAGAAACAGCTAGAAATCAAGAGGGGGGAGAAAGACAGGAGAGACAGAAACATTTATTTGTAGATTATATCAAGACTTTGAGTTCTCATTTTTAGGTCCTTTAGGAGGTAACTTTTATTAGGTGTTCAGTTATTTCTAAATCAGTCAAGAAGAGAGTAAAAAATAAATATGGAGTCAGACAAATGGAAATACCACTTTTGTTACCAATAAAGGTGATTGACAGTTTTGCCTTGATCTGCAGCCAGGAAAGTAACCCTCACCTTTAATATCTGGATCAACTAGCAGTTTTCCTGTAGGGCACATCTTTTATCTCCTGGGAGGGAACAGATCAAAATGTATACCTCCTGCCGACAGGAGAATGGAAGTCTTTTCAATATCTTTACTGGAATAGTTTTTAATATCTTCTCAACATTTTGATCCTTATATTGCTTCGTTGTTCTGGAATTTTTAAAAAAGATTTATTTATTTATTCCTGATAAAGATAGGAGGAGAGAGAGAGAGAAAGAACCAGACATCACTCTGGTACATGTGCTGCTGGGGGTTGAACTCATGCTTGAGAGTCCAGTACTTTATCTAGTGTGCCACCTCCTGGACCACTTTCCTGACCTTTTAAAAACCTTTAAAAAAAAAAAAAAACTATTGATTGAATAGGGACCGAGAAATTGAGAGGGAAGGGGATATGAGAGAGTGAGAGAGATAACCTGCAGTACTGCTTCATCCCTTGTGAGGCCTCCCTCCTGGATGGAAACCAGTGACTTGAACAGGTCCTTGCACATTGTAGCATATATGTTCAACCAGGTGCACCACCATCCAGCCCCAGGCTTGTGGAATTTGCTTTCAGATCTTGTTGGTTCATAGGACATCTAGATTGTCATATGCATTTGACAAACATTTTTATCATGAGTTAGTTCAATTTGTCTTAATGTTATATTAAATATGGTGGCTCCTACTATTTCAAGTAGCCAGAAATATAAAACATTTGGGAATATGTTAAGGACAATAATACCTTTTGCTTATTCACCTGATATTTGTTCATGGTTTCCCTTAACTGCTTAGAAGAAAAATTTGCAAGTAGATGGTGATACAAAGCTAGACACAGCAAACTTCAAGTGTTAGGAGCATTTTCTGTGTCTGTGGGCTTTCTTATCTTGCTCATCTAAGAAATATGACTGCTGCTCCCAGCCCTTGCGGGCAGTGACTGAGACCACTTGAGCAGACATTGAAGGAAGCTCTGTGGTACAAACAAATGAGTCTCAGTCATCTTGGGCCTAGTTAGATGACTATGGATGCTCTCATGGCCAGACTTAACTTCTCAGACTATTCACTTATCTTTTGCACCAAGAATAGTCACAAGATAAGCAGCTATGTAGATTTAAGAACAGAGTGTATTTTGCACTGTCTGATGAGTACTTTGTGTCTCTGGAGTTGAGATTCCACATGCTGAGCTCTGGAAAACAACTGCCCATGAATTTGAAGATAATAAAAAGATTAATTATACATTCCTTACCTTGCTGAGGACTCTTGAGCTGGCCATTGTCGTTCACTGACCTGAAGACAGGTCCAGGAAGTCTGGAATGTGCTGCTTCATGCTTTTCTCTTTTTTTCCCGTTAAAAATATACTTAATCTGTGTGTAGAGTGCTAAGGACAATGTACTTAGTATGACCTTTATCGTGTGTGTGTGTGTGTGTGTAAGTGTAATCTGGACCTCACGATGCATATTTTCACCATACCAGACCACTTCTTCATATAATAGAGAAGGAGAGAGAAGTCTCAGCTATCTTTTCCTTCCTATAAATGCTTCAGTTTTTCAGATTATATTTCATTTCTTATTTTGTATATGGTACAATTTCTGCAACCTGTTTTTTTATTTATTTAACATCATAGACTTTAGTTAATTAAAAGGAGCTTTTTATCATCATGAGTGAATATGGAAACATAATATATATGTATATATTTCATAATTATGCAAAAAAGCACCCCCCCAAAAAAAAAGAAACATCGAAAAATCTTTCATGCCTGAGGCTTCCAGGTTCCAGACATATGGTGCCAGGACGGAACTGAGGACTTCATTCCCAAAAGCCCTGAATTATATCATTATGTCATTTACTTTAAGTATTTATTTTATTATTTAAATCATGTGAAAGTTAATATGTGATTGAGAGAAGCCAGAGTACTATGCTAGCCCATGGGACACTGAAGTGCAATCTGGGAGCCTCAGGCATACAAATCCTGCTGTCTACCAGCTGAGCTATTTGGCTATTTCCCTGGCCCAGATTATCAATTTGTTACATCTAATGGAAGAAAGATATGGTTTCTTCTCTCTGTTTGCTACACCAAGACCCCAAGCTTGCAAGTTCAGTGCTCTATCCACTGCATCACCTCACAGACTGCATTACTTACTGTTTTTGTTTATTTTTTTGGTTATCGCTAGGACTAGGTGCTGGCACTTCAAATTCATTGGTCCTAGTGGCCATTTTTCCCCATTCTACTGTGTAGGACAGAGATTGAGAGAGGAGGGGGAGATAGAGATAGAGAGAGAGATAGACACCTGCAGATCTGCTTCACTGCTTGTGAAGCATCCCCCCTGCAGGTAGGGAGCCTGGGGCTCAATCCCAGATCCTTGTGTGGGTCCTTGCACTTAGTACTATGTGAGCTTAACCAGGTGTGCTGCCACCCACCCCCATCCTAGCCCCCCCCATCCACGATATTTTGATTTTGTGGAATTGTATCTACTTCTCTTAGACTGGTTCTTCAGTTGAGAATAAAACCTACAGACTAGGGATGGAGTTAGAGTCTTGACCTGCATTGTTGTTCATAGCCTCTGTTCATTGTAAGCTTCTTTTTTTTCCATTTCTTTTAACCTCCCCATGTTGTTAGATTATGCATTTACATTGTTTTTTTTTTTTTTTTTGCCTCCAGGGTTATTAATGGGGCTCAGTGCCTACACCACGATTCCACTGCTCCTGGAGGCCATTTTCCCCCCTATTGTTGCCCTTGTTTTATCATTGTTGTGGTTATTATTATTGTTGTTGCTGTCATTGTTGTTGGATAGGACAGAGAGAAATCGAGAGAGGAGGGGAGACAAAGAGGGGAAGAGAAAGATAGACACCTGCAGACCTGCTTCACCACTTGTGAAGCGACTCCCCTCTAGGTGGGGAGTTGGGTCTTGAACCAGGATCCTTATGCTGATCTTGTGCTTCGCGCCACGTGCGCTTAACCTGCTGCGCTACCGCCCCTCCCTATTAATATTATTTTTAAAGGAATGCTTGCCAAATCTTTTCCTAACTGGCCCAAAAGGCACCTAATAACCTCTCTTTTTTTTTTTTTTGTCTGATCGAATAAAAAATAAGTGGCAAATGTTTCTGGACCTAGTGGAATTGGAATTCAGTGCTCTCTGGTCATCTTTTTCTAACATTTTCTCCACACCTTTGGGAGTATGAACCAAAGTTCTTTTTGGAGTGCATAAAAGAGGAGCGTAAATAGACAGTTTTTTTTCTTTCTTTTTTTTTTTTTTTTTTAGTAGTCTTAGGAGTATAGAAAATCTGCCGGAAAACAGGAGTCCCCTTATACTGTTTATATCTTCGTTTCATAGTTCCACCTCTTGCTTGTGTGATACTAACACTTTAACTATATTGTACATTTTTAAAAAATCATTGTTTATGCAACTGTTATGCTGTTATTCAAAAAAGTTCATTAACTTAATCTGTTTTGTATAGTTCTGTGAGTTCTGACAAATGCACAATCTTATGTGTACAGGATAGTATTATTGATGCAGAAATACTTTGTGTTTTTTATGTTTACCCTTCCACTTCCCTGAATCCCAAGCAACCATGTAATCGTTTTACTATTTCTATAGTTTTGACTTTACCAGATTGTCAAATAGAGTCTTCTTTCACTAAATGATATTCATCATTTAAGTTTCCTCCTTTTTTTTGGTCTTGATAATTTATTTCCTTTGCTAATATGTTTACCTCTGAATGACATCTGTTTCTTTCAAGTTGTGGCAGTTATGAATAAAACTGATACCAACTACTATGTGCAGTTTGTTGTGTGGACATGAAAAGCGTAATTGTGGATCATCTTTCAACAACAACAGCAGTAATAATGCTTAAAATAAAATAAAATTTGTGAAATGCAAGTTCTCATTTTACTATTTAATAAGAAAAATAAAGCTAATACATACTAGGTATCTGGTACTATGTATAGCACATAGTAGACTAGTTCAGTTATTTTGCTTTTAAATTTTCTTCGTTTTCTTTGTACTCCAAGACACCAGCAGATGCTACGGTTTTACTCTTGTTCTCTAATGATATGACATAATATTTCTTTCCACATAGAGTTTTGGTGATTATAGATGGCCACCTCTTGATTTGCACATTTTAAATGTGAGAAGTAAAAAAAAAAAAAGACTGTTTGGAAGTCAGGCGGTAGCGGCGGGTTAAGTGCACGTGGCCACTGGCGGTGAAGCAGGTCTGCAGGTGTCTATCTTTCTCTCCCCCTCTCTGTCTTCCCCTCCTCTCTCCATTTCTCTCTGTCCTATCTAACAACGATGACATCAATAACAACAATAACTATAACAATAAAAAAAACAAGGGCAACAAAAGGGAAAATAAATATTAAAAATATCTCTTTGACAAGATGATTTTAGGCATTGGGGATTGAGACAAGATGCCTGTCTTCGAGGAGCTTATTGTATGATAAAGGAAATAGCTTTATTGTCATTGAAGGGAACCTAGTATTGTAGATGTTTTAATTAGAGCTTTGTAAAAAGAACTATGAATATAATGTACTCATCTTGGAAATTAGGGTGGCATTTCATTGAGACTTTGAAAGTCAATTAAATTCACATGGATTAAGATGAGAGTGAGTTGAATCTCATAGAAGAGTAGATGAAGAGATATATGGTACACTGTTAGTAGCCTAGGTGTAAATTGGATTGTGTGTGGATGGCGATAGGACCAGAATGGTTAACTGGGGATAGCTTGGAAAGATCTTTTACAGTATGTTCTAACTCCCTTTCCCCTCTCAATTTTTCACTGTCCTATCAAATAATAAATATCTTAAAGACAAACAAACATAGAATGAAGTTTTTCATATACACAAGAGAGCCATTTAATGGGATATGCATTTTAAGAAGGCAGTAGTGACAAATTCGTAGAAAGAGTCTTGTTTGTGGGGTGAGAGTTGTCAGTGGAAGCAGACTTCTGAGGCAGTCAAGACAGTTATGGGGATTATTTCAGGAGAAAGGCAGTGACTTTGGAAATGGTAAGGAAGGGACAAATTTGTAAATTATTTTAGGATGTAGAATATCTGGGATTTAATAACTTAGCTGATTCATTTGCTTCCCCTAATCTCACCATCATTTATATTAACAGTACATATCATTATGTGCAATTTTATCTCCTAAAATCCACAAGCCTTTGAAATCACTGACCTATTTTGTCTCCTTCCCTGGGGACTGCTGCTGAAATCTTTTGGGTAAGCTTTTTTTCTTCTTAGCTTCTGTAATTGAAGAGCTGAGGAACTCCATTCAGACACAAAAGGGAATAATTGGTTTTCAACCTCCAGAGGCTAGGAAAAATCAACGACCACAAGAGACTAAAAAGAAATTTAATGGAGTCGGGTGGTAGCACAGTGGGTTAAGCGCACATGGCGCAGAGCGCAAGGACCGGTGTAAGGATCCCGGTTCGAGCCTCCGGCTCCCCACCTGCAGGGGGTTCTCTTCACAAGCGGTGAAGCAGGTCTGCAGGTATTTGTCTTTCTCTCCTCATCTCTGTCTTCCCCTCCTCTCTCCATTTCTCTCTGTCCTATCCAACAACAACAACAATACTAAAAACAACAAGGGCAACAAAAGGGAAAATAAATAAATATATATATTTTAAAAATAAGATTATAAGAAATTTTTTTAAAAAGCCCAGGGCTGAAGAGTTATCAGTGGGTAGGGCACATACCATATGTGTGCAACCCAGGTTCAAGTATGGCATCACATGGGAGACACTATAGTAGCAGAAAAAGCACAGTCTTATGGTAGCTTTCCTTCTTTATCTTTGCAAGAAAATGGCTTGGGCAGTAAAATTATGCATACAGAAGACCCTGGCTTCACAAAAAAACAAAAAGCCAGCGAGGATTTATGTGCAAGAAGACTCAGATTTAATTGCCAACACTATCAGTAACCAGTGCTGAATGATACTCTGGTCAAAAACAAAGGCCAAATCCAGAAATAAAAATTTCCCAGAACTCCTTCTAGGGGGCCAGGCACTAGCACAGCAGGTTAAGCGCACATGACGTGGAGCACAAGGACCAGGTGTAAGGATCCCAGTTTAAGTCCTTGGGTCCCCACCTGCAGGGGTAGTGAAGCAGGTCTGCGGGTGTCTTTCTTTCTCTCGTCCTCTCTGTCTTCCCCATGTCTCTTGATTTCTCTCTGTCGTGTCCAACAATGACAGCAATAACAACAAGGGCAACAAAATGGGGAAAATGGCCTTTAGGAGCAGTGGATTCGTATTTCAGGCACCGGTCCCCAGTGATAACCCTGGAGGTAAAAACAAAAATAAAATAAATAATGAATCCACCTTCTTGACCTCATCTTGGGTGGAACTTGAAGGAATCATGTTAAGTGAGATTAGCCATAAAGGGAAGAATGAATAATGGATGATCTCACTCACAGATAGAAGTTGAGAAATGGGCAAGGGAGACAGCATAAAGGTTATGCAAAAGCCTTTCAAGCCTGAGGCTCTGAGGTCCGAGGTTCAGTCCCCAGCACCACCATAAGCCAGAACTAAGCAGCAGTGTTCTGGTAAAAAAAAAAAAAAAGTTGATAAATAAGAACAGAAAGTGGGAAACATAATGTGTAACTTAGATTGAGTTTGGTGTGTTGCACCAAAGTAAAGGACTCTTTTATGTCCTAGTGCATGATGGTGGAGGAGGACCGAGGCTGGGGTGAGAGTTTTTGCATAAAACTGAGAAATTTTACACACGTACCAGTAACTCTATTTACTGTACACCATTAGCCCTCCAATTAAAAAAAAAAAAGAAAAGAAAAAGTAAGCATGTGCTATACCTCCAGGACTAGTCAGTCTTAACAGTTTGGTATATAGCCTTCCATATGTTATTATAGGCTTAGAAAAATACGCTGTTTTTACAGAAATGAGATCATACTCAGCATTCTGTTATGCAGGTGCATTTTCCACATCATATATCTTACATTTCTCCCCTAAATATAAACTTGTCTCATTCTTTAGAATAGCTTACCTCACTTTAGATATTGATGCCAAGTCCCTACATTTTAAATTACATACAGTTTATAAAATTTTCACATATGGGAGTCGGGCTGTAGCGCAGCGGCAGCGGGTAAGCACAGGTGGCACAAAGCACAAGGACGGGCATAAGGATCCCGGTTCGAACCTCGACTCCCCACCTGCAGGGGAGTCACTTCACAGGCGGTGAAGCAGGTCTGCAGGTGTCTATCTTTCTCTCCCCCTCTCTGTCTTCCCCTCCTCTCTCCATTTCTCTCTGTCCTATCCAACAACGACGACAACAACAATAATAACTACAACAATAAAACATCAAGGGCAACAAAAGGGAATAAATAAATAAAATAAATATTAAAAATTTTTTTTTCACATATATTTTCCCTTTTATTTCATAAAACAGCCTTCTTAGGATAGGTGCTGTATATATTTACATAGAGTTTGGATGATTAACTATTAGATATTTTCATTTAATATGTACCCTGTCCAAGATATATGTATCAGTTGAACATTTGGGAAAAAATTAGATATTTTATTTATTTATTTATTTATTTTGCCTCCAGGGTTATTGCTGGAGCTCAGTGCCTGCACTACAAATCCATTGCTCCTAGAGGCTATTTTTTCCCTTTTGTTGCCCATGTTATCATTGTTGTAGTTATTATTATTGTTGTTGTTGGATAAGACAGAGAAATAGAGAGAGGAGGGGATGACAGAGGGGGAGAGAAAGATAGATACCTGCAGACCTACTTCACCACCTGTGAAGCAACCCCCCCTGCAGGAGGAAGCTGGGGCCTCAAACCAGATTCCTTACCCCGGTCTTTGCGCTTCACACCATGTATGCTTAACCCACTGAGTACCGCCCAGCCCCCATTTAATTAATTTTTTTTACTGCAGCATGGGGTAAAGAACTGGGGACGTTGCACATGCAGAATATCATGATACAGCCTCCGTAGTTCAAATTTTTAATCCTATATTTTTAAAAAGAATAGTCAATATTAAATTACTAATATAAAAAAATAAATAAATGAAAGAATTAGAATAGACAGAGGGGAGAGGTGGAGAGAAGACACCAAAGCATAATTTCCACCATCCATATTTGCTGTTTATTTTTATTATCTTTATTTATTGGATAGAGACAGCTAGAAATTGAGAGAGGAGTGGGAGATAGGGAGAGAGACAGAGACACCTGCAGCCCTGATTCACCACTTGTGAAGTTTCCCCCCTGCAAGTAGGGACTGGGGGCTTGAACCTGGGTCATTGTGCACTGTAACATGCACTCAACCTGGTGTGCCACCACCCAGCCCCCCATCCATAGACTTCCTTTTAGGGGTGTTCATGGTGCTCCCATGTGATGTTAGGGATTGAAGTCCAAGCCCCAGATTAGATGTATTTGTAATTCAACTTACATAATGTCATTTTTGTCTGTGACACTTAGGCCATTTAGGGAATATATTGTAGATATAGAACTTAGAATCTGATAATGAATTTTATTTCATGTGTTCAACTCTTTGCATGTATTATTAACTATATTTTAAAAAGTTTTTAAAATTTATTTTCCCTTTTGTTGCCCTTGTTGTTTTTTTATTGTTGTTGTGGTTATTGTTGTTAATTGATGTCGTCGTTGTTAGGACAGAGAAATGGAGGAAGGATGGAAAGAGGAAGTGGGAGAGAAAGACAGACACCTGCAGACCTGTTTCACCGCCTGTGAACTCCCCTGCAGGTGGGGAGCTGGGTGATCGAACCAGTATCCTTGAGCCAGTCCTTCGCTACGGCGCAATGAGCGCTTAACTTGCTGCACTACTGCCCAACTTTTTGTATTACTAACTTTTTAAGATCTGTCTATTTCTACAAGGGGGAGGGAGTCGGAGAGGTGGGAAAAGAGGAGGAATAGAGAGAGGCCAGATGACCTCTTTGGCATAAGGGGTGCCTGGACAGAAAGTCAGGGTTTCATGCATACATGTTCTGCTCTCTACCCACTGAGTCAGTCCCTGACCACTATTTATTGCTTATTATAAATATTTATTTATTTATTTTTAAAGAATTTATTTACTTATTCATGAGAACGATAGGAGAAGAGAAGAACCAGACATCTCTCTGGTACATGTGCTGCCAGGGATCGAACTCAGGACCTTATGGTTGAGAACCCAATGCTTTATCCACTGTGCCATCTCCTGGACCACATATTTATTTATTTATTTTTAATAGAGATACAGAAAAAAGGATTGAGAGACAGAAAGATCATTACAGTGCTCAAGTCTGGCTTATGATGGTTTTGAGGATTGAACCTGGGATATAAGAGCCTCAGGTATGAAAGATTTTACAGAACTATTATGCTATTTCTGCAGCTCTTTTAGTTTCTCTTCTTCTTTTACAAAGCTCTGTTCAGATCTGGCTTATTGTGGTGCAGGGGATTGAACCTGAGACTTTGGATTCTCAGGTTTGAAAGTCTCTTTGTATAATCACTCTATTATCTCACCTAACCCTATTAGTTCCTATGTTGAAAAAAATTTGTTAAGTTTCTTAACAGAATAATCATCTGGAATAATAAGATTAAATTAATTAAATCAGTTTACATATTTTATTATAATGTTTTTAGTAACTATCTTGAAAAGTTAGTGACTAACTGAATTTCTACAACTGTTAAGTGGAAGTGTTGACTTACTTACCATTATTAGTTTCCTTCTGGGACCTATCTAGAAGGTAGTGTCTTTCTTTCAGTACTCTTTATTGATTTCCTACGACCCTGGAGGGAAAGAAAAAGAATATGACAGAATAATGAGGGCTGGGGAATGTGAAGCAGGATAGGACTGAAAAATATGAGTTGTGAAAAATTCATCTTAGGAATGAGTAAAGCAGGAAGAGTGGTGTTTCAAGTTGTGTATAGCACAGTGGTGAAAATTTTGGAGCTAAACCATTGCTATTCATTTCAGTTCTGACACAGGGTAAATTACTCCCTGTCATACTTACCAGTTTCCTAGGGTCGCCTTACAGGGTTCTGCTGAGATATAAATGATCCCCCCCCCCACACACACACCTTTTGCATACTTGATTTCACCATTCTAGGCCACTTTTTTTTTTCTTCCTCTTACGGGGGTGGGTGCATGGGACACACGACATGTAAGCTTTCTTCTTTGCCAGAGCACTTTCCCCAACCCCCAAGTAATAGGGCTCAAATCTGGGTCTCATGCACAGCAATGCAGGCATCTTACCCAATGAGCTATCTTTTCAGTCCCAAATTGTATTCTTCATTCACTGCATATTTGATTCAACAAACATTTAATAAATGGTAACTGTTAGATTCTTTTTAAACTCAAACTTCCAAGAAAGTTATCTCAAAGCCTGATGTAGTAAAGTGATCATATAACTTATTGCCCAGCCTAGGAGGTTATTAATAATTATTCTGGGTTAACAGATGGTTTCATCTGCCCTACACACAGACTGATTAAGGTATCTTGCTTTTCCACTTCAGCCCAGCTAAGCTAGACTTTAACAACCCAGAGAACAAATCATTCTTAAAAGCTTTCCTGCTGGTGTATTGCACCAAAGTAAGACTCTGGGTGCAGAGTTTCAGGTCCTGGAAAATGATGGCAGAGGAGAACCTAGTGGGGGTTGAATTGTTATGTGGAAAACTGGAAAATGTTTTTTATTATTATTATCTTTATTTATTTGATATAGCCAGCCAGAAATTGAGATGGGAAGGAGAGACAGAGAGGGAGAGAAACAGAGAGAGATACCCGCTGCCCTGCTTCACCATTTAAGAAACTTTTCCCTGCAGGTGGGGGCCGGGAGCTTGAACTCAGGTCCTTGTACACTGTAACATGTGCACTCAACCAGGTGTGCCACCACCTGGCCCCCAAACTGGAAAATGTTACACATGTACAAACTACTGTATTTTACTGTTGACTGTAAACCATTAATCCCCCCAATTTAAAAAAAAGCTCCCTTCAGATTCATATTCTCCCATAATGTGTTATCATAGAGCAATATAAATCTGTGTAGTAGTATTTATTTAAGAAATAACTTGAGAGAGGATTTAAATTCTTGTAAATTGTTTCTCTGATAAACAGTTTGCATTTTCTTCCTCTCCTTCCTCTCTTGATTTCCCTCTCTCCTTCCTTCCCACTTTCCTTCCAGCTCTTCACCACTCTGTGCTGATTTTTTCAGATACAGAGAGAGGGAGGCGGGGAGAGAGACAGAGACAGAGACATCATAGCACTGTAGCTTCACCCAGCATGGTATGGTAGGGGCTGGGCTTGAACCTTCCTAGGTAACCCATATTCTGTACCTCTGTACAGAATATGGGTTACCTGTTCTGTACCTCTCTTTGATACATAGCCCTTTTGTTTTAGATTTATTATTATTACCTGTCAGACCTTCAGCATGTACCACATATAGTCTTTACTTGCAGGACTTAGTGTACCTGAGGAAACAGTAGTAGATATAAAATATTTGGATCTGCCTTTAAGTCACTTGTGTGGTCTAGTGAGATAGACAGAAAACAAGAAGAGGCCATGTGGTGGTGCATCCAGCTGAGCACACACATTACCATGCACAAGGACCCAGTTCAAGCCCCTGATCCTCACTTGCAGGAGGGAAGCTTCATAAGCGGTGAAGCAATACTTTCTCTCTCTCTCTCTTAAAGATTTTTAAAAAATATTTATTTATTCCCTTTTGTTGCCCTTATTGTTTTATTGTTGTAGTTATTACTGATGTTGTTGTTGGATAGGACAGATAGAAATGGAGAGAGGAGGGGAAGACAGAGAGGAGGAGAGAAATACAGACACCTGCAGACCTGCTTCACTGCTTGTGAAGCGACTCCCCTGCAGGTGGGGGGGCTAGGGGAGCTCGAACTGGGATCCTTAGGCCGGTCCTTGCGCTTTGGGCCACGTGTGCCTAACCCGCTGTGCTACCGCCTGACTCCCAGTGCAGTTCTTTTATAATATAGATAAAGTCATACTGCTTTTGGTTCGTTTCTGTTTTTGAGGTTCTCAAGGTTAGTAGCTTGGTTTTATTTATTGGAATGTACTTGGAACAGCACAGCCACTTTCCCTGTTAATTCCTTTTCTTATATATATATTGAGTATCCACAGTGTTCCAGGTACTGTGTGGTTGATACTTGCAGTAGTGGGGCAGGGGTGTGTGTTTGTTGATGGGAAGGGTGACACAAGACAGACACAGCCCCAGTCATGGAGCATGTATGACAGCTGTTTGATTTGCTTAGTGGGTGAATACATTGATTCACTGTTTATCAATTCAGTTCAGTATCTTTGCTTATATAGCTCATTAACTACCTCATATGTTGTTTTCTAGAGTTTCCTCTGTCTAGCTCATTATTAATTCCCAAAATACAACCATAGCTTTAACATTTCTGAATATTCTTTTTTTATGCCCCATGCAAACACATCCGTGATCTTGTTAGTTTCATTTCTCCTGCAGACAGCCCATTGGGGCCCTGTGTCCTTCACTAATGGTTGATGATTGGCTCTGCCTGTAGCACAGCTGAGTCCCTTTTCTTTTCTTTTCTTTTCTTTTCTTTTCTTTTCTTTCTTTCTTTCTTTCTTTCTTTCTTTCTTTCTTTTTTAAATATAGATAGAGGCGCAGAGAGAGAGAGAGAGGGAGAGGGAGAGAGAAAGAGAACAACCCTGGAGCTTCTTGTAATGTGAGGAGTCAGGCTCAAACCTGAGTTGAACACATGAAAAAGCGACACAGAATCCAGTCAAGCTATTTTACCCCCTCTCCTCAACACATACACATTTCTCCCACTTTCTAGATGCAACTCTTGCTCCTTGATTTGCTCATCTCTTTGGTAAAGCATATCCTCTAGTCATTTCCTATTGAAAGAGTATGTGGGAGGTAAAATTTGAGACCTTGCATATCTAAAAATATCTTTATTCTCTTTCCAAATTCAAGGGATAATTTGTCTGCTATAGAATTCTAGGTTGGAAATCATTTTACCTCAGAAATTTGAAAGTATTGTTCCTTTGTCTTCTTGCTTCCAGAGATGATAGTGAAAATTCTAATGCCATTCAGTCTTTTGTATGCAAACTATATTTTTTCTCAGGAAAGTGTTTTCTTTATCCCTTGTGTGTTGAAACATATTCTGAAATTTCACAATGTTTCTTGGGTGTGGGTCTCTTTATAAGTTAGTCATTGTATTGAGCATAGGATGGACTTCTTCAACTAGAAGTTTAGATCCTTCAGTTTTTAGAACATATCTTAAAATGCTTCTACAGTGATTTTCTTTTTTCTTGGTCCTTTAGTTCTCTTATCTTTTATCATATTTCTCTTTGGTTTAACTTAAAGAACTTACTTGATTATATCCATATCCCCCCATTCCAAAATTATGACTTCAGACAAGAGGTGTTTTATTATCTCTTCTCTGGGCTTTTATGGAGATTATGTCCCTCTTCTGTGTTAGCCTCTAAAAGCACTGCACCAGCCTTAAAAGAGTACAGGGAAGGGTCATTTATAGCTCTTATTTTTATTGCTTCTATTTTTTTAATTTTCAAAAACTCCAGACTGATTCTTCCCACTTTTTATTTAATGAGGATTTTTTTATCTTTATTTATTGGATAGAGACAGCCAGAAATTGAGAAGGAAGGGGGAGAGAGACAGAGAGACACCTGCAGTCCTGCTTCACCACTCACAAAGCTTTCCCCCTGCAGGTGGGGACTGAGGGCTTGAACCCGGTCCTTGTGCACTGTAACATGTGCACTCAACCAGGTGGGCCACCACCTGGCCCCTCTTCCAACTTTATTATTATCATCATCATCACCACCACCACTGGGGCTCGGTGCCTGCACCACGAATACATTGCTCCTGGAGGCTATTTTTTCCCTTTTGTTACCCTTGTTGTTTATTGTTGTTGTTATTATTATTGTTGTCATTTGTTGTCATTGTTGGATAGGACAGAGAAATCTAGAGAAGAGGGGATGATATAGAGGGAGAAAGACACCTGCAGACCTGTTTTACCGCTTGTGAAGCGGCCCTCCTGCAGTTGGGGAGCTGGGGGCTTGAAACTGGATGCTTACACCAGTCTGTGCGCTTTGTGCCATGTGAGCTTAACCTATTGTTTTGTTTTGTTATTTAGGTATTATTTGAATCCTAGTTGCAGTACCTTTGAGTCCCTTCATCCTATCTCCCCCCCATATTTTCATTTTTCAATGCATTCTTCAAATGTATAGTGACCCTTGGTTGTCATTTTGGAAAAAAATAAATTAAAAAACTGATTGGATGGTCTGTGTAGAAATGGGGAGAACTTGTCAAGGATGAGTTTTGTTGGGGGGATACACAACAATCAGCATTTATCAATCTTTTATAGAGTTATTTGGTTTCTTTTTTCTTTATAAAACATTTTATTGGGGTTTATGTAACGGTTGTTGACACTTGGGTATAGTTTATTATCTCACTGTGATAGATGTCTGCAAAACACTCTGACCCCAATCTCAGCTCCTTCTCCACCATCGTGCATCAGGACACAAATTTCCACCACCACCCCCAGTCCTTTTCCTTTGCTACAATATACCACACCCAGCTCAAGTTTCACTTTGTCTTTTTCTTTTCTATCCTTGTTTCTTAAGTTCCACCTATAAATGAGATCTTCCCATATTTGTCTTTCTCTTTTTGGCTTATCTCACTTAACATGACTCCTTCAAGTTCCATCCAAGATAAGTGAAAGGAGATGACTTCATCACTTTTAATACCTGAGTAGTGTTTCATTATGTATATACTACAACTTTCAAACCCACTCCTCTGTTGTCGCTTCCAGGTTTGGCTATTACAAATTATGTTGCTATGAACATAGGTGTAATTGATCTCATTGGAGAGGTTCTTTTTCTCCCTTTGGATAAATCTCCAGAGACAAATGGATGGTCTTAGACTATGTCTGTTTCTAGTGTTGTGTAGTACCTCCTATTTTCTTTAGAGGTTGGATCAATTTACATTCCCACTAGCAATGCAGAAGGGTTCCTTTTAACCCACATTTTCTCTAACACTTGTTGTTTCTGTTCTTTCTGACGTGTGACATTCTCACAGGTATAAAGTTTTATCTCGTTGTTTTTAGTCACTTAATTTCTTGAGGGGAAAAAAAAACTTCTTGACCTTCTGTTGGGAGTGAAGTGGAACTGCCATTCTGGGAGCCAAGTGGGTGAACAGGAAGGACTGTGATCTCCATCAGGATGTAAATGTACTTTGGGGGCTTCTGCTTTCAGTATTCCCTGCCTTTTGTTGTTCCTAAGGTCTCTTAAGTCTAAGAGCCATCTGGTTTCTTTACAGAATATATCTGCTGATTACCATGGATATAATCAGAGGCCTGTTGTTCTAATACATTTTAAATGTTCATTCATTTTTTTTTTTTTTTGAGAGAGAAAGAGAGAATATGAATGACACCTGCAGCTGTGCTCCATCACTTGTGAAGTTTTCCTTCTGCAGGTGGGGACCAGAGGTTTGAACTTAGGTCCCTGTGCATGGTAACATGTGCACTACAGGGTGCACCATAGTGCAGCCCCTTGTCTAATACATTCTGATACAGAATTTGTACCAGGTCTTCATTTTCAGTCCCTCCTCATCCCTGGCCACTTACACTCCTCTAATCTCCAGGCCTTCCCAGGGTGTGTATCCTTTGGCATTTCCTTTTCCAGCCCCAAGTATTTACTTAGCTCCTTCTTTTTATCATCTAACAAATGTTAACATTTTTGTTTGCTGTTACCTTCCTTCTATTCCTTATCTGCTTTTACTCTCATCTTAATGGGGTTCAATAATGAACAGAAATGAAAATATGTGTCCAGTTTTTTCAGTTAACTAGAATCTCCTTAATACTGTTTTGAAGGTTCATGTTTCATGTCTGATTTTTTTCATGCCTATAAGTTTTGTTTTTGACAGTGAGGATGGTTTTTTAGACCTAATGTTTTTTTTTCTTTTATCTTTTACCCTTAGCATTTAAGTATGTAGAAAGTATTTTAGTAAGAATGTGTCAAATTATTTGAGTAAGATGAGGTCTTTTAAACATTTCACTGACTTTGACAGTGTTTCATTATGTTGGAAAACAGCCAGCACTCCCTGAAGTTCAGAGAAAAATCTTGTCTTTGCAGAATACCCAAATGAGTAAAACAACTAAAGACTTTTTGCAAGCAGGGTTGACGAGACAAACTCCCATTTAAATCTTAGTGGTTTGATGAATTGGTGGAGAGCTGCCCAGAGCTTTTATTTCCCCTAAATTTCATTGCCCTTGCTCCCACTTCACAGGGTCAGTGGTAGAGAAGACCCGTTCCTGAGTTGGTGCTCAAATCTTTGACCTGCTGAGAACTAGTATAGGAGGAGACCTCCAGAGTTCCAAATTGTTTTTGCTTTTACCAGTCAGGGTCAAGAGTTTGGAGAAACTGGAATGAACATGCACTAGAAGTCAGATGTAGGATTGAGTTTCAGTTCCACATTAAATAGCTGTTTAATAATCTTCAAACCACCAGTTTGGACTTTGCTTTTCTTTCCTTTAAAAGGGAAATAACATGTATTTTCTACTTTACAATGTGACTGTAAGAATCACATACAGCTAACATGAATGAACGTAAAGATTTGAATTTTCTTTTCTTTTTTTTTAATTGTCATTTTATTAAAATATTTATTTATTTATTTATTCCCTTTTGTTACCCTGTAGTTTTATTGTTGTAGTTATTATAGTTGTTGGAATTGACAGAGAAATGGAGAGAGGAGGGGAAGACAGAGGGAGAGAGAAAGATAGACACCTGCAGACCTGCTTCACCACTTGTGAAGCGACTTCCTTGCAGGTGGGGAGCCAGGGGCTGGAACTGGGATCCTTACTCCAGTCTTTGCGCTTTGTACCACTTGCGCTACTGCCTGACTCCCCTAATTGTCATTTTAAACCAAGCATATAACCAAGATATTCCAGATTCTCATACCAACCTAGTGTCTGGAAAATTACATGTGGGAGTCCAAATTCATTCCAGCATCAGCTAATCCAAAACAGATTCCCTCATTTTCCTCTTTTCCCCTAACTCACACTACCACAATTACAAAGAAGTCTTCCTCTCACTATCCTCAGAATTGTTCAGTTTACACCTACCTATCCCTATACTCCCATATATATTTAGTCACTATAGCATATCTTTTCTAGTGAGTCTACCTTTTTATTCCTCTATATTCCTTCCTACTATCTTCACTCAAGGCCTTAGCTTATACCTAAATTACTTTTTTTTTTTTAGAGAGATTTTATTTATTTATAAGAAAGATAGGAGGAGAGAGAAAGAACCAGACATCACTCTGGCACATGTGCTGCCGGAGATCGAACTCGGGACCTCATGCTTGAGAGTCCAGAGCTTTACCACTGCGCCACCTCCTGGACCACCCTAAATTACTCTTTTTTTTTAATTTTATTTATTTTAAGGTCTATCTTGTCATATATGAGAATAGCTGTTCCTGCCCCCTTTTTTTGTGGGCTTGTATGCTAGTTTTTCATCCTTTCACTTTGAGTCTGTGTTTGTCTTGTTGGGTTAGGTAGGATTCCTGCAGACAACAAACATATGGTTGGGTTGTGTTTTCTGGTCCATCTTCCTCTTCTGTGCTTTTTAATAGGTGAATCCAGGCCATTGAGATTTATTGATATTATAGACCAGATATTTTAATGCCATTATTCTACATTTTTAGAGTGTTCTGATATATGGTGATGTTGTGATTGCTTATAGGACTCCTTTCATAACTTCTTATAGGGCAGGCCTGGTGATAGTTGATTCCTTCAATTGTTGCTTGTCTGAGAAGGTTTTTTTTAAAAAAATACTTATTTACTTATTTTCCTTTTTGTTGCCCTTTTTGTTTTTATTGTTGTTGTAGTTGTTATTATTGTTTGTTGATGTTGTCATTGTTGGATAGGACAGAGAGAAATGGAGAGAGAAGGGGAAGACAGAGAGGGAGAGAAATATAGACACCTGCAGACCTGCTTCACCACCTGTGAAGTGACTCCCCAGCAGGTGAGGAGCCGGGGGCTCGAACTGGGATCCTTACACCAGTCCTTGAGCTTTGTGCCACCTGTGCTTAACCCACTGCGCTACTGCCGGACTCCCCTGAGAAGGTTTATTATTCCTCCATCTAGTCTGAATGACAGTCTAGGAGGATACAGTAGTCTTGGTTGAAAGCCTCTAATTTGAACACTCAATAGATGTTTTGCCATTCTTTTCTGGCATTTAGAGTTTGTGTGGAGAAATCTGCTGCTAATCTTCGGGGTTTTCCTCTGTAAGTGACTCTTTGTTTTTCTCTTGTAACCTTTAGGAATCTGTCTTTATCCTTATTCCTTTTCATTCTAAATATGCGTCTTGGGTCTGGGTTAATTCTGTTTGGGACTTTCTAGGCTTCTTGAACCTTTATGTCCTTTATGTTGTTTAGAGTAGGGAAGTTCTCAGCTGTTCTGTTCTGAAGAATCCTTTCTTCCCCTTCCTCTCTTCCTGTGGTAAGCTGATAATGCATATGTTACTTCTTTTGAAATCATCCCATATATCTCTGTTGTTGTTATCAGTATCTCTTAATCTCTTTTTTTAGTTCTCTTCTTTCTTAGTTTTCTCTAATTCATCCTCGACCTTGCTAATCTGTTTTCTGCCTCAGTTATTCTGTTCACTCTCCCCTCTGTTGTTATCTGTAGCTCAACTATTTTGTTACCCTGTTCAGATACTGTACTAACTTGTTCAGCTAGTTGTGCTCTTAACTATTTCAGCTTTCAGCTCTCTAATTACCTCGAGATAATTAGTGTTTTCTTTCATAGTCTCATCTGTTGTTTCCCCACTTCTGATAACTACTTTCAGAAGCTTTCCTCACTCCTGTAACTATTGCATCTATTGATTAGTGTTGAGATGTTGTCCTCATTCTTATATGCTTCTATATTTTGGGGGCTTTTATCTGAGTTTTTATCCTGGTTCATTTCTCCAACATTTTTTCTCAGTTTAACCATTATGTTTGGTGTTTTATGAGGTCATTGCTCTCATTGCTTTTCAATCCACTAGTCACAGTTTCCTGGATTGATTTGTGTCTACAGTACTTAAGAGTTCACGGTTGCGAATCTTAACAGTAGTTTCAATGTTATCTTAAACCCTGATTTGAAGTACAGTGGCTGTTAAACCTGGCCAGTTCTCTGTCCCCCCCCCCTTATCCCCATAATAGTGTTTCCCTGCTGCTATTTCAGCTTCTGAGTAGCAGTAGCAATGGAGACTCAAAGTTTTTAAAAGTTCTAAAGCTCCCAGCTTTTCCCCATTGGGAATTATGTAGGCTGTAGGTTTGTTGTACATAGTTTTTATTATGTTGAGGAATGGTTCTTCTATTCCCAGTTTCTGGAGGTCCTTTATCATAAATGGGGTTTGGTTCTTGTCAAATGCCTTTTAAGCATCAATTGATATGAGCATGTGATTTTTATCTTTCTTTTTGTTGATATGATGAATTGATTGACTTGCAGGTGTTGAACCATTCCTGTTTCTCAGGGATGAATCCCACTTGGTCTTGGTGAATTACTCTCTTGCTATGTTGTTGGATTTGATTTGCCAAGATCTTGTTCAGGATTTTTGCATCAATGTTCATTATGGATATAGCTCTATAGTTTTCTTTCTGGTAGAGTTATTTCCTGAGGATCAAAGTGATGTTTGCCTCATAGACTGAGTTAGGTAGTATTTGTCCTTCAGTTTTCTGGAATAGCTTGAGGAGAATTGGTGTTAATTCTTCGTGAAAGTCTTATATAATTCATAGGTAAAGCCATCTGGGCCTACACATTTATTCTTGGGAAGATTTTTGATTACTGATTCAATTTCCATACTAGTAATGAGCTTGTTTAAGCTATCTAGTTCCTCTTTGGTTAGGCTTGGCAAGTGGTATGATTCTAGAAATGCATCCATTTCTTCTCGGTTGTTCAATTTATTTCCATAGAGATGTTCATAATATTCATATGTGATTCTTTGTATCTTCCTATCTTCAGTTGTAATTTTATCTCTCTCATTCCTGATAGTTTTTATGATAGCTTTATCACTTTTTTCTTTTTGTGGGTCTAGCCAGTGGCATATCTATTTTACTTATCCTTTCCAAGTACCAGCTGTTGGTTTCATTAATTTTTTGGATTGTCTTTTGGATTCTGTTTCATTAATTTCTGCTATGATTTTGATGATTTCCTTCCTTCTGCTAACTTTTGGCCCTCTCTTTTTTTTTTTTAATTTTTTTAGTATTTATTTATTTTTCCCTTTTTGTTGTCCTTGTTTTTCATTGTTGTTGTAGTTATTACTGTTATTATTGTCGCTGTTGGATAGGACAGAGAGAAATGGAGAGAGGAGGGGAAGACAGAGGGGGGAGAGAAAGATAGACACCTGCAGACCTGCTTCACTGCCTGTGAAGCGACTCCCCTACAGGTGGGGAGCCGGGGGCTTGAACCGGAACCCTTATGCCGAACCTTGTGCTTTGCACCACCTGTGCTTAACCCGCTGCGCTACCACCCGGCTCCCTTTGGCCCTCTCTTTTTAAAATTTTTTTAAAAAATTTATTTTAAAAAGGAGACATTAACAAAACTGTAGGATAGGAGGGGTACAACTCCACACAATTCCCACCACCAGATCTCTATATCCCATCCCCTCCCCTGACAGCTTTCCTATTCTTTATCCCTCTGGGTGTATGGACCCAAGGTCATTGTGGGTTGCAGAAGGTGGAAGGTCTGGCTTCTGTAATTGCTCCCCTCTGAACATGGGCATTGACTGGTCGATCCATACTCCCAGCCTGCCTCTCTCTTTCCCTAGTAGGGTGGGTCTCTGGGGAAGCGGACCTCCAGGACACACTAGTGGAGTCATCTGTCCAAGGAAGTCTGGTTGGCATCCTGCTGGCATCTGGAACCTGGTGGCTGAAAAGAGAGTTAACATACAAGCCAAACAAATGGTTGAGCAATCATGGACCTAAAGGTTGAAATAGTGCAGATGAAGTGTTGGGGGGTTCTCTTTTTTAATTTTTAATGTGGTACCAGGAAATGAATCTAAAGCCTCATGCGTGCATAATACTAACACTGAGTAGCCTCCCAGGCCCAACCTTTTAATTAATTAATTATTTATTTAGAAAGAGGAGAGAGGGAAGAGAGATAGGAGAGACACTGTAGTAGCCTTTCACTGCCTATGGAACTTTCCTAGTGCCACCTAAGTTGCTCCTATGTGGCACTGGGGCTCAAGGCCAGGATCTCTCATGTAGAACCTCTATCAGGTGAGTTAACTCCTGGTCCCTCTTTTGCTCCTTTGTGGCATGTATCACTACCTAGCACTATTTTATTTATTTACTTCTCTTCCTCCTAGAATTCAAGCTCAGCTCGATGGGCGAGGGAGCAGAGACATTTTCCATTGGCTTCTATAGTGCCTTGAATAGTGTCTGGTGCACAAAGGGCATACTTCACTATATATTTAGTACTGTTTGTAAGTAGATAATTGAGCAAGATCTCATTTGAGTGATCTTTATGCCCTGCTTTTATTCATTAGACTCCATATCCAGCCTGCTGCCTGTCATATTTAAATGTAGTTAGTTAATTTTTTTCTTTCCTGAGAGAGAACAATAGAATCACATCTGGCATAAGCAATACCTGAAATCAGAATGAGGATCTCATGTTTGCAAGTCCTAGGCAGTTCCTCTATACCTCCTCCCTAGCTGCTATGTAGTTAGTTTTTAAATGAAGAGAGCTTTTGAAGTGGAATTAAAAGACCATTGATGAGGACCTAGTGGGGGTTGTATTGTTATGTGGAAAACTGAGAAATGTTATGCACATACAAACTATTGTATTTTCTGTTGACTGTAAAATATCAATCCCCCAATAAAGAAATTAAAAAAAAAGCCATTGGTACTCTCATGAGTTAAATTTTCTCTTGTACTCACCACTGTCTCTTGGTACATCTCAATATCAGTGCTTCTGAAAGACACAGAGTGAAAGGCTTATTGTGCTTTGACATCTTGTCAATGTAGTTGGGTTGCTGTGACTCATCTTAGGTTCCTCAAACCTAATGCTATTAAATTGACTCAGATAATTTTAGTTCTAGTTTCCATGAGCCATTCAAGTTAGGGAAACCTGACACAGTAAAATTTAAAGACAGAGAGATGGTGGTTTGAAGGATTAAGTGACTTGTCCAGGGCCACACAGGTGTCAGAAAAAAAAATTTTGAAGGTAGGTCAGCTAATTGCAGAGCCCAAACTCTTAGCCTAGGTTCTCTGGGTTTTGCTATACAGGATTGTTGACTACTCTAAGACCTGTAAATGTTAATCTGAGGATTTATTTTGTAAGTCAAGGAAAGTCACTGCATTTCTATATATTTAGTATTGATTAGACTTTTTTTACTTCAAAATTATTTATTTAATAAAGGCAGATAAATCAAGGGGGAGGGGGAGATAGAGGGAAAGAGACACCTGCAGCACTGCTTCACTGGTAACAAAGCTTTCTCCCTGCCAAGTGAGAACTGGGGGCTTGAACTCAGGTTGTTAAACATTGTAAAGTACGCTCAACCAACTTAGACAAGAATCTCCTATACACTCTCCCCCTTCCCTCCACCCCTCCTTGGTGCATTGTATCTTGCTTTTGTTTGTTGCTAACTCTTTGGTACTTGATGTTTTAGAAGAACCTCCTAAGACAGCTGTTATAGAAAGAGATAGATTGTGAATAGTTCATTTTGTGGGCTGCCAAAAAGGAAGAAACTTGTGGGGGGGGGGGATGTTACTACCATCCTGCCTGAAATTAAAATTCTAGGTAGAGAGATTACAATTTCCCACTTTTATTTAGGCATTAATATATTTCCCTTCCTTAAGATTTCTAGATTGACGTGTAGAGGAAATGTTGATTAGAGATAAAGTGGGATAAAGGCCTTACTAGTTGGAAATGCTACAGCTTTATGTAGGGAAATGCTGACTCTCCTTCGTGTCTTTTCTAATTGCTTTAAGGAAATTTAATGCTAATGTAGAATATTCAAGTTTAGTCAACTCCAACCCAAACCAGAGACATGCATGTTAAGGGTAGAAAATGAAAGATTTTTCTCAGTTATGACCTTTTCATTAAAAGCAGAAGGCCGTTTTTGTTTATTTATTACCAAAGCACTGCTCAGCTCTGGCTTATGGTGGTGCTGGGGAATGAGCCTGAAATGTTGGAGCCTTAGGCCTTAAAGTCTTTTGCATAACCATTATGCTATCTCCCCAGTTCCAAATCTTTGTTTTAAGGTTACTTTGGGACCTGGATTGTTATTAATGAAGTACTACAGATTGACAGACCTATGCTTCTCACTGCTTTAACCCACATTGGTATTTCCTCTTTCCTAACTGCTTCCTAACTGATTCCAGTTATCTTACTATTAAATTATGTACAACCTTGTGTTACTACATATTCAGTTCATCTCAGATGCTAAAGTCCTTCTTTGACCATATGCCCAGAGTTTCATGAATGTAAATTTTAGGTCTGCAGTTAATTTGGCTTATGATTCGGAGTAAATATGTTTTTGGATTCTTTGTGTCACCTATTTTGTAATAGAATGATGGGGGAGATTTGAAAATAAACATAAAATATTTACCTTAGATTTCCTAGATCTATTTTACTTGTCATCATTCTGATCCAGTGTGGGGCAAAATTATATAATTTTGTAATTATATATATATATATATATATATATATATATATATATAATAAATGTGATTTCATAACATGGGGGCTATGAAATGTAATTATTTCAGCTTCTCTTTGGAAGGTACTATGGTAGTGCAAGCTGAATGGAAGATGAGGATGCCAGGACATACCTCAGGCTCCTGACTTTATATCACAACCATCATTAATAATTAATATGTAAATAATCTAGCCTGAGTACAACTTGTCCTCCTTTTCACTAAAAATTTATCTTAAGATTATAAATCTAATGTTTACATGCTCATTAAAATGGCCAATGCTAGGGGGTAGATAGCATAATGGTTATGCAAAGAGACTCTCATACCTGAGGCTCCGAAGCCCCAGGTTCAATCCCCCACACCACAAAAAGCCAGAGCTGTGAGGTGCTCTGGTGTTTCTGTGTCTTTCTCTCTCTGCATCTCTCTCAAAAACAAAATAAAATACTTAAAAAAAAAAAAAGGCCAATGCCCCATATATGCCCCACTTGCTAACATTTTATTTTTTAATTTTCTTTTAACTTATTCTCCCATGCATACGTTCTTTTCCCACATCCATTGTGGTTTAAACAGCATGGTAAAAAAATACAGAGAAGAGGGAGTCAGGCTATAGTGCAGTGGGTTAAGCGCAGGTGGCGCAAAGCGAAAGGACCGACTAAGGATCCCGGTTCAAGCCCCTGGCTCCCCACCTGCAGGGGAGTCGCTTCACAAACAGTGAAGCAGGTCTGCAGGTGTCTGTCTTTCTCTCCCCCTCTCTGTCTTCCCCTCCTCTCTCCATTTCTCTCTGTCCTATCTAACAACGATGACATCAATAACAATAATAACTACAACAACAATGAAAAACAATAAGGGCAACAAAAGGGAAAATAAATTTAAAAAAATACAGAGAAGAACATAAAAACCCTTCTTTGCCATCCTGCAGAGCCCACTCCCCCCAACACACATTCCATCTCTAGAGACAATCACTGTCAGTAGTTGGTGAATACTCTCAGTCACCATCTACTTACATGTAAATAGACATGCACACTGATGAAATGGACGCTTGCATTTTATAAACTGTGGATTTATTTATTTTCTTTATGTAGCCATAAAAACACCGTATGTCTGAAGAATCTTTCTATGTCAAGATATATAGACCAAATTGGATTTTATAAACTGTGGATTTATTTATTTGCTTCATGTAGCCATAAAACACCGTATGTCTGAAGCATCTTTCTATGTCAGGACATATAGACCAAATCAGGTTTTCTTGGCTACTGCTACTAGTTATGTAAAGATTCATATTGTTGGGTGGTATAACTGACATTAACTGCTCACCTCTCAGTAGACATTATGTTTTTAGTATTTACTCTTACAGTAGAACCGTCTTACACAAGAATGTGTCTTTGTGCACATGTGTAATTGTTTCTGTTGGATGGTTGCCTGAAACTGGAAGTGCTGGCTCAAAGTGAATGCCTATTTTTGGTTTTGGTTAATGCTGCCAAATTATCTTCCCAAAGGAAATATACCAATTTAAGCTTGTATTAGTGGTGCTTAAGAGTGCTTAGTTTCCTGATATTTGTAAACAGTTTTACTGTTAAAGCCATATGTGATTATTCTTATTTGCTTTTTTCTAGGTTGTGTTTTTGTAGTCTTGATCTTGTCTCATTTTTGCCTTTTAGGAATTTTTCAGTATTGTCACTTGATGACATCTTTTCTATTTTAGTGGGTTGAATATCTATCTAGCTACTTATCGTCTGTTTGACTATGATGTAGGATGGGAATTGTGACTTCATAGATGCTAGAGTAAACTTGGCACTCTATCCACAGTCCTGATAAATTTCCCTTATTTTTTTTTTCTCTTTGCCGCCAGGGTTATCGCTGGGGCTTGGTGCCTGCACTACGAATCTACTGCTCCTGGAGGCCATTTTTCCCATTTTGTTGCTCTTGTTGAAGTCGTTATTGTTATTGTTGTCATAGCTGTTGTTGGATAGGACAGAGAGAAATGGAGAGAGGAGCGGAAGACGGGGGAGAGAAAGATAGACACCTGCAGACCTGCTTAACTGCTTCTTAAGTGACTCCCCTGCAGGTGGGGAGCTGGGGCCTCGAACCAGGATCTTTTTGCTGGTCCTTGCTCTTTGTGCCATGTACGCTTAACCTGCTGTACTACTGCCCACCCCCCCCATAATTTTGTTTTTAATTTTTTATATTTATTCCCTTTTGTTGCCCCTGTTTTATTGTTATAGTTCTTTTTATTGATGTCATTGTTGTTGGATAGGACAGAGAGAAATGGAGAGAGGAAGGGAAGACAGAGAGGGAGAGAAAGACACCTGCAGACCTGCTTCACTGCTTGTGAAGTGACTCCCCTGCAGGTGGGGAGCTGGGGGCTCAAACTGGGATCCTTACACCAGCCCAGTCCTAGCACTTTGTGCCTCCTGTGCTAACTTGCTGTGCTACCGCCCCACTCCATCTTAATTTTTTTTTTTTATGGTGTAAATAGCATCTCTTTCCTCCCTCCCTTTCTCCCTCCCTCCCTTCCTTCCATCCATCTATCCTCCCTCCCTCCCTCCCTTCCTTCCTTCCTTCCACTCTCCCTCCCTCCCTCCCTCCCTTCCTCCCTCCCTTCCTTCCTTTCTTCCTTGCATCCATCCTCCCTCCCTCCCTCCCTTCCTTCTTTCCTCCCCCCTCCCCCTCCCCCTTTCCCTTTCAATCTCCTTGTCTCCACCAGAGAACTGTTTAGCTCTACCTTATAGTGAGTGGTGTAGGAGATTGAACCTGGGACCTTGGAGCCTCAGGCTTGAGAGTCTGTTTGCATACCCCCCCCATTTTTGTTATACTACATAGCAATATATAGTGATATTCTACTTTGTGTTTATACCACAGTCACTTTTCTATTGATGGGCTTTTGGACTATTTCTAAAACTTCACTGTAGTTGTGATGCTGTTTCCAGAGAATAAAAGCTCTGGATTCAGGGATTTTACTGATGGTTCTTTATATTTTAATATTCATTTTCTGTAATTTCTGAACATAGACATGGGGATATAAGTAGCACAGCGGGTTAAGCGCACATGGCGAAAAAGCACAAGGACCAGGGTAAGGATCCTGGTTCCAGCCCCTGGCTCCCCACTGCAGGAGGGTTGCTTCAGGGGTGATGAAGCAGGTTTGCAGGTGTCTATTTTTCTCTCCCCCTCTCTGTCTTCCCCTTCCTTTCTCTATTTCTCTCTGCTCTATCCAACAACAGCAACAGCAATGGCAACAATAACAACAACAATAACAACAACGGCAACAAAATGGGAAAAATGGCCTCTAGGAGCAGTGGATTCATAGTGTAGGCACCGAGCCCCAGCAATAACCCTGAGACGACAAAAAAAAAAAAAAAAAAAAGAAAAAGAAAAAAATATGTATTTGCCCAGCTGATCTGTGGTTCAGACCTAACACTGATTACCATCAAATAACAATAACATGAAAAGCAAAGTCTGTAGGCAGCATCATTAATGAATGTAAATTTGATAGTCCTGAATAAAAAGTTCTCAAGTAAAGCCTCTTAAATAGAATTCACTGAGTATACCATAGTGCATATTAACCAAATAGGGTTTGTTTGAAGAATAAAAGATTTTGACTCAATATTAAGAGATCTATTGAGTGGCCATGGAGGTGAGTTAACAGGTAAAATACATGATTTGCATGTCTGAGGCTCTGTTCAGTTCCCAGCACTGCATTAATCTCTTTCTTTATCTCTTATGGAATAAATAAATTTTAAAACTGAAACTATTTAAAAAGAAACCCTTTGATAACTTACATGCTGATTAAATGTTAAAAATTATAGTATCTCTGAGTGTGTGTACACACACACATATATATATACATATATATATATACACACATTTTTTTTGCTCTCTACATTTATCTATAGAGAGAGAAACTAAAGAGTTGTTTCTTTAAAAGTTATTTCTGGGAGTCGGCAGTAGCGCAGAGGGATAAGCACAGGTGGTGTAAAGCTCAAGGACCAGCCTAAGGATCCTGGTTCAAGCCCCCAGCTCCCCACCTGCAGGGGAGTCGCTTCATAGGCAGTGAAGCAGGTCTGCAGGTATCTATTTTTCTCTCATCCTCTATGTCTTCCCCTCCTCTTTCCATTTCTCTCTGTCATACCCAACAATGACAACATCAACAACAATAATAATAACTACAGCAATGAAAAACAAGGGCAACACAAGGGAAAATAAATAAATATAAAAATCATTTAAAAACGTTATTTCTAGGGAGTCAGACGGTAGTGCAGTGGGTTAAGCACAGGTGGTGTGGCAAAGCACAAGGACCGGCATAAAGATCCCGGTTCGAGCCCCCAGCTCCCCACCTGCAGTTGGGGGTCACTTCACAAGCAGTGAAGCAGGTCGGCAAGTGTCTTACTTTCTCTTCCCCTCTGTCTTCCCCTCCCCTCTCCATTTCTCTCTGTCCTATCCGACAACGATGACATCAGTAACAACAACAATAAAAAAGAAAACCAAGGGCAACAAAAGGGAATAAATAAATATTTAAAAAAGTAAAATAAAAAGTTATTTCTAGTAACAGTTTAAAAATGAAAAAGGTATTCTTTCCACACATTACAGAGCCTATCTCAAATCATCTGCCAGTGCTACTATTTTTATTAATTAATTAATTTATTTATTACCAGAACTCTGGTAAGAAAGAATTACCAGAATTTATTTATTACCAGAATACTTCTCAGCTCTGGCTTATCAGTGGTATAGGGAACTGAACCTGAGGCCCAAGAGCCTCAGGCCTGAGAGTCCATTTGCAAAGTCATTATGCTATTTCACCTGCCCCAATATTGTTTTTAAAAGTGAGCACTAGGGGAGCTGTGCAGCAGGTTAAGTGCACATGGTGCGAAGTGCACATGGTGCGAAGCGCAAGGACCGGCATAAGGATCCCGGTTAGAACCCCTGGCTCCCCACCTGCAGGGGAGTCGCTTCACAGGTGGTAAAGCAGGTCTGCAAGTGTCTATCTTTCTCTCCCCCTCTGTGTCTTCCCTTCCTCTCGATTTTTCTCTGTCCTATCTAACAATAATAAGAGCAATAACAATAATAATAATAACAACAACAACAAGGGCAACAAGATGGAAAAATAGCCTCCAGGAGCAGTGGATTCATGGTGCAGGAACAGAGCCCCAGCGATAATCCTGGAGGGAAAAAAAAAAACAACCAAAACAAGCACTTATTAAGCCTGCCTTCTTATCACTTAGTATTTTAGAAGTTCTGACCAGTGTAGAAAGCTATGGGACAGAAGTATGAATTAGGAGGTGCTGGAGAGATAGCTCATCAGGAAGAGTGCATGCACACACCCCCGGGTTCTAGCCCCATCACCGCACATGAGGTGCTGTGGCACCAGAGGAAACTCAAAATGCTGGTTTTTGGTGGAGTCTTTGGGGAGACATATTATGTCATGTACAAATAGTGATAGTAATACCTTTGTTATCTTTCTTGCTGATTGCAGTGGTAAGGACTCAAGTGCTGTAGTATCTTTTTCTGCCTCTGTCTCTCTGTTTTAACAGAAAAGCATCTTAGAGCTTTCTGACTCTGCGCCCCCATCTCCTTCCTCCAAAATTAAAACTTTCAGTAGTCAATAAACCACCTTCTAATACAGTATTTCTTACTTTAAAGAGACACTCAACCTATAGGTTCTGTTATTATTTTTATTACCAATAAGGTATATTTACAAAGAGAAGACACAATTGTTACATCTTAACACACATATCCTGGTGTTTTGTTTGTTTTTTCATCTTGGTCCTTTATGGTTCAGTTGTCTTGATTATTTGGTCTGTGTTGAGGTCTCTCAAAACTTTAGTCATTAGCACAGAATAAAGTGATTAATACCTGTAAGTGGCCAAGTAGTTTATTCTGTGATATGTTTGATAGGATTTCAATGATCTGTTTCTACAGTCTGAGGAGTATGCAGAGGCACAAGTGAATAATCTCTTAAATGATGGCACTGTTGTCATTGACATTTGACTCCTGTTCAGTAAACCATTGTGTGCTCTCAGTGCTATGTATCTCTGTAATAAAAAGCTGCTGTTCTTTGTCAGAAGTCATGGGGAGAAGTAACCAGTTTGGCTAGGTGCCACACTCAGTTCTTTTCCAAGCAGCTAACTGTCTAAATTTGGTATATGACTTAAGTTTTTTTTTTTTCTTTTTCTCCCCCTATTTAGCATCTGGAGAGGGCCAAATGTGAACTGTGTTGACAGCACTGGGTATACACCTCTGCACCATGCTGCTTTGAATGGCCATAAGTAAGTATTTAATACTAGGAAACAGTGTTTTTGCCTCACCTTTCAGAATCTAGGCCTTGATTTTCTTTGGTTCCTCTAAAGAATTACTAAGTGCTACTGAGGAATAGAGAGAAACCAACAAAATTCAATACATCTGGAATTCATGTCTTTATATAGTATATAATGTAAATAAAACATTCTCATCCCTAAAAAACAAATCTTTAACCAAAAGTAAAATTGTATTCCCCCCCGAAATGTTACAATATTATACAGTGATCTGAATATGAAGATAAAATTCAGGGTAGCCTGATCATAAAGGGGCTTTATAAACTATCAGGTAACCAAGCTATTTATAAACTAAAAATAGATTAGGTAGCCATGAGAAACTTTCTGTTAAAGTAGTTACTCATTTACTCTGTCTTTGTGCTGGCCACTCTTCCCTCATCAGACTAAACTTGCAGTAACAGGAACTGTTTTTCAGGGAGAAACATGTATATATAATATGGCTTATTTAATTCTCTTATATAGAGAGAGGTTATTAAAAATTAGGTGAGATCTGTATGGAAAATTCCTGGAGCTGTTCTTTTGGGGGAATTTGAGAGAAGACACAGTTTTAAATAATTTAGCAACCCAAAGAGAGTCTTGCCCTTCAAGTAAGATATAATATGATGGCTCAATTGAGCGACAGCCATACTTTAGTATAGTGAGCACATTTGTCTGTACACAGAAGAGTGGAAATGAACATATAATAGAATAGTGACTGTTAATGAGTTTTTTGAAGCATAATACTCTATGTATTAAGTATCAGGACTTTGTTCTTATGAAGAATGATTAGTGGAAACATTTTAGATTTTCCTGAGGAAAGTACCACCTTATCAATTCTGTATCAACTGTGAAATATTTGGTTCAACCTAATCAACTATATAGTATGCCAAAAAGAGGCAATGGGTTGTTTCCTTCTACATCAAGCATTTCTAAAATAAATTAAATTGTGATCACTGTGTCTATAATACACATCTGAGGCAAAGCTAACAAAGCACTCCTCCCCACTTAGTGGGGTAACCTGAATTAAAGTGAACCTTAAACCACTGTAACTTGTTAGCCAAGTCCACCTCCGATTAGTGTTTTTATTTATAATGGGAACTTTGATTTTGTGTGCATGAGGTTGATTACATACTTGTATCTGCATAAATAATTGTGTCACTGAGAAGAAAGCTAAATCCTCCTGTCTGCATGTATCAAATGGTACTATATGTACCTGGCTTATGTTTGTAACAACTTTAATTCTGCTTTACCAGTAGGTTTTCAACATGCATATCATAAAGTGCTCTGAGTAACATGCTGAATAACGGTGTTTTTCTTGCATGGCAACTTCTATATAAATTTGATTCTTGAATGTTATTTTAAACATCACAAGCATTGCAAGTTTTAGGCTCGAAGACATTTTCAAAAAGATAGAAAATAGATGGATTATTTAGAAAGCCTAAATGAACATGACACTGTAATGTGGTGCAAGATGGCTCAACTGTGCATCAGCAGTTGTATAAGTCTTGTGGAATAAAAGGAAATACCTAAGTGATGAGTCCTGGTAGAAATAGGGGAGTTAAGTGAACTAATATCTGTGAAAAGACTTTGTGCCTTATAAATAGGGAAAAATTGCAGATTCTTCAAACTCATGATTGATTTTTCCTTCTAGGGATGTGGTTGAAGTTCTTCTAAGAAATGATGCACTGACAAACGTGGCTGATTCTAAAGGCTGTTACCCTCTACACTTGGCAGCCTGGAAAGGAGATGCCCAGATAGTACGGCTGCTTATCCATCAAGGGCCCTCACACACCAGAGTCAATGAACAGGTTGGAAGGAAAGGAATCTTTACCCCAGTTAGCTACAAATAGACCATGGCAGCCTCATCACCAACTCAGTTCCATAGTTCAAGTCTCAGGGAACCAGCTCTTTCCTGTTTTTTTTTTTTTTTTTTAATTTAATTAATTAATTTATTTTATTTTCCCTTTTGTTGCCCTTGTTTTAATTTTATTGTTATTATTGTTGTTGTTATTGATGTCGTCATTGTTAGATACGACAGAGAGAAATGGAGAGAGGAGGGGAAGACAGAGAGGGAGAAAAAGATAGACACCTACAGACCTGCTTCACCGCTTGTGAAGTGACTCCCCTGTAGGTGGGGACCAGGGGGCTCAAACCAGGATCTTTATGCTGGTCCTTGCGCTTTGCGCCACCTGCGCTTAACCCACTCCCTCTTTCATGTTTTAATGCATGAAAGGTATCCTGTATTGGGAGGATGCATTTGAATCTTGCAGATTCAGAATATTACTATATTAAAAATGTATTTGTGTACAAAATTTGAAATAATATAAAATCAGTTAAGAGTCAAACTTTGTCAATTGTATGTACACCATCAACGTGACCATACAGTGTTAGTTGGTAAACAGAAGCATTTCTATTAGTTATGTTGGTACTGAATGAACCACAATGTTTTTTACATACATCAGCACTTGCAAGAGTGGCAGTACTTATACTAGCAGTGAAAAAATGGACTCACAAAAACACATGAGTGGAGGTCAGAGGTCATTCAATAGAGTGAAGATCATCCTTTTTAAAATATATCTTTATATATTCCATTGAGGTATCTTACTTTACATCAGGCTCAACCTGAGGCTGTTGACTGGCTACGGAAGAAGGGCAAACGCTACAAGAAGAAGAAGTATATTCCATAGAGACAGAGAAATTGAGAGGGGAGGGGAAGATATAGGGAAAGAGACAGACACCTGCAGCCCTGGTTCACCACTCATGAAGCTTTTCCCTTGCAGGTGGGGACCAGGGGCTTGAACCCCGCTCCTTGTGCACTGTAATGTGTGCGTTTAATCAGGTCTGCCACTGCCTGGCCCCCTGAAGTTCATTTCTATGATGTTTTCTAAAATTAATTTAAGAGTGAGCATGCTTTGACAGAGAATCTCCATCCCCCCCACTTCATAGCACTTTGTTGAGGAATGTTGCTTCATAGGATTTTTTTTTTATGCCATACAGACATGTTTCCCTGAGACAGGAAATTCCAAGAAAATTGTTAAAAAGCAACACTCAGTAAAATACCTTACAGTAGTCATGGTTTTAGGTATTCTTAGTACTTTAAAAATTTTTTTTTTAATTTTTATTTTTACCAGAGTACTCCTCAGCTCTGGCTTATGGTGGTGCAGGGGATTTATGGAGCACCTGGGACTGCAGAGCCTCAGGCATGAGAATCATTTTGCATAACCATTATGCTATCTACCCTGCCCTACTTTATTATTATTATTTAAAAACCACTCATTTCATTGGGAAATTTTACAAGTTCTGGACAAGCTTCAAATAAAACACAACTTCATATAGGGTGAATCTGAGATTGTGTGCCTATGAGAGGAGACATGCATTCTCTGTATGATAAACCACTTAACCCTCTGCTCTGAACTGAAGCAGATATTTTTCTTCTTAGTTGCTTGAATGAGAGAGATGCAGCTCTTAATAAGTTAGGACTTTTTTCCTAATGATTTTGCTGAGAGGATATTGTTAAATTGTCTATAGGTTGTTCCTCAAAAAGCAAAAAATCATTCTGCCAGTCCTTTGAACAAGGTCCATGCATGTTCTCAATGAACTGCTAGGAGCATGACTTTGACTCAGAGAAGGGCATCTTTACTCAGATGTGAGAAAATTAAAGAAATGCTCCCAGATCTCTTAAATTAGGGATTATGCTAACTTCCCTTCTCTTTTTGGGCTGTTCTGGATAGTTGAGCAACAGATATTTAAGTTCATTAATGAGAATGTTTGTTTTATAACATTAGAATGGAAAATTGTCTTTTGAATTGCCTCTTTAGACTCTAAATTCAGCTTTATTCTTCCTTGCTAAAATGGTAATTTTTTTCTGGAGGATAGTTTCTTTTAATTAATATTTCTTAATGTTGAAAGACATTACCAACCACCCATTAAAGTCCTCATTTTGGAAAATTTTAGCAACCATTTCTAATCCTATCTTTGCTCATAATTTTGCCTTTTAAGACAGCTGCTTGAACTTTTGAACCATTTGAGTGACTTGAACTTAACTGTGCTCACAACTGCTTCCTCTCTCTAGTATCTGTTGATGGGTGGGATACAGCCCAGTGCCTGAGTATCTGGCAGGCAGGTGGGAAGGCAAGGATTGGACAAGATATCTGAAGAATGTAATGCGTATAGGTAGTAGTTACAAGCACAACAATGATTTATTTAAAACCCATTTATGTGGTTCCTTTTGGATAAGGAGGGTAAGGAGTGCTGACCCATGGAAGTTGACTTCCCCATTAACTTCCTCTTGAAGGCGGGTAGATCCAAGTTGTTCTAGTGTTGGGCCCCCTGGGGCTGTGCATTGCTGTAATATATTTCATCCATTTTATCATCACATTTTCTTTCCTCTCCTTTTTATAGAATGCTCTTGAGATCAAAGAACTCAAAAAGTACGGCCCCTTTGACCCTTATATCAATGCCAAGGTGTGTACATTGTGGTCAGGATTTCTCTGCATCATTTATCCAAGCTGCACTTTCTCTTTGGTCCTGTGAGACTTCCACTCTTACCATTCAAACTTCTCATCACCCTAACTATTGCCCACCTCAGTCCTTCTGCTTTTGACTTGCCTGGGAATGGGAAAATACAGCTTCACTGGGTTTTGGTTTTGAGCTTAAAAACCCATGTTAATTTAGAAAGGGTGGGTACTTTGTCAGGAATGATCAATAAGTGTAAAGTGAGGAAATAGAATGTACTGTATCATATGCTTAATTTACTATTTCTAAAATTCATTAAATTCAACTAAGAAAAACAATTAAAATCTGTCAGATTAGCTTACTTTTTAGAATGAGCACAGGAAATAGTTAAGTTGTGATTTCCCCATTTTAAAAGTTTTTTAGTCTGATTTTTATGTTTATTTTGAGTAGAATCTTATTTTAATAGTCTGCATTGATGTAGTGAAAGGAGCATGGGTGGCTCCATTTTACTCTTAAAAGCTATTGTTTGCAGATCCCAGCTCATCTCTTTGAGTTTGTGCATTGCTGCCTGAGGCTTTAAAGCTCTGTCCTTTCTCCTAGCTCTTACTTTTTCTTTCTGCTTGGTCACTCTTGGCCATGGGAAATAACATTTGCAGAAAACTTGCTTTGGATCCTCCCCCTTGTGCAGTTGGTGCAAAAAATAATCTCATAGATCTGAGGCTGGGTGTCCCAGCCCTTTATCACATCTAGAGGCAATATTTGTAGGTTGAATGACGGTGCTAGCCACTTTCTTCAGTGCTTTTTGATCAAGTTTTCTTCCAAATGACATTTGGTGTTTGGCAGCAGTCTGGTGTTTGATTGAGTCACTGCATTATTCACATTAGCTGCCTTTCATTTTCTTTGACTATAGTAGCCTTAGGGAACGGAAACACTTCTGCATGTTTCCAAATGCAAGGCATGTTTCATGTTTATATTTGAGAAATAACTGATTTAGCAAGTGAAATTTCTTTCCTTTTTTAAAAAATTTTTTAATTATATTTATTCCCTTTTGTTGTCCTTGTTGTTTTATTGTTGTAGTTATTATTGATGTCGTTGTTGGATAGGACAGAGAGAAATGGAGAGGGGAGCGGAAGACAGAAAGGGGGAGAGAAAGATAAACACCTGCAGACCTGCTTCACCGCCTGTGAAGTGACTCCCCTGCAGGTAGGGATCCAGGGGCTTGAACCGGGATCCTTATGCCAGTCCTTGTGCTTTGCGCCACCTGCACTTAACCTGCTGCGCTACCACCCAAGTCCCCGCAAGTGAAATTTCTTACAGGCTCTATGGGAGATTGTAGTCAGCTATTTTGTGCTAGTGATAGTGAAGTGATTTGATCTGGAGTTGTGAAACACATTACCTACTGTATTGGTCCACTCTTCATTCTCTCTCTCTCTCTCTCTCTCTCCTCTTCTGTTTTTTTAACCCTGAACATAGGAAGATGCCATCCTGGTTTTCTCTTCCCACTTTTTGGAAGTAGGATTGTAGAGTAAAAAAAAAAAAAAAAAACTACTCAAAGTCTTTTCAAATCAGAGTTGAGTTTGATTCCACCATTATTTACTAGTTATGTTGACTTAAACAAGTTAATTTTTCTGAACTTACTTTTCTCTTTGTAAAATGGGTTATATACCATTTATCTTAGTTGCTTGTTTCAAAGTTTGAATAAGGCTATATATGATAAAAGTAGTAGCAACTAGTATTATTTGATGTTTTCATTTCCCAGTGTTGCATAAAATTTTTTAAAAGTGTATTTGGGGCTGGTGAGGTATTTCAGCAAGAGAGTATATGCTTTGCATACATGAAGTTTGGGCTTGGTTTCTAGCACCAAATATAATGGCAGAGTGGTACTCTGGCCTACCTCTCACTTAATTAAAAAGGATTCTTAAAATTAAATAAAACTTCTATTTAATTATTATTTACCTTTTTGCTGCCAGGGTCATTGTTGATAGATTTGCATGATGAATCCACTGCTACTGTTTCCTGACCCCTGCCCCTTTCTTTGGTAGAGCCAGAGAGAAATTGAGAGGGAAGGGAGAAATAAAGAGGGAGAGAAAGAGAGAGAGAGACCGACCTGCAGCACTGTTTGTGAAGCATCCCTCCTGCAGGTGAGGACCAAGAGCTAAAACCCTGATCCTTATACATAGTAACATGTACACTCTAACCAGGTGTGCTACTTACTGTCTAACCCCCAAATAAAATTTTCTTGGAAAATTTTTTAAAATAAGAAGTACATACAATGTGGTGTTTCTGAAAGTGCATTTTGGGCTTTGTGAGCTTTTATTTTTGTTGTTATTGGTGAGTAAAGAGTAAAGTTTTTTTTTTTTTCTTTTTGGTCAGACTCACTCAATTTATTGTTAGTATAAATATACAGCTTCAATATGATATAGCTAATTCAAACAAGTACCAAGATCAAGATAGCATCTCTTCTAAGGTTTAGGGTTTGCCCAGAACTCCTTATACATGGAACATCCCATACTAGGAGTCATTGTTCCCTCAACAAAGCCTTGGGTGCCACACCCATATGGATCAGGTGGAGGGACATTTTAATATTTCTTCTGCTCTTTGTACTATGTGTGCTTAACCCAGTGCGCTACCACCCACCCCCCTCTGCTCTTCAATTTGTATAATCCTTATGCAACAGTTGCTGCAAAATCTGCCATTCCAGTGGGGACAGTGTCTCTTTAGCTTTTCAAGTAAATTTAGACCCCTGACCTTCATCATATAAAGAGAGAGAGAGTTACTAAAGAAACATCCAGAAGTACCAGACCCCTCACCTATGTGCCTGGTGAGTAAAGTTTAATGAAGCCTTTTTAAGCTAATCTGTTAGGGTTGTGTTTGGGGGGTACCTTGAAGTGGTTGTTTACTCACTGTTTAGTTCGGTTAGCTTGTAAAGCTCTGATTAAAGGTCAAGCCTATAGTTCTTTAAAGCACATTTTAATATCCCTTGATTCTGTACACATAAAAGAAATTTAATCTAAATGGAAGAGGAATTTATTTCTTTTTCATTAGTGATTTAATACTGATTTACAAAATTACATGTCAACAGGGGTATAATTCCATACTGTTCCCACCATTAGAGTTCTGAATCCCCAATCCCTCTATTGTAAGCAATAGCAGTTTTCCTAAGGTTGCAGAAATGGGTTAAGTATTATTTCTACAGAAGAGGAACATATTTCTCTCTTTGGAAATACTATCCTTTGCTTCTTCCTCCTCCGAATGCCGTGTGCCCAACCCTTCCCCTACTCTCCTTCCAACCCTCACCTCTGAAAGGCAAGTGGTATGAACTGCATTAAGGGATAAAGCTGATGGTGTCCTACCAAGAAAGCACAGATGTCTTCCTTAGTGTAGCACATCACAAGGTGCACAATATCAGTTTGGCTCATTCTTGATGATGATGGATAATTGCTTTATAAAGTTTGTGCCTGGTAGGTTGGTAAGGTTTTTTAATAATAGTGTTCCTGAGCTTTTCTTTTCTTCTTCTTCTTTTTTTTTTTTTTTTAATTTTTATTTTTTTACCAGAGCACTGCTCAGCTCTGGCTTATGGTGGTACAGGGGATTGAACCTGGAACTTTGGAGCCTCAGGCATGAGACTCTCTTTGCATAACCATTATGCTATCTACTCCGGCCCTCCTGAGCTTTTCTCATTGAGGTACTATCCATGAGAGATTTGAAGTGGAACTTAGTATTTGTTATTTTATTAGTTTGTTTATTATTTATTTATTTATGTTGCCACTAGGGTTGTCATTGGGACTTGACACAATGAATTCATCACTCCCAGTGACTATTTCCTCCTCCCACTCCCCCCTCCCCTTTTAAAAATTCTTTTGATAGGACAGGGAGAAGTTGAAAGGGGAGGACAAGAGAGGGAGACAGGGAAAGAAACTGAAAATACCTCCTGCTGTTTCACTGCTTATGAAGCTTCCCCCTCCTGCAGGTGGGGACCAGGGCCTGGGAGCTTGAACCCTGGTTCTTGTGCATGGTAATGTGTGTGCTCAACCCAGTATACCACCACCTGACGTTAGTATTTATTGGGCTGTTGAGAAAGACATGAATATTTTTCTGTACAAAAATGTGTCATGACTTTTCCAACAACCCAGTATTACTTCTAAGTTTCCTTGTTATTCCAAAATGAAGCAGGTTTGAGAAGCATTGACCTAGGCCAGCTTTTCACCCAGAGGAATCCTCTTCTCTCTCTTACCTAAAATATGTACCATTTACCCCTTATCTTACTTGTTCACTTCTCCTATTAACAAATAGCATTGCTCCTTGGAACCCACTGAGTTTTGGTTTCTTTCTCTCTCTCTCTCTCTTTTTTAATATTTATTCATTTATTCCCTTTTGTTGCCCTTGTTTTATTGTTGTAGTTATTATTGTTGTTGATATTGATGTCAACGTTGTTGGATAGGACAGAGAGAAATGGAGAGAGGAGGGGAAGATAGAGAGGGGAGAGAAAGACACCTACACACCTGCTTCACCGCCTGTGAAGCAACTAACCTGTAGTTGGAGAGTTGGGGCCGCGAACCGGGATCCTTACACCGGTCCATGCGCTTCGCGCCGCATGTGCTTAACCCGCTGCACTACCACCCGACTCCCGGTTTCTTTTCTTTTTATTTTATTTATTTATTCCCTTTTTGTTGCCCTTGTTGTTTTATTGATGTCATTGTTGCCGGACAGGTCAGAGAGAGATGGGAGAGAGGAGGGGAAGATAGAGAGGGGGAGAGAAAGATAAGACACCTGCAGACCTGCTTCACCACTTGTATAGTGACTCCCCTGTAGGTGGGGAGCCAGGGGCTCAAACTGGGATATGCGGTCCTTGTGCTTTGCGCCACGTGTGCTTAACCCTCTGCACCACCACCCGACTTTCTGAGTTTTGGTTTCTTATGCTTGTTGACACTGTCTTGCTAAGTGTTCCATCTGTTGGTTACTCAACTACGCAGGTATTAGAGTAAATCTAACTTCTTTCACATAGAAAATTTGATGTTGGGGCCAGGTGGTGGCACACCTGGTAAGCGCACACTTTACAGTGCACAAGGACCTGGTTTCAAGCCCGCAGGCCCCACCTGCAAAGGGAAAGCTTCACAAAAGCTGAAGCAGGGTTGCAGGTTTCTCCCTTCCTTCCTCCCTTCCTTCCTCCCTCCCTCCCTCCCTTCCTTGTTTGTTTATTATCAGAACACTGTTGTTCAATTCTTGCTTATGGTGGTGCGGGGGAACCTGAGACATTGGAGTCTCAGGCATGAGAGTTTGTTTGCGTAACCATTATGCTATGTACCTTCCACCCTGCAGGTATCTATCTCTTCCCCTGTCTCTTGATCCCCTTTGAATTTCTCTGTCTCTATTCAATAATAAATAAATAAAAATTATTATTTTCTAAAAATTATCTGTTTGTTGGATAGAAACAGAAATCGGGCGGAGGAGATAGCATAATGGTTATGTAAACAGACTCTCATGCTTGAAGCTCCAAAGTCCAAGGTTCAGTCCCCCACACCACCAGCTGAGTAGTGCCTTGGTGTTTCTCTCTGTCTCTTTCTTTCTCCCTCTCTGCATCTCTCTCAAAAATAAATAAAATATTCTTTTAAAAAAAGAATAAAGAATCAGAATTCCTAGGGGAAAAAAAAAGGAAAGTCAGAAATTGAGAGGGGGGAGATAGAGAAAGAGAGAGACACCTGCAGTACTGCTTCACCACTCGAAAAACTTCCCCCCTGCAGGTGGGTAAAAATTATTTTTTAAAAAAGAAATTTTGGGGGAGTCAGGCGGGAGTGCAGTGGGATAAGCGCACATGACACAAAGCACAAGGACCCGCGTAAGGATCCCGGTTCGAGCCCCCAGCTCCCCACCTGCAGGAGTGTTGCTTCATAGGTGGTGAAGCAGGTCTGCAGGTGTCTATCTTTCTCTTCCCCTCTGTCTTCCCCTCCTCTCTCCATTCCTCTCTGTCCTGTCCAACAACGACAGCATCAACAACAATAATAACTACAACAATAATAAAAACAAGGGCAACAAAAAGGAAATAAATATTTAAAAAATTATTAAATCTAAAAAAAATAAATTTTGGTTTTCATGTCTCTTCTGTCACTTCTTTTGGGTTGTAGGAAGTCATGATGCATTTCTGCATAGAAAAAATATGCCATGACTTTTTAAAAAAATTTTATTTATTTTTTATTTTCCCTTTTGTTGCCCCTGTTTTTTATTGTTGATGATGTCATCATTGTTAGATAGGACAGAGAGAAATGGAGAGAGGAGGGGAAGATAGAGGAGGAGAAAAAGATAGACATCTGCAGACCTGCTTTTCAGCCTGTGAAGTGATTCCCCTGCAGGTCGGGGGGAGATGTTCGAACCAGGATCCTTAAGCCAGTCCTTGCACTTTGCGCCACATGTATTTAACCCACTATGCTACCCCCCAACTCCCCTAAATTTTTTATTTCTATTAATTTTTTATTTATTTGCCTCCAGGGGTATCCCTGGGGCTTGGTGCCAGCACTGCTCCTGGAAGCTATGTTTCCCATTTTGTTGCCATTGTTTTTGCCCTTGTTATGGTTGTTATTGTTGTTATGGCTGTTGTTGTTGGATAGGACAGAGAGGAATGGAGAGAGGAGGGGAAGACAGAGAGGAGGAGAGAAAGATAGACACCTGCAGACCTGCTTCACTGCTTGTGAAGTGACCCCTCTGCAGGTGGAGAGCTGGGGATTTGAACCGGCATCCTTTGCACTTTGAGCCATGTGCGCTTAACCCGATGCACTACCGCCCAGCCCCCTGCCACAACTTTTTTTTAAAATAAAGTGTTTATTATCTTTATTTATTTATTGGATAGAGACGGCCAGAAATCGAAAGAGAAGGAGGTGATAGGGAGAGCGACAGAGAGACACCTGCAGCACTGTTTGACCACTTGCAAAGCTTTCCCCCTGCAGGTGGGTACCGTACGGGGGCTCAAACCCTGGTCCTTGAGCGTTGTAACATGCGTTCAAGCAGGTGCGCCACCACCTGGCCCCTGCCACGACTTTTTTTAAACAACAAAATAAACCTCACCAAACTCATTTTGCCCTCTTGTGGAGTTTTGGTTTGTTTCTAGGGCAGAGAACTGGAACCAAGCTGTCACTAACTTAGAGATACTGTAAGAAGTGGGTAAAAGGGAGTCGGGCGGTAGCTTAAGTGGCGCAAAGGGCAAGGACCTACGTAAGGATCGCGATTGGAGCCCCCGGCTCCCCGCCTGCAGGGGAGTCGCTTCACAGGCGGTGAAGCAGGTCTGCAGGTGTCTCTCTTTCTCTCCCCCTCTCTGTCTTCCCCTCCTCTCTCCATTTCTCTCTGTCCTATCCAACAACAAGGACATCAATAACAACATTAATAACTACAACAATAAAACAACTCTCTCCATTTCTCTCTGACCTATCCAACAACAAGGACATCAATAACAACATTAATAACTACAACAGTAAAACAACAAGGGCAACAAAAGGAAATAATAAAAAAAAGTGGGTAAAAGGGACCAGGAGATAAGTCACCAAGTAAAACGTACATTTTACCATACACTAGGACACGGGTTCAAGCCTCCAGCCACCACAAGACCATATGCATGAGTGGTAGTGTCTATCTCTCCCTCTCTGTCTTTTATCTGCTATCTAAAAAAAAATATATATATATATGTGTGTGTGTGTGTGTGTGTGTATTCGAGCAGTAGTATCGTGCAGACATAAAGCTTTAGCAAAAAACCTTGGTGACAAGAAATAGAAGAAGTGGACAAGAGTATGGTTAGGCTATAATCTAAGCACTGGTAGGCTGTGGTTTGTAGTCGTTCAAGAGAAGAAAATTCATAAAAATGCTTTATATGGTTTTCTACTATCAGTGTGTGTGTGTGTGTCCTAATAAGATTTGCGCAGATTTTCGAAAAATTAGAGTATATATCAGTTTCCTGCATCTGTCCAGGTTCATAGTAATACATTTCTGGAGACTCTTTGAAGTATTGAGAGTAGGTATAGTGTGATTTGGAAGGTGTGAAAGAGAAGAATTTCAGGTGGTTAGAAGTCTGCTTTTCTTGGAATCTATCGCTTTTTTGTGGATCCATAAATCAAATCTTAGTGCTTTCTTCCAGGATTATTGTCAGGCTAAGAAAGGAAATGTTGGTAGAGTTCATGGTGATTCTTTGTTCAGTAGTTAAGAGATATGGTCACCACAGATTTAAATTCATGAGTATTGCAACTGCCAGACCATGTCTGGTAAGATTGAAATATAAGATGTCTCTTATACTATGAATGTGAATATAGCTTTCTTTAATATATATATTTATTATCTTTATTTATTTGATAGATACAGCCAGAAACTGAGAGGAAGGGGGAGGTAGAGAGGGAGAGAGACAGAGAGACATCTGAAGCCCTTCTTTACCCCTTGTGAAGCTTTCCCCCTGCAGATGGGGACTGGGGCCTTCAACTGGGATCCTTGTGCATTATAACATGCACAACCAAGTGTGCCACCCCCCAGCCTCTTGAACACAGTTTTCTGAAGAGATGTGGTTAAGCCATTTTTTTAATATTTATATATTTTCCCTCTTGTTTTTTTATTGTTGTTGTAGTTATTAGTTATTATGTAGTTATTTTATTGTTGTTGTAGTTATTTTATTATTGTAGTTGTCGTTATTGATGTCGTTGTCGTTGGATAGGACAGAGAAATGGAGAGAGGAGGGGAAGACGGGGGGGAGAGAAAGATAGACACCTGCAGACCGCCTGTGAAGTGACTCCCCTGCAGGTGGGGGGGCAGGGGGCTCTGGTCCTTGCGCTTTCCACCACGTGCACTTAACCCGTTGCACTACCGCCGACTCCCAGATAAGCCATTTTTAACATAGGAAATTTGTCTTGTAATGATCAAGACCTTGCCTGTAGCAAGACAGCTTTGGCTCTTGAGAAAAAGAAAAAGGAAAAAGACTTTTTCACCCTGCTGAATAGAATTTCATAGTTTATCAGGCCATTATTGTTTTTCTGTTTACAAAGTCAAGGACAGATTATTCTGGTTGTTGGGAGACAACTTGGATATAAAAATGACAGTAGTATCTACTTCAGAGTAAACAATTTTTTTAGGTTGGAATTTTAATTAGAATAAGCTGACTTACTTGACCCTTGCTGTCATATAATCTTGAGTTGTAAAACCCTGAGAATCCTCTTAAACTTCTTTGGGTTTCCATTCTGCCCCAGGGTTACTCTACAGAAAGCTCCTATGAGTTTTTTGTTGATGTAACTGTCTTTTCATCATGAGAAAGTGAAGTAGCAGCTCTGAGTTTGCATGGGAAATGCAAGCCTCAATAGGAAATGGATAGCCTCAATAGTTTATTGGCACAGTGAACCCCAAGGATTTGCTTTCTGCTCTGCACTCTCCATTTACTCCAGACTTTCACATTGTTGTAGAATCTGTCCCTTGGGTCCAGTTATATCACAGGATTGCTAACTGACTGCTTTCTGTGGCCAGCAAAGACTGCCTGCACATTCTCAGCAGTGGCTTTCCTTGAATTGTGTTTGAGCTCCGCGCTGCTTTCTGTTTATCTGTGTGCATTTATCTTTGCATGTGACTCCCACTACCACACTTTCTGTCTTTATTTCATTTAAAATATTTCCTTTGCTATCATTTTGGCCTTTTGAGACCTTGCTCCCAGCAGCTCTGGATCTTTCTAGAACACTTGGTGTAGCTGGTAAAAATGATGCAGTCAAATGCCAGATCAAAAGTAGATGGAATTGCTTGCATGTTTGATCTGTTTACTTTTAATGCCATTAACAGAATGAAAGCAGTTGGGGAAACATTTAATTTTTACCTTTTGATCACTGAAAGGTGCACAATATTGACTTGATGAACATACTCCCCTAACCCTGCCACTGTTTATTTACCCCAAATGGCAGAAGCTTCCAGGATAAATTCAGGAACCTCCAGATTTTAGGGAAAATTTTCTATTAGTACTTCTTAAAAAATGAGAGGCCATAAAATTTACTTTTAACTTGCTCTGTATGCCATCAGTAGTATTGAAAGAAAGAACATAATTGGATTGATTGACATTTTGCTTTCAATGGTCAACAAAGCAAAAAGTTTTCCTGTCTTATCCCAGGTTCCACCTTTAGCTTGAAACAAAATTGGCATTTGTGAAGAATCCATGGGGTTGTGAATTTATATTGATGGCAGTGCTACAGTTTAGAATATTTTGCACCTCTCACACAAAGCGTTCAAGATTATATCTTTCTTATATCAGAGCATTCTGTACTGGTGATTCTGCATGCATTGTTTGGTATATACTCCTGGAATAGGACAAGAAAGTATCACAGTCCCATGTTACTCTGACTACACTTAAATATGTCCCTCCAGAATGACTATCAACATATATCTTGAGAATGAATTATGGTGCTCTTCTCTTTTGCTTTCTTTGGTGGCTGATTGATTTGCATGCAAGGTGGCTGATTGATATGCAGATGACAAACATTTTGGGGGGATAAAATCTTGTATATAAGGCAACAGTTAGTCAAGAAATCCAGAATCAGAACCACAGGATTGACTAAGTATAAATTGTGAAACCAGTTGAAATTTCATGTGAATTGATAGCAGTGATACTATTGGTATTCATCTGTGCCAGGATTTCTCCTCTCCCTTGTTTAGTCTCCCTGCAGTCTGGAGATACTTCCTTCAGAGCACAGGAGACTGCAGATGTAGAGGAGATAACTGTGCATCTCCAGTAGTAACTAGAGCAGTATGTGGCTGATTGTCCAGTTTTTCTGCCGGGGAGTGTGTCTGGATTCTGACTTACATTTATTAACTCCCAAGTATTGCTGCTATTTTTTCTCACTTAAATCTCAATGGTTTTACATGTAATTGTATCAGTCATATACCAGACTGCCCATCACTTCTCTGATGTGATCTGCTTGTTAACTCTTTAGAACAATGACAATGAGACGGCCCTACATTGTGCAGCACAGTACGGCCACACGGAAGTGGTGAAGGTCCTCTTAGAGGAGCTAACTGATCCTACCATGCGCAACAACAAATTTGAGACACCTCTGGACCTGGCTGCACTGTATGGGAGATTGGAGGTTGTGAAGATGCTCCTCAATGCACACCCTAACCTCTTGAGTTGCAACACTAAGAAGCATACCCCTCTGCATTTGGCAGCAAGGAATGGCCACAAAGCTGTGGTCCAGGTCCTCCTCGATGCTGGCATGGATAGCAACTACCAGGTAGTTGGGTAGACAGACTTCCTGGGCCCATGGGACCTAGTCATTTTGAAAAGTCACAAGTACCAGGCTGCTGGGCTTTGTTCTTATTTAGCACGTCTTACATCATATGTTAGAAGCTTCCATTTATTCACTCATTTTAATGTAAAACTTTGGAGATAAACTCAAGTGAGTCTGCTTTCTTTTTCTTTTCAAGAGTAACACATAGTCACATCCTGAAAAGATGTGCTTACCAACTACCTCTCAGAATTAGAAAGTTTCATTATCTTCCTATATGTATATTCCCACTGCCACTACTTTGTGCCTCAGAAACCCTATTAACTTGATGTTGCCACTGAAAGACTTAAATGTCCCTTTATTTATTTGTTTGTTTGTTTGTTTGTTTTGCCTCCAGGGTTATTGCTGAGCCTCAGTGCCTGCACCATGAATCCACTGCTCCTGGAGGCTATTTTTTCCCTTTTGTTGCCTTTGTTTTATTATTATTGTTATTGATGATGTTGTTGTTGTTGTTGGGTAGGACAGAGAGAAATGGAGAGAGGAGAAGACAGAGAGGAAGAGAGAAAGATAGACACCTGCAGACCTGCTTCACCGCTTGTGAAGTGACCCCCTGCAGGTGGGGAGCCGGGGAGCCGGGGGCTCGAACTGGGATCCTTACACCGGTCCATGAGCTTCGCACCATGTGCACTTAACCCACTGCACTACTGCCTGACCCCCTGAATGTCCCTTTATTATTAGCTTTCTCCATTCAGATGAATGACCATTCCTTAGGCTTTGCATTGATGAAAATACATTTGAAGTTAAGGTTTTTTTTGGCCTTTTTTTCCCCTCTCCCCTCTTGTATATTTCTTCTCAGTATTCCTTCCACCTAAGAAGGTGGAGTTTCACTAATATATGACTCCCAAGTATAAGTGTACAGTTATTCACATATGATCTACTGGTGGCACATCAAACACCCATGATGATCATGGTTTTGGAATATAGACCAAAAAAGTAGGAAAGATAATGACAGGTTTCTGTGTGGTTTATTTTATTTTTCTGTCCCTTCTCATCTGTGCCCCATTTGTTGTGTGAAGCCACACCAAACCTGGGTCACTGTTCTGATGACATCCTGCTCTGCGCTCTCGTTTGCTTTCCAGACGGAGAAGGGCAGTGCTTTGCATGAGGCTGCTTTGTTTGGCAAGACCGATGTGGTGCAAATCCTGCTGACTGCAGGTGAGAGGTCGGCAGTGCTCTTGTCTACACAGCATGCCAAGGTTGGGATTGTTTCCCTCTAGCCTGCTTGGCGGGGGATTTTTGCTAATTGCATTTAATCCCAGTGTATATATGTCTCCACTGGTTGATTTCAAGCATAGGAATTGTTTATGAGTAAGTTGGACTAAATGGCTTTGGATGAAAATGTTGGCTGTGCTAATGGGAGCAATAGGTGCCCTGGAATTTGACCCTATTTGAGACTGACTTGAAAATGTTTACTCCTCTGGTCCACTTGGAATTTCTTTCTAGGAATTGATGTCAACATAAAGGATAACCGTGGACTGACTGCTCTAGACACTGTCCGGGAACTGCCTTCTCAAAAGAGCCAGCAGATAGCAGCACTTATTGAAGGTATCAGTCCCTCTGTGTGCAACACAAGGACCTACTAACTGAATAAGGCATTTGTATCTGGTACAGCTTTATTGTCTTTCCATGTAGATCATATGACTGGAAAAAGAAATGCAAAAGAGGTAGATAAGACGCCCACACCCCAGCCAACGCTCATCTCCAACTTGGACTCCATATCACAGAAGTCTCAGGGTAAGGTAGCTCTTTTCTGGCAGCAGATGGGTTTCTCACTTGAAAATAGTTAAACTTCTTTTTTTTTCTTGAGTAAACTATCTTAATTAAAAAATAATAATTTAAGGGGTTGAGAGTACTTATAAGTTCATATTCCAAGTATTTTTTTCCAACTTCTCTATGAAGTGTATTGGATATAGCTTACACCTTTGACCAGGATCCTCTTTTCTACTTTATTCTTTTTTTTCCTTTTTTTTTTTTTTTTTGCCTCCAGAGTTATTGCTGGGGCTTGGTGATGGCACTGTAAATCCACTACTTCTGGAGGCTATTTTTCCCCATTTTAGTTGCCCATATGGCTCTTGTTGTTATTATTATTGTTATTGTTGTTATTTATTTATTTATTTTGCCTCCAAGGTTATCACTGGGGCTCGGTGCCTGCACTATGAATCCACTACTCCTGGAGGCTATTTCTTCCCCTTTTTTGTTGCCCTTGTTGTTTATCATTGTTGTTATTGATGTCTCAGTTGTAGGATAGGACAGAGAGAAATGGAGAGAGGAGGCAAAGACACAGAGAGGGAGAGAAAGATAGACAACTGCAGACCTGCGTCACTGCTTGTGAAGTGACCTCCCTGCAGGTGGGGAGCCGGGGGCATGAACTGGGATCCTTATGCCTGTCCTTGCACTTTAACCATGTCCATGTGCACTTAACCAGCTGTGCCTGACCCTTCTCTACTTTATTCTTTACTTTTACAGTTGGTGCTTGAAGACTTGTCCTGGGATATGTGGTGATAGGCAGGATAATCTCAAGATGAATTCTGTTTTTTTTCCCCTTCAGGATTATCACTGGAGCTTGGTGTCTGCACTACGGGTTCACTGCTCCCGGAGGCCATTTTTCCATTTTGTTGCCCTTGTTGTTATTGCTGTTGCTGTTATTGTTATTGTTGTTGTTGGACAGGACAGAGAGAAATTGAGAGAGGAGGGGAAGACAAGAGAGGGGCAGAGAAAGATAGACACCTGCAGACCTGCTTCACTGCTTGTGAAGCAAGCCCCTTGCAAGTTGGGAGCTGGGGGCTTGAACTGGGAACCTTGCACTTGTCCTTGTGCTTCAAACTATGTGCACTTAACCTGCTGTACTACCGTCCAGCCCCCTCAAGATGAATTCAAATCTTAGTGAAACTTCCTTTTTCTAGCACTCACTTTAGTCCCTGAAACATGATTGAAAGATGCCAATGAGTTATATAGAAACTGGAACATTTATTGACTTTGGTTATATATCTTTTGGGTAGCAAATGTGGTCTGGGTACCAGCTAAAGCAAGGCAGCCTCTCCATCATGAGACAGAATTCAATTTTTCAGATTATTTGGGCAGCTTTTTGATCCTAGGTATGAATGAGAAATACAAAATTCTGACACCTTTCCCCAGGTATGAATCACAATGGACCAGGCTATAGAAACAGCAAAGCCAAACACTTAGAAGAGGCCTTTCCAGAAGGGGGTGGAGGTATAAGGATTAAACAACATCCAAGTTATTGTTACTTGGGAGTTGATGCCAAGTTATTGGCATCTTTGCCATCCAGCAGCACACCCCTCTTCACTTCCACAGCTTTTCTTGACCTCAGAATCTGTTAGTAGTAGGTTAGTAATTCACTAAGCTCTTAACTTTCATGGGTTTTACATCTATAGTTTTAACAATTTACAAGTAACTCAGAGATTCCAGATCCTTGACAGTTGTTAGTTTTGCTGAGTTACAAATCTGAATGCCAGGTGCTCTGATACTGAATGATTCTGACTGTTTCACAGCACCTCCATCTCAGAAAGCCCTTGCTACTATTTTTAATGTGTGCACTTAATCAGGTGCACACCACCCAGCCCTTGTCCTCTGCTTTGCTTGAACACATATAAAGATTCTTAAGAACTAAAGTTAATTGATTTTTCTTTTTTTTAAATATTTATTTATTCCCTTTTTGTTGCCCTTGTTTTATTGTTGTAATTATTATTGTTGTCTGTCTTCGTTGTTGGATAGGACAGAGGGAAATGGAGAGAGGAGGGAAAGACAGACACCTGCAGACCTGCTTCACTGCCTGTGAAGTGACTCCCCTGCAAGTGGGGAACCGGGGTCTCGAACCGGGATCCTTAGGCTGGTCCTTGCAATTTGTGCCATGTGCGCTTAACCCGCTGTGCTACTGCCCAACTCCCAATTGCTTTTTCTTTTCCCCAAGTTAGACACTCCACTGTATTTTATGGTCTAAATTTATGCTTTGGTGGTGCTAAAATATTTGTGAATTTACAAAGGTCTTGGGAGGTATTGTTCATAGATGCCAGGAGCTTTTCATACTGAATTATTATTTTTTTTACCCTATATTGTTAAAAAGAGCAGTTGAAATTATATTCGTTCCTGTCTGTGAAGCAAGGCAGTCACTTATTTTTTCCACTCAGGGCTAGTGTTTATCAAGTTCAGATTGCTGGAGGGGCATTATGTTTTTGAAGTGGTTATAAATTCAAGCTTCTGCTCTCTTTTCATTGACTTTCTTGCCCTCCCCTCTAATCTCCTTTTTAGGTGATGTGGAGAAAGCAGTGACAGAACTGATCATTGGTTTTGATACAAATGCTGAAGAGGAGGGTCCTTATGAAGCACTCTACAATGCAGTCTCCTGTCATTCATTGGACAGCATGGCCAGTGGGCGATCATCTGACCACGACTCCATGAATAAGGAGTCTGAAACTACAGGAGTGAAAACTGCTGGAATGAGACCTGTATGTGATCTGGGGCTTATCTTGCCAGCCTGTGCTTCGGTAAGGCACTGGGGAAGAGGAAATGTAACGCCTAATGCCAGTGTGGAACCTTTTCATCTGTTCACCTAGGGTTTTGCCTCAGCTCCCTCTTCCTCAATGTGGTAAAAACTATCCAGATTGCATTGAGATAGAAATTTAGTTTTTACAATTTCAGTATAACCTACTTGACTTTTTCTATTACTTTTTGGCCTTAGAGGAAATGAAAGTAGTTCATTTCAACATAACCTTAATGCTGCATACTATCTTTGGGGTCTTTGCTGTACATTGTTTTTTTTCCTCTGGAGAACAGTTCTGAATTTAAAGAGCACACTGAAATTCCTGTCTGCCCTAAGTACACACCTTCCATTTACCTCAAAAATTATCTATATGGATCTGGACAGATGATATATTCATCAGAACAGTAGTAAGGTTTAAGAGGCCTCTTGTATATTAGTATATACGGCATTCCTATTTTCCCAGCTATAACATTTCCAACCATTGAAATAATAGGCTGAGGACAACCCTGAATTCTCCCTCCTTACTACTACTTTCTGTATTACTTGCTTCAGTTTCATGTCTTGTACATTGTTCTCCACACTCTTTACCCTCTGTTTCTACCTCCCAGCTTTCCTTTTTGTTGCCCTTGTTTTTTATTGTTGTAGTTGTTATTGGTGCTGTTGATGATGTCATTGTTGTTAGATAGGACAGAGAGAAATTGAGAGAGGAAGGGTGTCTGTGTTCATGTGGGGTGACACCCAACAGGAAGGCGAATCCGACCGGCTTTCTCTCACTCACTCAAGGGACTACATGAAGCAGAGACACCGGGGAGAAATGATGTGTTCTCAAATCTCGTTTATTGGCAGGTGGTCATGAGTTTAAATAGAAAACCAAAGGACATTATTCAAATATGTCAGAAATTACAGGTTTCTTAAAGGTCGGATTGCCCATATGGTAGGGGGCTGGTTGTGACAGGAATTTGATGAGATACATAAAGGTCAAGATAATTAGTCTCCTGATGCAGGCATTTAATTACCCAAAGGCTTTTGAGGGGAGAATAGGGGTTGAACCAGTTAAGGTGAGATAGAGAGAAGATAAGCAAATTAAGGACATCAAAGGGCAGTGTTAGGAGTGTGTGATAAGGTGTGTTCTCCTCTGTGATCAGAAGGTGAGGTGAACTTTGAGTAAATGAACCTTAAAGTAGGCAGCCATGTGGCCTGTGGTTAATGGAGAGAGGTAGTGAGGTTTCTGTGGGCTTGAGAGTCAAGAAGGGAAGAACTAAGTCTGAGAGATGGTTTCCCCCCTTTGCTCACCTCGGTTGAGAGAGACTAACAAGAGGGTATCTTCTCAGACCTCCATCCAAGAATGGGGGGAGTTCTCCCTAAGCTCTATCAAGCTTACACAGAGCCCCAACAGAAGGGAAGATGGGAGAGAGAAAGATAGATATCTACAGACCTGCTTCACCACCTGTGAAGTGACTCCCCTGTAGGTGGGGAGCCGGGGGCTAGAACTGGGATCCTAACTCCAGTCCTTGTGCTTTGCACCTCATGCATTTAATCCACTGTGCTACCGCCCGACTCCCTACCTCCTGGCTTTTTTATGAGGCTGGCTCTGAATCATAAGTTCCATTGACCCTCCCTTTTGTTTTGCCATGCACAGTAATTTAAGGCTTTTGAATACTGAACTTTTACAAAACTGGCTGTTGAAAGTATCCCATTGATAATCCCACCTTGAGGCATATTTTCAGTTCTCTGAATCTGGTTTCTGACCACTTTGATGATTCTTTGGCTGCTAGGTAATCCTTGGAGTTTTCAAGTGTGTCCTGTGGGTGGCATGATGTATCTAGTGTTTTTGTTTATTTATGTATTAGATTTCTTGCCTTGCCTGGAATATACCCAGTATTTCAGAATGCACTTTGGAAAAGATCCACTCTCCTTGTGGTAGCCTGCCAAAGTGGGTGTTACCAAGGACTGTGGTAAAACTCCTTGTGAGTAATGAAACTGAGTGCATACACTGAGCACAACTAGCACACAGCTTCTGGAGACAGAGGGTTTTTTTTTGGGGGGGGGGGTGGGCAGGGGAGATATCCTTTCACTGTTAGCTACAAATTAAAATTAAGTGAATCCACTTGTGAAGCAAGGCTTTCAGTTACATGGTATTTGCAAATGATGTCCATTAGAGGGAGCTCAAGGCTTTGCAAGAACAGAGGGTTACTCAAGTCAGCTTGATTAACCAAATTCTTTTGGAACTCATCCACTGATTTACACAGGTTTCTTTGTTCTGTTCCACTTTAGGAATCTATCATCCTGTGATTCTGCTAAGTAGAAACTGATATATTTGGGGGTGCATGCATTGCTATTTTTACTTGTATAGATTGTAGCTCTGTTGCTTTCCTAGCCCTTGGTAATTAACATCTTGGTAAACACAATAGATGGTACTTATAAATAGCCCTGTACTTTTAGGCCCCTAGGCCAAAGTCAGTGCATTAGGATAAAAAAGGTTTGTGGATGCTATATTTACTCCTAGTGTCCCTGGTGATGTCTTTTCCACAAAAAAACTTTCCTCCCGGTGTCCCTGGTGATATCTTTTCCGCAAAAAACTTTGATAGTGTTCTTCCTAGGCTCTTTCAGCTTTAGGAAGACTACTAGATGTTTCTTTTTGCTTTCTGTTACTGGTTTCATTTTATCTCCCCTCAGCTATTTGTGTCTCCAAGTTGAATAACTGATACTGGATCTGAGCCTGCTCTTTTGCTGTTTCCTACCTTACAAGGTGGTTGTCAAGCTTGTTCCTTCACCTGTGGAGTGAAGAACAGTAGAGAAATTAAATGCAAATAGCTTTGTTCAGTTTGAACATACAGCTCTACTTTGTTTATTATATGAGAAAAAGAAAGTAAGAGAAGGAGAGAGAGAGAGAGAGAGAGAGAGGGAGAGGGAGAGAGAGAGAGAGACCAGAGCACTGTTCAGCTCTGGTATTATAGGGCGGTGCCAAGGATTGAACCTATAATTTCTGGGACCTCAGGCATATAAGTTGACACTCTTAACAGTCACTGCATATCTGTCCTAACCCTCAGCTCTATTTTGAAGTTGTTGCCATTGGGCAGCCACCTGATTCTAAGGAATATGGAATTGACTACTGTTAAAATATAATACTGAAGGCCACTGAGATAGCTCACCTGGGAAGACAGCTTCTCTGTCATGTGTGTGGCCCAGGTTTGAGCTCAGCCTTTCAATGGAGGAAGTTTCTCTCTCTCTCTCTCTCTCTCTGTCTCTCTGTCTCTCTCCCTCTCTCCCTCTCTCTGTCTCCCTCTCCCTCCCTCTCCTTCTCCCTCTCTTATATATACACACACACACACCAGCCCAGAATGATAAAAGCTCCAGTGATGGCATAAAATATAATAATGATAAATAAATGGTATTGAATGGTGAAGCTTGTTTTAACAGAGATAATGGACACCAAATGGGAACTCTGGGAATTCCTGAAATGTGAGAAATGTCTTTCCTTAAGATTTTTCTGGGTTCTCACATTATTTAACATTCATCTCTGGCCTGACTTTTTAAAACACCCCTATTCTGGCAACATAGTGAGTGAATCTACAAGCCAGGTAATAAGCCTGCAAGCCAATTCCTAGTTCAGATTTCCTGTAGGAACATTGATTATCAATCATGGCTAAGTTTTGGACTAGGGCTAAGGAAATAGTATAATGATTATGGCTGAGGCTCCAAAGTCCCAGGTTTAGTCTCCAATACCACCATAATCCAGAACTGAACAGTGCTCTGGTCTCTATCTACTTTTCTCTCTTTCTTAAAAGTATTGCAGATTCAATGGCAAACTTTCTTCAGTTTTCCTTCACCAAAGATCAGTTTGTATACTTCTGAAATTGTCTACCTGTAATTTAATTCAATCCCTCTCTACAATGAGTTTTGTGCCCTAGGCAAGGATTGGCAAACTATGGTATATATGGAGCTTGGTGCCTGTATATCCCCAATGGCACAATATCATCTTTCTTGATTGCAAAGTAGTATTTCATGGAATATATATCCAATAACTTATTTTTTTAATTTTTATTTATAAAATGGAAATATTGGGGGGTCAGGCAGTAGCACGGTGGGTTAAGCACATATGGCATGAAGCACAAGGACCGGCATATGGATCCCGGTTCATGCCTATATAAATCTACCAATCTCAGTGGCCATTTTTTTTCCTTTTTCTTTTTTCTGTTTACTTGATAAAAGAGAGAGAAGCTGAGAGGTAAGGGGGAAGATAGGGAGTGTGAAAGAGAAAAACTTGTAGCACTGCTTGACAGCTCCATGAAGCTTCTCCCCTACAGGTGGGGACTGGCAGCTTGAACCTGGGTCTGTGTGCATGGTAATGTGTGCACTCAACCAAGTGTGCCACCACTGGCCCTGCTATGTTTTAGTTAACAAATTATTATTGTTGTTGTTACCACTGGGGTTACTACTAGAGCTCAGTGCCTGCATGACTCCACTGTTCCCAGTGGCCTTTTTTTTTTTTTTTTTTTTCAACATGGGCAAGGGGAAGAGACACCTGTAGCACTGCTCCACTACTCATGAAGCCTCCCACTGCAGTTGGGAACTGGAGCCTTGAATCCAGGTTCTCTTATGTGGTAATGTGTGTGCTCTAGTGGGTGAGATGTTATCCAGTCCTTGCTGGAATCCAGCCAGATACATTCATTTACATACTTTCTGTGGTTACTTTCATGCTACAATGAGAGAACATATAGCAAAATTTTAAATATTGAGGCCAGGCATTGGAGTGCTTGGTTAAGCACACACATTACAGTATGCAAATACCTGAGTTCAAACCCTCAGTCTCCAACTGCAAAGGGAAAGCTTCACAAGTGGTGAAGCAGTGTTGTAGGTGTTTCTTTTTCTTTCTTCCTCTCTATCTCTCCTTTCCTTCTTGATTTCTCTATCAAATAAATAATAAATTTAAAATATTAAAATCTAAAATAGTATGGGGCTCTTTAAGAAGAAAAATGCTGATTTCTATTCTAGGGCAAGTAACTGACATTTTTTAAAATTTATTTTCCCATTTGTTGCCCTTGTTTTTTTTTTTATTGTTGTTGTAGTTGTTGTTGTTACTGATGTTGTCATTGTTAGATAGGACAGAGAGAGATGGAGAAAGGAGGGGGAGACAGAGAGGGGGAGAGAAAGACAGATACCTGCAGACCTGCTTCTCCACCTGTGAAGCAACTCCCCTGCAGGTGGGGAGCCAGGGGCTTTAACCGGTATTCTTATGCTGGTCCTTGCACTTCATGCCATATGTGCTTAACCCGCTGCACTACTGCTTGATTCCCGACATTTTTTTTTTAACTGGGGGTTTTATATGTTAATTTTACATAGTAGTGATCATTGAAGGATGCAATCAAGAATAAGAGACTAGATCTGAACTTTTACTATATCAGACCATTAACTTTTTTATCCTTAATTACTTTCTTCATTACTTCCTTATTAACTTTGGCTTGTTAGAACTCTTTGATAAGTTAATACTTTTGATTTAATGTTTCCTCTTTTTAGAATTGCTGAAAGTTGAGCCATTGTTTTTTTTTTTTTTTATAATAGAGTCATATGCATTCATATTACAAAGGTCATTTTCTCTTTTAGGTTTATGTTCACTATTTTTTATTTTTGTGCTTAATACTAAGTTACAAGATTATAAATGTACAGTGTGTAGTCCCACAACACACCCACCACCAAAGTTCTGAGATCAGATGAGATCGAGTGCGTTTAGGGTGGTATGGCCATAGTCCCACCCAAGTTCTGTATTCCCACCCTCCCACCTTCCAAATATAATCAATTTCAAATTCACGTTTATCAGATCTCTAGACTCCATATATGAGTAAAATTATCAGGTAGTTGTGTTTCATCTCTTTAATTATTTAGCCAAGCATAATCACTTCCAGTTCCATTCATTTTATCCCCAACAGCACAGTAACATCTTTCTTGATTGCAGAGTAGTATTCCACAGACTATATATCCCATAACTTCTTTTTTAAAATTTTTATTTGTAAAATGAAAATATTGGGGAGTTGGACAGTGGCACAGTGGGTTAAGTATATATGGCGCAAAGCGCAAGGACCGGCCTAAGGTTACCAGTTCTAGACCTGGCTCCCCACCTGCATGGGGATCGCTTCACAAGTGAAGCAGGTCTGCAGGTATCTGTCTTTCTCTCCCCCTCTGTCTTCCCCTCCTCTCTCCATTTCTCTCTGTCCAATCCAAAACAGTGACATCAGTAACAACAGTAACAATAATAATAGCAACAAGGGCAACAAAAATGGGGAAGAAATGGCCTCCAGGATAACCCTGGAGGCAAAAAAAAAAAAAAAGGAAATACTGACAAGACCATAGGATAAGAGAGGTACAATTCCTACCACCAGAACTCTTTATCCAGTCTCCACCCTTGATAGCTTACCTATTCTTTATCCCTCTGAGAGTATGGACCCAAGATCATTATGAGGTGTAGAAGGTGGGAAGTCTGGCCCATAACTTCTTTAGCCAGTCATCTGATGATGAACACTTAGGCTGCTTTCACTATTTGGCTATTGTGAGTAATGCAGCTTTGAATATAGGGGTGCTTTTGAATTAGTATTTGAGTGTCCTTTGGATAAATACCTAAGAGTGGTATTGCTGGATCATAAGGTAATTCCATTTTTATTTGTTTAAAGACTCTCCATACAGCTGAAGAATGTTTTCATAACCATCATGCTATCTCCCCAGCCCTAGTAGGGAAGGACATTTCCTAGCAGACAGTTACTGTGTTTTCAGTGCACATATATTAAATATGGAATTCTTCACTAATAGACACATCATGCTCTATATTGTTCCAATTTTAGTATATGTGCTGCCAAAATGGACACACATGCTTATTTTTTTCACTTTATTATAAAGTATGAAAGAGGTGTTTATAATCTTGCTACAGATATTTAAAAAGCCAAAGAACGCACTAATTGGTATAGTTTTCCTTCTGTTCAGATACTAAACTTTAAGTTTAGCCTCTCAGAGTTTTTATTTATTTATTTATTTATTTATTTATTTATTTAGTATTATGAAAATTTATTACCACTGCACTTTCAACATCAAACTTAGGATCTTGGCCTTTCTTCTTGCCTTTGTATAAACCCAACAGAGAGATAATTGGCTACTTGACGACCTTAAACCAGATTCCAGGAATGTCACCAGTGGTGTGACCTTTACGACCAAATCCGGCAACCAGAACTTCATCACTTTCCTCAATAAAATTCAAGCAACCATCATTGGGCACAAAGGCTGTGATTTTTTTATTTTTTATTTATTTATATTTTTTTGCCATTCTTGATCAACTGGACTCAGACACACTTCTTGATAGCAGAATTTGGCTGTTTGGCTTCAACCCCTATTTTTTCCAGCACAATCCTCTTTGGGATGGGAAGCACCTCCAAAAGTTTTGGCCTTCAGGGCGGTGCCCAGATGGGCTTTCTTGTACTGCTTATCATGCCACTTCTGGTCCCACTGGTGGCTACGTAGCTTCCTGGCAGTAAGGAGACCATGACATTTGCCCATCCTGCTGGTCGCATGGGCCCAAGAAGAGTTTTTTACTTTATTAATTTCTACTGACTAAGATATAGTAGACCAAAAAGTTAGATAATTAAAGAGGATGTGAAGTTCTTACTTTCTTATTTCTTCTGCAGAGAGAACGTCCACCGCCTCCAGCAAAGCCACCACCTGATGAAGAGGAGGAGGACCACTTAGATAAGAAATATTTTGCCTTGACAGCTTCTGAGGTAGAAAACTAAGGGTTTATTATCATTACTGAAATATATTTTTGCAAAGTACAAGAATGTGTGCTTAATGAAGATTGCTTTCTTATTTTCCTATTACCTTTTTGAATTAAATTTCTGTTCTGTATATCAGTAGTCTGGTACAAGACCTTTCAAACTTTTTTAGAAATCCTATGCAAAGAATTTTAATATAGTTCTCTAGCCAAGAGGGCAGTTACTGATTGACCTTGACTCATAGAAAATAAAACATGCGGGAGTTGGGCGGTAGCTCAGTGGGTTAAGTGCAGGTGGCGCAAAGCGCAAGGACCAGCATGAGGATCCCGGTTCAAGCCCCTGGATCCCCATCTGCAGGGGAGTCACTTCACAAAGTGGTGAAGCAGGTCTGCAGGTGTCTATTTTTCTCTTCCCCTCTCTGTCTTCCCCTCCTCTCTCCACTTCTCTCTGTCCTGTCCAACAATGACAACATCATCATCAACAATAACAGTAATAACTACAATTTTTTAAAAAAACTTTAAAAAAAGGGAAAATAAATAAATATAAAAAGAAAAGAAAACATACACGCTTTTTCTCCAGGCTCCTGGAGGCTAAACATTCATTCACATTTTATTTTTGTACTTTTGTTATCTTTTGATATAAATACAAATTATTCCCCAATCACTGTTCTTTAGACCATGTACCAGATTAGCAATCTTTGGTCGGTTTGTCCCAAACATTTTATTTCTATTCTTGTTTCTCTTTTTATCCTATTTGAGTAGTCTACACCAGGACAATATAAAATGTCATGAAGACTCAGAAGAGAAATGTCAGGGCAGTGGTAGAATCAAAGGAGGTTATTTGAAAGAAAAAAAAAAGTTTAAAATTCATACAGTTCTATCTCCTCATTTAGATATATGAAGAAAATATTATTTTCCTTGATCTTTCATTTTCTTTTTAAAAAATATTTATTTATTCCTTTTTTTGCCCCTGTTTTGTTGTAGTTATTGTTGTTGTTACTGATGTCATTATTGTTGCATAGGACATAGAGAAATGGAGAGAGGAGGGGAAGACGGGGAGAGAAAGACAGACACCTGCAGACCTGCTTCACCGCTTGTGAAGGGACTTCTCTGCAGGTGGGGAGCTGGGGGCTCAAACCAGGATCCTTACGCTGGTCCTTGTGCTTTGCACCACCTGTGTGTGCTTAACCTTCTGCGCCACCGCCTGACTCCCGATCTTTCATTTTCATGATGCTCCTTTAAAACTAACTGTCATTGAGAAATTATGTTTGTTGGGAATTAACAGTGTTACATAATTTCAGCTTAATTTGTGGTTTGTTATTTGAAAATTAGCAGATAGGTTCATTTTTTTTTTTGTAGTATTACCATGGACCATCCAGTAAAATGAGTTATTTTATTGAATATAAACAGATGGAACCATAATGATGGCTTTAGTTTGACAACATGTATTATTAGAAAACTTTTTTAAAAATGTGTAAAAGGTTTTTTTGTTTATTTGTTTGTTTATGAGCACTGCTCAGCTCTGGCTTATGGTGGTGTGAGGGATTGGACCTGGGACCATGAAGCCTCAGGCATGAAAGTCTTCTTGCATAACTATTATGCTATTCCCCGTTTCACCAAAATGTTAAAATGTTGGATATGGGGAAAATATTTACCTTAGGTACAAATTCTGTACTTACATCTTCCATTTCTTAATTACACATGTTACTATCATGTCTTGGGGGGGGGTCTCTGCATTATAACCTCTGGGGGTAACAACACATAACTAGCAGATATAAGTGTATGTAGTAAGTCCCTACATGTTTTTGTGTAGAGATTTGTTTAATTATTCTCTTTTTACAAGGAGAAACCTAATAATGTGGAGCATACTCAGTAGGGAATAGATTTTTGTAAATGCCTATGCCACCTCTTTAACAAGGGCCTGTGTTAAAATTCCTAATACTTAATGAGAGACATTGCTTTTAAGGAAATACTAGGTAACCCAAGGCTTGCTAGTCTCCCAAAGATTTCTGGAGCATAAATTTGGTATTTATACCATATCAAGAAAGAGGTAGGGAGAAAATCTCTAATTATTCTCCTGAATAGAAGTATATAGTCATTATTTGAAGACTATGAGAACCCTGCCTTGGCTTGGCTTATGTAGCATGTGTGTACATATATGTATATGTAAATGAGTCCTTATTAGTCTTTTGATGATCAAGGCATAGTCTGTATGCTGTATATAGTCTGAATGGATAAGTCTCCAAAAGTGGACTTTTTTTTTTTTTAACCTTATAGTCTTTGCTGTTTTTAGTTCTTATTCTCTCATAACTTTTAACACCCTAATTAGTGCCTGCTGACAGGCACTAATTCCATCAAAGTTAATTTTTTTTATGTTTGACATGCAGTCTATCCAGTGTTTGTATCCTATTCCTGAGATTTGTCACTGACCCATAGAAGCTTTTAAGGGAAGCTAAGTAAACTTGGTTCTAGGAGAGCTTATCATAATAACAACCAGATAATGAAATTGGATTTAAAAAATCGAACACATACACATGTGCGCCTTTGTGCTATTTAGAGGTTCCTGCCTCACCAAATGGACTGCCAGCTGCAGTGAACTGACTATAGTCTTTTTTCAGTGCTCAAATTTGCTAACTGTTCCTGGGAAGCTGCAGCTGCTATGGCATCACTTCCTATAAAGTTGCCCACACCCTCACTAACCATTCCAGTGGTCCCATTTAGGTGGTGACAGGGAGTAATTTTTCTCTAAAGAAGAAATTTTGCTGTTCATATAGCAGAGAATATACTTGCTTTGATTTATTACCATGCCTGGGAGGAAGAGGGGAGGGATTAAGGAGTAATTTAATAAAGAACAGAATCCTTTCTGTTGAAAAATCATTTATCGCCATTTTCTCTGTGACATGGCTTCTTTATTGAGAGCTAGGGAGAACAAAGTATTTTGTTGCCTTATTGTCATCTTTTAGTCCCCTAGCTGGTAGGGCCAGGACAAGACCATCTTACAAGTTGTCTGGGTACAAGCAGGGAACTCTAATTAGATATCTAAAGGGGGGAAAGTATTTTCAACTGGATGATCTTACTTCCCAGGAAAAAGGAAGCCTGCTTGGATCAGAATTAGAATAAATTTTTATAATCCTGGTTCTGGGGGCTGTCTCTGTAATCTTCAGCAATTTCTCTGTAAAATAAAAGGGTAGAAACCAGTTGCTGTCTTTGACAGTAATCGTTCAGGTCCCTCCCCCCTCTAAAATTTCTGATTCTCTGCTTCCAGTTTTCATGCGCAAAAGCCAGGCATGAGAATAGATGTAGGTCCAGTGGACCTGGTTTTCCAGATGGAAGTCTTCAGCTCTGTCCTGCTTAAGGAGAAAGGATATTTATTATAGACCTGGCATCCAGGCTGTCAAATACCTTTCAGAGAAACATGCCTGGCACTATATGAAAGCTCTTGCTGTGTGCAGACCACTCACAGTCAGATTTCTAGGGCTCTGCCTAAGTGATAGCTATGAGTGTACAAACCTTCTGAACACAAATGCCTGTCTGTAAAGTCTATGGTATTAAGTTGACACTGTGTGAACTGCTTAATGACCGCCTCTTTATTCCCTTAATTGTGTTCCTATGTAGAGGCAAAAGGAATAAGTAACATAAGCAAATGGCTATTGTTATGAAATAGCTGTTAGCTTCCAGGTGGCTTTCAATAAGTGGAGGTTCCTGCTGTGCTTGGCAGAATTTTGGAATGAGACTGCTATTTTGCCTTTGGAGTAGTAGCCTTGTTAACAAATAGGAGCAGCAGTTGCTCATTTAGTCTGAATCTACTGGAGTCCTTGTTCTCTCATTAGGCTATATGATGAGCTATCCCTCCAAGAAGCAAAAACCTGTTGAATCATAAACTTGATTATAGGCTGTGCAGAGGACATATTAATGAAGGAGGAAGTTTCTGTGTGTACCTAAGTTTCACATTTATAGGAAACTGAAAATTCCCTCTTTCCCCTATTCATAATGTGTTACTGAGCCTAGGCAAATGGCTCAAGATGAGATTTTGTGCTTTAGCTTATTCTCCAAATAACTGTTATGTAATTATCCTTAATTTGCTTATGAAACAATTGGATTCCTAGGGCAAATGAATTGGAATTATCCTCTAAAGCAAGGATCTCTATTCTCAGTGTGACTGTAATAGTCATTGTGATATTTCTGGCTTACTTTGATGAGGGCCTTGGCTGCTCCTATACCATGACTAGCTATGGTTACCAGGCCATCAGCTGACTAAAGTGTCAACTAACAGGTTGGCTCTGTTGCTTCATGGAAAGCACTTGATGGTCTAGATTTAGGAATTTCCCAATACCCAGAGCTACTTTTTGCTCCACTGAAACTCATATTTTCTAGCCACTTGACTTTCTGGAATTAATTTGGTAGAATCAAGACTGGTGAAATTAATTTTAAATTGTATTATCATAAATGTGACAGGAAACTGACTTTGGGGATATTCCCATTTGCCCCCCAAAACCTGTGAATAGAGGCTTACAAAATTAGAAAAGAGCTCTGTTTTTAGCAAATGACTACCATTTGGAGTCAGTAAAGAAGTCATCCTCTCAGGATGGTAGGAAGGATTTCAACCTTCAGATTCTATCTATGCATATAGTGGAGAAAGAAGGCCTTTATGTTGGCATCTGTGCACCTGCACAGCACTTGAGAGGTATCATTCACAGAAAAGTGATCATGCAGAGCACTATAGAGATAGGAAAGGCAAGGGAAGGGAGGGTATTGAATTTCATGTATAGTTTCTTGAAGGTTCCAGTGAGATTAGTAAAAGGAGGAGTATTTCAATCAAAGTCCATTGAGATTTGAAGTACAGGTGCATATTCAGAAAAAAAAAAAGTTGTGACTCATGTGTTATTTGAATTATTTCTCTTCCTTTCCTCTTTTCCTCTCAGAGAAAAAATGAACCAATAATTTCAAAATTGTTCAGCTTGTCTGATATTAGCCACCTGCTCCAGAAGTATTATAATATTTTTCTCTCTTAGGTTTTGGCCTTGAGACCCCGGATCCAGGGGAGTGCAGCTAGGGAAGAGGATGAGCATCCTTATGAGCTATTGTTAACAGCAGAAACAAAGAAATTTGTGTCAGTAGACGGAAAAATTAAAGGTACGCTCCATTCCTTCCCTTGTCTTCAGCTCCAAGAGGATTTTGAAAGTTTGTGATCCTGGCTCAGAACAGATAATACTATTCCTAGGGGTGGGAAAGTTGGGTTTCAAGGTAGTCTGGACTGGTAGCTTTTCATTTTCAATACCGTTTGTTGGGTTTGGCTCACAACTTTTTAGCACATGAAGTAACAAAAAAGAAAAAGATTAGGTCAGACAGGGGGAACTGTGGCAGGAAAGACTGCCACTATAGAGGCATAGATTGATTTGGGATCTCAAATCATAAATTCTAAAGTTAGTACTGTGGAAAATGCCAGTCCAACAAGTCAGTCCCTTGGGCTCAGTGGCAGCACACACTCTGCTTTGAGTCTTAACCTCAGAGTGAAACATTTCTGGGGAGGGGCCTGTGATTGGCTGCCACTGGGTAACTAGAGTGCCCTGCTGCCTTGGCCTACTTTCATTACCTCTGCAAAATTCAGTTTCCTCTGTGGGGAGTGAGTGCTGTAAGACTGAGATTCCAACCAGGCAACATAAATGCAGTTACAACAGGGGTGAGTGTGCACTGTTGGAGAATTTCTGACAACTTTCCTAAAGAAGAACAAGAAGGATCAATGTAATTCCCAAGGCAGTTTGAAGGAACTTCTATGGCCTCACCCAGCACACAATAGCTCAAGGGTACTGGGTCCTTCATGGGTATTATTAATACCTCCTTTCAATCCTGAGACAGTCTTTGGTTCAGGTAAGAATGGGGGGTGATGTGACCTGGAAGGTGGTGCAGTGTATTAGGCATTGGACCCTCAAGCATGAGGTCCTGTTTTTGATCCCTGGTGTCATATATGCTAGAGCAATGCTCTCTGGTTCTTTCTCTTTTCACTTCCTCTCTGTTGTGAATAAATAGATCTTTTAAAAATACTTCTTAAAAGAAAAAAGAATGGAGGATAACATGGACTCCTTAGAAATACCACTTATTAAGCTTGTCAGAGGGAAGGGGTAACACATAGAATCTGTGAAATATATATAACATAGATTTGGTTTATAATGATCCTGTTAAAAAGGTTTTTCTTCTAGTATGCAGAAACTTTGTGGTCTTTATTTAATAGTAGCTTTCTTTATTTTTTCCTAATGATTTCCATTTGGAACATTCTTTTAAAAGTTATAATTTAGGTACTGTAATATTCGCCTATTCTGTCTATAACTCTGAGTATTGACAAATACATTTGTGTAACTGCCATCATAGTCAGGATATAAAACAGTTCAATCACACACAAAAAAATCATCCTGTGTCTTTTTGTTGTCAACTCTCTACCTCTCTCTTATCTCTGTCAGCTATTGCTTTGATATCTTTCCTAGTGATTTTGCACATTTCAGAATGTTGTAGAAATTAAATGATAGGGGCCAGGCGGTGGCACACCTGGTTGAGCACATATGTTAAAATGCTCAAGGACCCAGGTTCGAATCCCCAGTCCCTTGAAAGCTTTGCAAGTGGTGAAGCAGTGCTGCAGGTGTCTCCCTGTCTCTTTCCCTCTCTGTCACCCCCTTTCCTCTTGATTTCTGGCTATCTCTATCCAATAAATAAATAACAATTTAAAAAAAAGAAATTAAATGATATAGGATGTACACTTTTGAGACTGACCTATTTCACTTAGCATGGCTCACTTAAGATTCTTTCATTTTTTTGTGCGTATCAGTAATATATTCCTTTTCATTGCTGAATATTATACACACACACACACACACACACACACACACACATGCCACAGTTTATTAGTTTTCTAGTTGAACATTTGGGCTGTCATTTATAGGGAGTTTTGCAATTATAAGTAAAGCTACTATTAAGACTTACATACAGGTTTTACTATGAACATTTTTCTTGGACAAATAGAAAGAATGGGATTGTTGTAATATCATTTCCTGTATGGCTATACTGTTTTCTGCATTTCTATCTAAGTTATGCTTACTGTGTATCTTTTTTAGCCCTTAATAGTCAGGTTTGGACTGGGGAGACAGCATAATGGTTATGTAAAAGATTTTCATGCCTGAGGCTGTGAGGTCCCAAGGTCAATCCTTAGCACCACCAAAAGCCAGAGCTGAGCAGTGCTTTGTATCAGTAGCTCTCTCATCAAAATAAAAGTAAATAAAATATTTATTAAAAATAGATTTAAATTTTTCAGCCATTCTAACAGGTATGCTATGATGTTTCATTGTGGGTTTAATTTGGATTTCCCTCATGATTGATGATTTTAAGTATCTATTTATGTGATTGTTTACCATCCTTGTATCTAATGAAGTCTCTAGTAAAACTTTTGCTTACTTAAAAAAAAGTGAGGGGCAGGCAGGAGTAGATAGCTTAATGATTATGCAAAGAGACTTTCATGCCTGAGCCTCTGAAGTCCCAGGTTCAATCCCCCAAATCAGTATAAACCAGAACTGATAGGTGCTCTGGGGGAAAAAAAGGATGAGGACATGGAGCGTAGCTCAGTGGTAAAGTGCATGATTTACATGCATGATCACTAGTACTAAAAAAAAAAAAAAAAAAAAAAGCAGTCCCTTATTTTCTTGCTATTGAATTTCTTAGGTATGTGTTTGCTTTTACCAGAGCCCTGCTCAGCTCTGATTTGTGGTGGTGATGGAGACTGAATCTGGAACCTCAGAGCCTCAAGCATGAAAGTCTTTTCACTTAACCACTATACTGTCTCTTCAGCCCTTATACAATCTAATATATTTTTGACAAAAGTTCTTTGTCAGGTAAATCATTTTCTCCTATGCTGTAATTTTTCTTTTTATCTTTTAACAGCATTTTTTAAAGATCAGAGTGTTTTAATTTTGATGAAGTTTGGTTTATCCTTTTTTAATGGATAAGGTCAGAGTATTTTTTTCATGTATGTTCTAGAAATTTTATACCCTTAGCTATACATTTAAGTCTTTTTTCCATTTCAAGTTATTTTTAATGCTTAAAAAATAATATGTTAATGGGAAGGGAGGAGGAGCATTGTTAATATATGTTAATGAGAAGAGAGGAAGAGCATTGCTTTGGCACATTTGATGCTAGAGACTGAACGTGGGATGTCTTGCTTGGTGAAAGTCCAGTGCTTTTTTTTTTCCCCCCTCCAAGGTTATTCCTGGGGCTCAGTGTCTGCACCACGAATCCACTGTTCCTGGAGGCTATATTTTCCCCTTTTGTTGCCCTTGTTTTATCAGTTGTGGTGATTATTGTTGTTATTGATGTTGTTGTTGGATAGGACAGAGAGAAATGGAGAGAGGAAGGGAAGACAGAGAAGGGGAGAGAAAGATAGACACCTGCAGACCTGCTTCACCGCCTGTGAAGTGACTCCCCTGCAGGTGGGGCGCTGGGGGCCCTAACCAAGATCTTTACGCCAGTCCTTGCGCTTCATGCAGTGTGCACTTAACCACTGTGCTATCACCCAACCCCTAGCCCAGTGCTTTTCTGCTGTGCTACCAGGGTCACTCAAATTATTCTTTTAAAGCTTTAATGTTAATTAATATTAATGATAACAACAACAATAGAACCAGAGCATCACTTTAGCACATGTGGCACTGGCAATCAAACATGGAACCTCATGCATGTTCTGTGCTCTCCCACTGAGTTATCTCCCCACCCATTTTTTTTTTTTTTTTTGTGGAACTGAGTCTTCAAACATGCCTCACACATGTACAGTTTAATCACTCCAGGGTATCCTTTAATTCAGATAGTGAGATAGAGACAAAGAGAGACACCACAGCACTGAAGCTTTCTATTGTTGTAACATCTCACGTGTGGTGTCAACACTCAGATACGGGTCATGCTCATGGCAGTTCAGACTTGGTGAGCTGTCTCTCTGATGTCCTACTCATATTTTTAGTTAGGTTATTGTTGTTATTGCCATCAAGGTTATCACTGGAGCTTGGTGACTGTATTACAAATCTATTATTCCTGATGGCCAGTCTTTCTTCCTCCCTTCATCCTCCTCTCTCTTCCTCCTTTCTTTTTTTTTTTTTTTTTAAGATAGGACTGAGAGAAATTGGGCAGGAAGGGGCAGACAGAGAGGAAGAGGGAGAGGGAAAGAGAGACACCTGCAGCACTGCTTCACTGCTCATGAAGCTTCTCACGCTCCCCCTGCAGCTGGGGAGCAGGGACTGGAACCCAGGTCCTTACACATAGTAACCTGTAGGCTCAACTGGGTGCACTACTGCCAGGCCTTCTGTAGTTAGTTTTAAGATATGGATAGGGATTTTTGTTTGGTTGTTTCAACACTTTTTATTAGAAAAGCCTTCTTTTTCCATGTTATTGCCTTTGCCACTTTAGTTTTTTATTTTCCTTTCAGAATTTAGATATTCTAGTTCCTTTATCTTTATACTAAAATTTAGAATCATCTACATTTTTAAAAGATTATTTACTTACTTATTAGAAAGGTAGGAAGAGAGAGAGAGAGAGACAGACAGACAGACAGACAGAGAGAAAATGAACCAGACATCACTCTGGTACATGTCTGCCAGGAATCAAACTCAGGACCTCATGCTTGAGAGTCTAATGCTTTATTCACTGCTCTATCTCCTAGACCATGAATCATCTAAACTTCTAACAGTCTTGATGAAATTTTATTGGGATTATATTGGATTCATATAGCAGTTTGGAAAGAACTGTTTTGCATGTTCTACTCACAGTGTTAGATTATTTTCTCTTTTTTTTTCTTTTCTTTTTATTTTATTTTTTATTTAAGAAAGGATTAATTAACAAAACCATAGGGTAGGAGGGGTACAATTCCCACCACCCAATTTCCATTTCCCACCCCCTCCCCTGATAGCTTTCCCATTCTCTATCCCTCTGGGAGCATGGACTCAGGGTCATTGTGGGTTGCAGAAGGTAGAAGGTCTGGCTTCTGTAATTGCTTCCCCGCTGAACATGGGCGTTGACTGGTCAGTCCATACTCCCGGTCTGCCTCTCTCTTTCCCTAGTAGGGTGGGTCTCTGGGGAAGCGGAGCTCCAGGACACATTGGTGGGGTCTTCAGTCTTGGGAAGCCTGACCGGCATCCTGATGACATCTGGAACCTGGTGACTGAAAAGAGAGTTAACATTTTAAAAATATATTATTTTATATAGAGCCAGAGAAGCAGAAAGTTAGAGAGTTAAAGAGACCAAAGCACCAGAGTTATCTTCAATTTCCATGGAAGCTGGGCTTGAGCCAGGGTTGAGCACAAGGCAAAGCAGTGAATACCATTAGATGTTTAATTTTTTTAATTTTGTAGGAGTGTTTCTCTGAAAGATATTGATACTTGGTTGAGTCACACAGGTTACCATGCACAAGGGCTGGGGTTTACACCTCCATTCCCTGCCTGCAGGTTGGGGAGCTTCACAAGTGCTGAGGCAGGTCAGCAGGTGTCTCTTGTCTCTCTTCCTTTTTGTCTTCCTCTATCTTCTTTTCCCTCTTAATTTCTCTCTGTCCTAACAAATAAAGAAAGGAAAGGAGAAAAGAAAAAAAGGAAAAAGTGGTTGTCAGGAATGGTGGATTTGTAGTGCAGGCACAGAGCTTCAGTGACAACCCCAGTAGCAATAAAATGAATGAATGAATGAATGGATGAGTGAATGAATGAAGAAAAGAAGAAATAGACTAGATTATTATAGTGACAACCTCTCTGTTATTTTTTAAAGATGTTTTTCCAGCTATGATCAAGAAAAGAAAAACAAAATTTATAGGAATAGTATAGAGAATGTAAGACCACAAATTCAGAGATTAAAAAATTAATAGTAACAGGACTTTCAGATATACATTTTATGTTATTAGTTAGAATTGTTTCCATCTTTCTGGTTTGAATTACTGTTTCACCACAGTAGATGCATGAGGTGGGGTTTCTACTGGTATTTAATGTCTGGTGATCAGGAATGCTAAGCATCTTGCACTATGCAGGGCATTTCACAATACAGAATTTTCCCACCCACAAATGCCACTTGCATCTGCAGTAATGACAAAAACTGACAAAAGTAGAAAACTTTTTTCCCTCCACCAGGATTATTGCTGGAACTTAGTGCCTGCAGGACTCCACCACTCCTTGCATATATCTGTTTATTTGTTTGACAGACACAGAAATGTAGAAGGAAGAGGGGATAGAGAGGGAGAAATAGCAGGTGGGGATGACAGTAAGGGAGGTTGAACCCTGGACCTTGCACATGATAACTTGTGAGCATGTACTCATCCCCTGGCCCTAAAAGTTGAGAACATTAATAGATTCATGAAGTAGGATGCTTATCTCTCCATTCCAGCTACCAAGATTTTAGTCTCAGATGTTTTTGGTTTTTTTTTTTATATATATAGTTTAATTGAATCAGGTATTCTTCTGTTATTTAAAAAGTTTCAGATGTAGAAAAAGTTTTAAAATAATTACACAGGGCATAATGAGCATAACTTAGAACAGTGTTCCCAGTTTCACATAATAATCATTTGCTTCTCTTCTGTGGTTAACTCTTTGCCCCGGGGACATGCTGTATAGTATACTCAGAGAAACAATATTTAAAAATATTTTTTTAAATAATGTATTTTCAAAAATGTAACTTTCCAAGTTTGGTCACCAGTCAGAAAGCACCAGGGAGCTCTGAAAGTCATCCTTCTTTTTTTTTTTTTTTTAATTTATATTTATAAAAAGGAAACACTGACAAAAACCATAGGATAAGAGGGGTACAACTCTACACAATCCCCACTCAAAAGTCATTATTCTTAGTGGTGCTTTTAGGCAACATCTACTAATATTGCTTAGGTCCAGCTGAAATGAGTATTTAACTTAGGACAATGATGGTTATCTGAAAATAGTGATACATGTGGACTCTGGTACACAGCTGCACATCGGAGGTTTTTTAGGTGCAGTTCAGTCTATATGAAGTTGGTGCATGGTCCTCTCAGACGGAAGGAAAGCATTGTTACTTTTCCCTGCTACTTCTGCATTCGTACTGCTAATTCCTGTTCCATTTTGGACTTCAGGAAGAAAATTAAAGTTACCTATGTTCAGGTTATCATCTTTACCTGGAAGCTCAGGCTAGTTTTTCATGGTAGCTTCTAACAATTAAGCGCTTTTCCCAAATACAAAAAGTATAAAGGAGATCATTTTTTTTTCCCCTCCAGGGTCATTGCTGGGCTCCGTGCCTGCACCATGAATCCACCGCTCCTGGAGGCCATTTTTCCCCCTTTTTGTTGCCCTTGTTGTTGTAGCCTGGTTGTGGTTATTATTATTGCCATTGTTGATGTTGTTCATTGTTGGATAGGACAGAGAGAAATGGAGAGAGGAGGGGAAGACAGAGGGGGGAGAGAAAGATAGACACCTGAAGACCTGCTTCACCACCTGTGAAGCGACTCCCCTGCAGGTGGGGAGCCGGGGGTTGGAACTGGGATCCTTACGCTGGTCCCTGTGCTTTGCGCCACATGCGCTTAACCCACTGCGCCACCGCCCGACCCCCTCAAGGAGATAATTTAACAATTGCTTTTTCCTTTTCCTTCTCTTTCCTTTCTCTCCCCCCCCCCTTACCAGAGCACTGCTCAGCTCTGCTTTGTGGTAGACAATTAAATCATCTTCTGCTACTTCCTCTTCTCTGATTTTCTTGGTTTAGAGGAGTTCCTCCTAAAAGCCCTACTTTACTTTATAATTCTTTTGCCAATTCAAAGTTCTGAGTTAGAGTAGTTCACTTTTTCTTCCATTATAGAACAAATCAAAGCCTTGTGAATAATACATCTATATTTTCTTTCACTAAATGGGTCCACAGCCATTTATATTCTTATGTAAAATACGTATAAAATGTTAGAATGTGTTAAAGTCATGTATACTATAAAACAATTTTGGGGAGTCAGGCAGTGGCAGTGGGATAAGCGCACATGGTGCAAAGCACAAGGACTGGCGTAAGGATCCCAGTTTGAGCCCCCGGCTCCCCACCTGCAGGGGAGTCACTTCACAGGCGGTGAAGCAGATCTGCAGGTGTCTATCTTTCTCTACCCCTCTGTCTCCCCTCCTCTCTCTATTTCTCTCTGTCCTATCTAACAATGACGACATCATCATCAACAACAATAATAACTACAACAACAAGGGCAACAAAAGGAAAAATAAATATAAAATAAATATAATAACTTTAAAATTTTTTTTGAAGTTTGAAAGAAGAATAAGGAGCCTGGGAGGTGGTGCACTGAGTAGGGTGTTGAACTTGGAAGCATCCTGTGTGCCACAGTGATGGTCTAGTTTCTTCCTTTTCCCGGTTCAAGCCCCCAGCTCCTCACCTGCATGGGAGTAGCTTCACAAGTGGTGAAGCAGGTCTGCTGGTGTCTGTCTTCTCTACTCCTCTCTCTCTCTTCCCCTTCTTTCTCCATTTCTCTTTGTCCTAACAACAATACTCCCTCCCTCTCCATCTTGTGTTAATGAATAAATATTTTTTAAAGATATGTTAGAAAACAGGAGTGACTTAATGAAAGAGATAATATTTACTCTAAACCCAAAAAGTAGAGAAATTTATTTGATAGGCAGAAGAAAAGAGGAGAGGGTATTCCAGGCAGGAATGACATAAACAAAAGTAAAGTCGTGGGAGATGGTAAGGAGCATGGTAAATAATCCAATTTGACTGCAATAAAAACTGGTCAAGTGGTCTGGGAGGTGGCACAGTATATACAGCATTGGATTCTCAAGCATAAGCTCCAGAGTTCAGTCTCCAGCAGCATATGTACCAGAATGATGTCTGGATCTTTCTTTCTTCTCCTATCTTTCTCATTATGAAATAAATGAAAAATTGTTTTTGTTGTTGAACTGGTCAACAGAAGAGCATTGGATCTCAAATGTCAGTCTCTATTCCAAAGACAGTGCAGTTTTGTTGAAGTTTTTTGAATGAGATGACAGGATAGAAACCATGCGTTCACTATGTATGCATAGTTGTGGAATCTTACCTTGTAACTAGAAGAAGCCAGAGGCAGGAATATTTTGAAGAGTCATCAAGGAGTGTGAGTGAAGTAGCTTACTTGGGTAGTGTACTGCTTTCCCATGTGCTTGACCCTGGTTTGAGTCCAGCCCCTACCACATTGAGGAAGCTTTGGTGCTATAGTCTCTTTCATGCTCTTTCTCTCTGCCTCTGTTTCTTAAAAAAATAAAAAGAAGAAGTGGGTGGCAGTGGGAGAGGGTGGGTGGTATCATACTTGGTTGAGTTACCATGCACAAGAACCTGGGTTCTATAGGTGTCTCTCTCTCTCTCTCTCCCTCTCTGTCTCCTCCCTCTGCTCTCCATTTCTGTTAGTCCTATCAAGTAGAAAGGAAAAAGAAAAAGAAATGGCCACCTGGAGTGGAGGATTCATTGTGTCGGCACTGAACCCCAACAATAACCCTGGTGGCCAAGATAAATGAAAAAATGGGGAGTCGGGTGGTAGTGTAACGGGTTAAGCGCACATGGCACAAAGCGCAAGAACCAGCATAAGGATCCCAGTTCAAGCCCCTAGCTCCCCACCTGCAGGGGAGGTCGATTCACAAGCAGTGAAGCAGGTCTGCAGGTGTCTATCTTTCTCTCCCCCTCTGTCTTCCCCTCCTCTCTCCATTTCTCTCTGTCCTATCCAACAATGATGACATCAACAACAACAATAATAACTACAACAATAAAAAAAAACAGGGTCAACAAAAGGGAATAAATAAATATTTTTTAAAAAATGAAAAAATCTTTAGGACATCTCTTAAAGGAAATTAGAGAGTGCAAAACGAGGGGTTAGATCAGCACAGAAGGAAGTTATAAATGACAGCAATATATGTATTTTTTAAAATTTTTTTTATATTTATTTTATTTATTTATTCCCTTTTGTTGCCCTTGTTGTTTTATTGTTGTAGTTACTATTGTTGTTGTCATTGTTGGATAGGACAGAGAGAAATGGAGAGAGGGAGGGGAAGACAGAGAGGAGGAGAGAAAGATAGACACCTGCAGACCTGCTTCACCGCCTGTGAAGAGACTCCCCTGCAGGTGAGGAGCCGGGGTTCGAACCGGGATCCTTATGCCGGTCCTTGTGCTTTGTGCCACCTGCGCTTAGCCCGCTGCACTACAGCCCGATTCCCAATATATGTATTTTTTTAACCAGAGTACAGTTCAGCCCTGATCTATGCTGGTGCAGGGATTGAACCTGGGACTTTGGAGTCTCAGGCATGGAAATATTTTTGCATAACCATTTTGCTGTCTCCCCTGTCCAATGGCAGCAGTATAGAGGAGGCAGAATTAGCAGGATCTTATAATAAAATGTGGAAGGACATTTGGGGAATCATTGGAGAGAAGATAGTGAGGATGATTCTGGATTTTGGGCCTAGTTACTTAGGAAAATAATATGCAACTAACAGATATAGGGGCTAACAGATATAGAGGGACAGCCATGTTTGAGGAATGATATATGACTTACTTGTGAAAATGTTAAATTTGAGGTATTTCTAATACAAGGAGAACCTCCAGATAAAGATATTCTATAAACATTTGGAAATGTGAGTCTAATAGCTAAGGTAACTGTAAAGGTGAGAAATAGATTCATGAATCACCTGAGATGAGATGACCATTAACATACAGGATAATCAATTGCTGAAAACTAGAGAAATTGAGTGATCAGTGATGTGACTTAGTGATAAAAGCATAGGACTTGTGTTCCTGAAGCCTCGGGTTTAATTACTGAGTCCGCATATGACCAATCACCAGAATAGCCTCTGGTTGCTCTCTCTAAATTAGTGTCATGTAAGTTTACAAATAAAATAAATTTTTTTTAAAAATGTCAGGGAGGGGACTGAAAAAGGACCAAAAGCACTAAGTTAGTCAGTTAGGTGGTAGATGTGAACACCTATCACAGGGAAATAAGAAACTATATACTGGAAGTTGGGTGGTAGTGCAGCGGGTTAAGCATAGGTGGTACAAAGCGCAAGACAGCGTTAGGATCCCGGTTTGAGCCCCCAGCTCCCCACCTGCAGGGGAGTCGCTTCACAGGCAGTGAAGCAGGTCTGCAGGTGTCTATCTTTCTCTCCTCCTCTCTGTCTTCCCCTCCTCTCTCCATTTCTCTCTGTCCTATCCAACAATGACGACAACAACAATAATAACTACAACAATAAAACAACAAGGGCAACAAAAGGGAATAAATAAATAAATATTTTACAAAAAATAAACTATATACCATGTGATAACTGTTTTATAAATCATGATTTCCCCCCAGTGAAGTGAATAAAAAGTTCTTAGCACAGAATAACCTCTGGATTGTCAGAAAAGTCATGACACATTTTGCATAGAAAAATATATCATCACTTTTCCAACAACTCAGTAGTACCAAATATATTGTATTTATTAAAAGTCAGCTCAGTAAATAAAGTAGGAGAGAACTTAAGTCAGTTGTTTCTGGAGTATTCAGCAGGGCTCAACATTCCAGCAACCGGAGAAGAGAAAGCAAATGGTTTTGAATACCTAGTATTGGAACTGGCAGATGATCAAGGAAAACAAAAATGGCAAATGTGCTATTAAATTAAGCACTGTTAAATATCATGGTGATTGAAAACTGATCCAGACAGAGCTGGCATACTGAATAAGGAGGGTTGAGGAACCAGAGGTCCAGCCATCAGCAGGGAACAACCACTTCAGGAAGATGTAAGGTAATCAAAACCAAGTTAAGTTGTAACAGTCTTGAGCTGAAAGCTTTGATGAATGGAGATGGTTTCTGACCTAGGGCTTCTCTGTGGTGATACTTATTGAGTTATTAGTGGAACTGGGGCCTCATGCATGCATACATGATCTCACTGATTTTGGCCAGTGTTGTAGGTATCTCTCTGTCTCCCCTCTCCTCTCAATTTCTCTCTGACTCTATCCAATAATAAATAAATAATTTTTTTAAATGAACAGTTTGGAAATAATTGGGTTTTCAGAAAAATCATGATGTAATTTTTAGGTTTTTTAAAAATATTTATTCCCTTTTGTTGTCCTTGTTGCTTTATTGCTTGTAGTTATTGTTGTTGTTATTCATATTGTTAGATAGGACAGAGAGAAATGGAGAGAGGAAGGAAAGACAGAGAGAGGGGGAGAGAAAGATAGACACCTGCAGACCTGCTTTACCACTTGTGAAGCGACTCCCCTGCAGGTGGGGAGCTGGGGGCTCGAACCAGGATCCTTACACCGGTCCTTGTGCTTTGCGCCATGTGTGCTTAACCCGCTGTGCTACCACCCAACTCCCTTAATTTTTTTTTAACCAGAGCACTGGTCAGCTCTGGCGTATGGTGTTTCAGGGGATTGAACCTGAGACTTCAGAGCCTCAGGCATGACAGTTTGTTTACATAACCATTATGCTATCTACCTCTGCCCTAATTTTTTTATGCAAAATTGCAGAATGACTTTTCCAACAATCCAATAGTTGTAAATTTAAAGGTGACAATGATAACAACTGCTACTTGTCAAATGTTTCTTATGAGCCAGCCATTGTACTTATTTAGTTAATTGACCCAGTAGGGTTTTGAATATTTTAAGACAAATCTTCTGAATAGAGGCTATAATGATCCCTGTTCAGTAAGTGAGAAAGAAGTTAGGTGTTAGACCTGAATCCTGAACCCTAGCCTAGCTGGGTACAAGACCTCTTTAGTCATGAGGTTAAGCCATTTCATCTGAAACCGTGTTGTTATTCATGTTCTTAATGCTATAGAACTGGAAAGAGAGGCCAGGTGGTTGCACACTCAGTAGAGTGCTCAAGTTATACTGTGCAAGGTCCCAGGGTCAAGCCCCCAGCCTCACCTTCAAGGAGAAGCTTCACAAGTGATGGAGCAGTGCTGCAGGTCTCTCTCTGTCTCTTCTTCTCTATCTCCCCCTTCTCTCTCAATTTCTCCCTATCTTGATCCAAAATAAAAATAAACTAAGTATTGAGCAGGGGAGATAGCATAATGGTGATGCAAAAAGACTTTAAAAGCCTGAGACTCCCAAGTGCCACCACAAACCAGAACTGAGCAGTGCTATGGTGAAACAAAACAAAGACTAAAGCTGGAGAGCCAGGTGGTGGTGTATCCATTACTATGTGCAAGGACCCAGGTTCAAGCCCAAGCTTTTTAAGTGGTGAAGCAGTGCTACAGGTGTCTTTCTCTCTCTCTCCCTACCTCTCCCTTCCCTCTCAGTTTCTCTCTGTCCTATCAAATTTTATATATATATATATATATATATATTTTTTTTTTTTTTTTTTTTTTAAGAATTGGAAGGAAATTTAGGTTAACCAATCACAGATTCAAATCAAATTTGTCCTAAAGAATGCATCCTAGCTATTGATTTTATTCTTTTTAAGATTCAGAGAGGAAGAAAGAAAAAAAAATCACTGATCTAGGAATAACTTGGGCATCTTTTATTCTGGTCTAGCTCTTATTCTACTTCTCTGATTGCCATAACCCATTATAGATTACCTGTCTGTCTTATTAAATCACAATCTCCTGCAGATGTCTATATAATCAAGTCAGCACCCTTTTTCTGGAGAAAACATGGTAGCTCTCTAAATGTAGCTAAGTCCTTAGGACTTTTCCTGAATACACGGGGCTTCTGATGCTCAGCATCATGACTAGATGACTAGGCATTTGCAGACTCCTGATCCTAAAGGAACAACAACAAAAGCACAGTCTGGGAACAGGAATACCCTTCTTCTCTGGTTCTAAGGATTGATTTGATTTAGCAGCTCCTCACTTTTTTTTTCTTTTAGAAAGAGTATTTATTTATTAGTCTATGTTGGATAAAGACAGAAATTGAGTGGGAAGGGGGAGATAAGAAGACACATACACGCGTGCGTGCACGCACGCCCCTTGCTTCACCACTCGTGAAGCTTCCCCCTGCAGGTGGGGACCAGAGGCCTGTTCCCTTGTACACTGTAACTTTTTTTTTAATCCCTAATCTAAGTGGGCAGGGGTGACTGAAAATGTGTAAATGTTAAAATGTTATTACTCAGAAGTCCTTGAGATTCCATAGATCATCATAAGAATTAAACTCAGCCCAGAAGACCCCTTGCTTTGGCAGCTCACAGGGTAAAAGAAAATTGAACATCCAAAATGAAAAGAATGAATGTTGAAGGGACTGGGAATTAGCATGTTAGTGTGTTCCCTTCAGTGGAGCAGCTGACCTTGATGTACAGGGAGAGTAAAAAGCTCTTCCTGAATCTGCTCTACCTTGTTTCTCTCCTAGAAGGCATGTTTTAGGAGCACTGAGAGTAGAATATGAGGAATGTTAAAGCTGTGTAGTCTGCAGGTGGAAGCACAGTTTCTATCAGGAGGAAGGCTTTAGTCCTGAGGGTTCTTCTAGTCCTATTCTAGACTTAGTCATGAAGGTCATGTCTTTGCCCTTTTTAATGCATTTCCACTTCTCTTTACATCTGTTCACGTCTTAAAAAGCTACCTCTTCTGAGAAACCTCCTGTTTCAAATGAATATTTTTCTTTCTGCTCACTATGCATTTTGCCCCCCCCCCCCCTTCTCTCTGAACTTCACTGCTCTGGGCAGTACCAAAGCTTCCTCTGGTGCCAGTGGGTGCTGGGCTTCTACCTGCGTTGTGCACATGGCAAAGCAAAACACTATCCAAGTGATAGCTGGCCCTCTTTATACTTAATCTTAAGGCACCTATTAATTTTTACCATGAATTCTAGTTATTGCTGTCTGTACTAGCCTTTTCCCATACTAGTAAACCTAGTGAGCAGATTCTGTGTCTTCATCTTTCTAGCTCCAAAGTACCCCATGAAGGCAGATGGGATAGGTGGTTATAGAGCAATATATGGCCCCTTTCCTTTCCTTTCCTTTCCTTTCCTTTCCTTTCCTTTCCTTTCCTTTCCTTTCCTTTCCTTTCCTTTCCTTTCCTTTCCCCCTTCCTCTTCCCCCTCCCCCTTCCCCTTCCCCCTTCCCTTCTCTCCCTTTCCCTTTCTTCCTTTCTTTCTTTCTTTCCCCCTTTTATTTGGAGGTCAATGGCTTTTCTGTTTCTTATTCAGGCCTTCTACCATACTGTATCTTCTATTCCATCCTTTTGCTGTTTAAAGTTATAAGGTTGATGAAGGCAGTGGTGTTGTCATGTGCCTTGTCTCTGATGCTTATCATAAACCGATAGTAGTTGAACTGTTTTCTAAGCAAAATATGTTGTAGTGGCCCTTGTGAGGAGAATAATAACAACTGTTAATGTTGCTAGGAAAAAAGCTTTGGTTGCTTTGGCAGGGTCAGGCCAAATGATTTGTCTGTGGGTTGGACATTCTCCACCCCTTCACATATTAACTCTTACAACAATCCTAAGGAGTGAATATTACTAATATCCCAAAGTAGTGAAAGGCACCTGCTTTGCCATGCACATGACACAGGTTTGAGTCTCAGCTGCCAAGTGCTGGGTGAAGCATAGGTACTGTGGTGTGTGTGTCTCCCACCCTAGCCACCCCTGTTTCTTTCTTTTTTTAATCTGAAAAAAAGTTGACAAAAATAAACAAAATGCACAACTATAGGCAAGAATTTTGAGCACAGAGAAGCAAAGGAATTTGTTTAAGATATGGCTCTTGATCAATGCATTATGTGGTTAAAACCTATCCCTGAGAGACTTAATAGTATTCTGACTTTACAGAAGGAAGGGATCATGGAGTAGATCATTTCCCACACATTGATTTGCCAGAAAACCTAACTTAACCATGGATATAGCTTTTTATGGGAAAGAGAACAACAGCTTATTAAGATCCTGAGGTTCTTAGATCTTGACAAGCTTTTCAAGTTCCTTTTTAAAAAAAAGGGACCAGGGGCTTGAACCTGGGCCCTTGTGCACTGTAACATATGCACTTAACCAGGTGTGCCACCACCTAGTCCCTAGCATTTCAAGTTCTAAAGTGTCAGGCGGAGGGTAGATAGCATAATGGTTATGCAAACAGGCTCTCATGCCTGAGGCTCCAGAGTCACAGGTTCAATCCCCCACACCACTATAAGCCAGAGCTGAGCAGTGCTCTGGTTAAAAAAAAAAAAAAAAAAAAAAAAGTTCTAAAGTGTCTTTTTCCTAAGGGATTGCCTGAGTAAGTTATGTAGTTATAAGAATCCCCTTTCATATTTTCTTATATCCCATAAAATATACTAGTGGGTCATAGTTCTTGTAATGGAATTATAGTCCTCAGAAATTCCTCCCCCTCACATATTTCCTTCTTCCATAAGTTTCTGTTCCTTCTTTCTACCCACTTCCTTCTCCTGGCATCTGTCTGGTATTGAGTTCTTGGCATCTGTTTCTCTTTCTTCATTGATGAATCACTTGAATGGGTAGCTGTTTGACAGGGACTCCATTGTTGGCTTCCATAGCAGTATTCAGAATGTTCTCTGTGTATAGCATGGTTCTGAGGTCCACCCAGGCAACATGAGCCAGGCTGGCTCCCAGTTCATGACTCTGAGTTTTGTTTTGTTTTTCTTCTTTTGTTGTTGGACTCACTGCCTAACCCCACCCCAAAATTATTCAATAAGAAACTACAAATTGATACAAAGGAGTAGAAATCTGCTGCTGTTACTGAAGTATTAAGAAGTAGCAGGAGAACATTACAGCTTGGGTCAGGATCTATAGGAAGTTATTTAGTCATTAGAATATAGTTCTAGACAAGGCAAATTTTATAGCACAGTTGTCTGTCCTCGGGAAAACCACCATTAGATGATCATGTGTCATCATCTGTGTGGCTTCACCGTGCAATACCACAGGGCAGCCTTGTTCAAACTGTCAGTTTGTCATATATCATATTCATAGTCCTAAAGTCAGGACTTACTGGGACTTTAGTTAAGCTATTTGAAATTCTTGGGAGGCTGGGTGGTGGTGCACATGGTTAAGTGCACACATTATCATGTGCAAGGATCTGTGTTCAAGCCCTGTTTCCCACTTGCAGGGAGGGAAGCTTCACAGTAGTGAAGCAAGTACTGCAGGTATCTCTCTGCCTTTCTACCTCTCCTTCCCTTCTCAAATTCTCTCAGACCTATTAAAAAAAAAAAAAAGAGGCCTCCAGGAGGGTGGATTTGTTGTATAGGCACCAAGGCTCATAACAACCCTGGTGGCAAAAAAAAAAAAAAAAAAAAAAAAAAAGGGAAAAAAAGAAGAAAAAAAGAAAAAAAGGAAAAGAAATTCTAGTGTATATAGTATTTTCCTCCCCTGGAGAAATGATCGAGGTTGTTCAATGCTTAGTTGATCCTCTGGACCTTACCTTTGGGGTGTAGGGTTTGTAAGTTGTGAGTATGAAAGTCCTGATGCAGTTAAGTGTGGAAGAGGGAGCTGTCATTGTTAATACTTCTGGGATCCTCTGGCTAAGTAATCAGAGCCATAAATTGGGGTCAGTTGGCTGCCCCCACTGAAGCCCCTGCAGACTTGTCAAAAGTTGAGCAGATTGTGGAGACTGAACATTCTTCCTGAGGGGCCAGGCTGATGGAGCTGTGTGACCCTGTTCATATCTCAGGATGCCATGCTCATATAAGATCTGGTTGTTGAAATCTTTCTTAAAATTCATCTAAAAGCACCAGTAAGTGGGACACTGGCATCATACATGGGTGATTTACATACATTGTGATTTAGTGCACTGTATTTGTTGTTGTTGTTGGTTTTTCCATAAAGCCATTATTTTATTATTTGACAGGATAGAGAGAAATTGAAAGGGAAGGTTAGATAAGGAGAAAGAGAGAAAGATAGACAACTGCAGACCTGCTTCATTGCTTGTGAAGTGAGGAGTGCAGGTGGGGAGTGGGGGTTCAAACCTGGATCTTTATGCATGGTGATATGTATGCTTAACCAAGTGAGCCACCACCTGGCCCCATAAGTGCACTGCATTTATGAAGTATATCCCTTCTTACCTATCTACCATGTTTAGTTGTTGAACTGAGCTTCAAGAATGATCCTTGGGAATATAGGCAAGCTATGGTGGAAGAGAGGGCACTATATAGGCAGTAACAGGAGAGGCATCCATGCAGGATTCTCAGCAGTTTCTGAGGGGTAAATGTTTGCCATCATAGTGTGATGGAGACTTAGAATCTCATCAGTGTCATAACATAAAGAGGGATTCTATGAACTATGCAGTTCAAGCCAATATATAGATTATAACCAGAACATCACACTGAGAGTGCTGGGGTGGGGTGGGGGGTCAAACTTGAAACCTCATGCATAAAAGTCCTGCATTTCTCACTGAGCTCCTTGAGCTTCCTACCTGGCCACACCAAATTTTTTCTTTTAGATAGTGAAACCCAGCAAGATGAGATCACTGCCAAGACCACACAAATAGAGAGTAGTAAAGCCAGGACCATAGTCAGTTGTAAAGCCCACTACGTTTTATAAATCACTGGAGACCTGAGGGCCTTAGTTTTCTCATCTGTAAAAAACAGTTGAATTTGACCCTTGGTTCTAAGATTCCCTGATCCTCATGAATAGGGACCTTGGGCAATCTAGGGAACTTTTTGTGTATGTGCTCTAGATTTCACTAATGGAAATAAAGTTGAATGTTAGCTTTGGAACTTTTAACTAGTACTGGACACACCATTGCTATCTACACTGATTATGTATGCTAATATCTGGAATGGGTCTGAGTTCATTCAGGGCAAGCCCCTTGGGTGTCCTTGTGTAATACTGATGTTGAATTCTAGTTTGGTCAATTATTTGTGCTACTTCAGGGCAGAGGTATCTTTGATATCTTGGGTGAGTGAGTGTACAGTAGTAGTTGGCATCATGAGCTAATAGTGTCAGGTTTCTGGGATACTGGGGAACTCCTGAGAGGACTACAAATGTCTTTTGGCATTGATAAATTGGATCATTTTGTTTTCAATGGGTCAACTAAGGTTAAATTTAAACAAAAAGGAGCAGCTGGGGGGCTTTACAAGGAGATGTACACATTCTCAAAATAAATAAATAAATTAATTAAGGAAAAAATGCCTGTGGTCCCTGAGGAAGTAAGGATGAGGCATGGAACTCTGAATTACCATCCCCAGCCCCCACAAGGAAGGAAGCAGTTATTTCTCTGCTGGTTTGTTTTGCACTTTCAGTTAAGGAATTCCAGAAGTTGCAGGTTGTGGATCACGACCTCCATTTTTTCATTTTCCTCTGTTGCTGCTTTCCAGAGGAAGGGAGGGCTCGGGTAGCTCTAAATAACACTTTGGCCTTTATAGAAATGTATCAGATGTTCCAGGAGTCAGTCTTGCTTGCTCATGCTTGCTTGCTGGCTGGCTGGCGCTCCCTCTCTCCCTCTTTCTCTCCTCTCACTTTTTACTCAGTGTTCACTCTGCTCTTGTATCTTTTGTAGGGTATAGTTAGCACTTCTAGCCTTATATAGCAAGGTCTAGTATTTAATGTTAACAGAAATCTAACAACAAGGAAGGGATGACTGCCAGATAACATTAATCAGACAAGTGTTTAGAATTTTGTACATACTCTGACTGGAGACAAATTGAACATTAAGAACAATATGAAACTTTTTTCTGCCTTCCTCTCTCTTCTTTTCCTCTGTCCCCTCTCTAGCCCTCAGCTTTTCTTTCCTCACTTTCCCTCAGTTTTTGAATTCTTCTGTTCTGCCATCCACTCACTGCATCAGAACTTTGTTGATTTTTGCCACATTTAATTTTTTTTTTTTATTTCTCTGTCTCTTTGTCCACTCCAAGACCACAGGCGGAGCAGCAGCAGCCGGAGCCAGGACTCTGTGGAGGGGCAGGACGGGCAGGTCCCAGAGCAGTTCTCAGGTCTCCTCCACGGCTCCTCCCCAGTGTGTGAAGTGGGGCAGGACCCTTTCCAACTGCTTTCTGTCACTGGCCAGAGCCATTCAGAAGGGTCTCCTGCACAGGGTGCCTGCCACGAGGCCAGCATGCAACTAGAGGAGACGGGTCTGCATGCCCCTGGAGCCTCCCCACCCAGTGTCCTGGACCAGAGTAAGAGAGTGGGCTATCCAGCAGGCCTGCCCACCACCAGCAGCCAATCGCACCCTGAAACTTTGACTCTTGTAGCATCTCCGCACCCTGGTGGTGCCGAGGAAGAAGGAGACCGGAGCGAGGCCAGAAGCCGAGCCCCTCCCACCAGCAAACCCAAAGCTGAACTCAAACTCAGCCGCAGCTTATCCAAGTCTGACTCTGATCTCCTGACCTGCTCACCCACAGAGGACACTACAATGGGGAGCCGGAGTGAGTCCTTATCCAACTGCAGCATTGGGAAGAAGAGGCTGGAGAAGTCGCCTTCCTTTGCCTCTGAGTGGGATGAGGTAAGGTCTTATGACGTCACAGAGAGCTGGGCTGGCCATAGCCCACCACTTCTCCCCTGTGTGCCGATTCCTAGGACCAGGATGTGGGTTGGAGTTACACTGGTTTCTCACAGTATGACCAGAGTGTTTCTGACAGCTGTGCAAGAGGCAAGCCCCAAGTAGTCAGGGCAGAGAATCTCCCTGTCTGGATCACAGAGGACTGGTCTATTTGTGGTTAAATGGGAGGGTGGAGGGCTCAGGACTGAGGGAGAGGCAGTTCCTAGAAATGACATGCAATTTGGAAATGCCTGGATCTGCCTCAGCTCCAGTGACAGGATCATGCTCACCCTGAAAGTGTTCTGAAAGAGCTGAAGTACTTCCTGTGTATCTTCAGGAGGCAGAGGGACAACCCAAAATTAGCAGGAAGATGAGGAGGGGTGGGGCAGCGCTTTGTGAGTGCTGCTGAAATGCAATCAGCAGGGGCTTTTCTATTCCTCACTCATCTGAGGATATTCTTAACTGCATTCCTTTGGAAGACCAGTTGTCTCTCTCAGTTCCAGGAGTGTTGAGGAAGATAGCTAGGTTGTTCAAGAAACAGAGAGATTAATGAGGAGAAAACATTCAGAGTCAGAGGCCCAGTTTCCTTTCATAATCATTATTAGAGAATAGTGGGAAATACCCAAATAGTTTTCAGTGGCCTGTGACATGTCTTACTAGGTAGAAGAGTGTGTTTCTCAAAGATTGGCAAACACCTAGAGAATGCCCAAGTGTGATCCTTGCAGGCTTCTTACTGGGATAAAACTGCCTTTGAAGTGAACTGGGTTTGACTGCCAGGAAAATTTTCAAGTGATGAATTGAACTCTCCTAGAAGAGTAGAACAGTACAGCTGACAAGTTTATTTGAAAAAATCTGTAGACAAATGCCCAGCTCTATTCAGGTTTCTGCTATGAAGTTATGTAAACCAGACTTAATCCCATTTGCATTGTGAGAACAGGGTGGGGACAATTCCTTTACCACTCTTATCTCCAGATAAGATGAGGTTTGGGACCCTATTTAATCAGGGACAGAGGAATCTTGTGCAGAAGTTCTCATTATTTAATAAATACAAGATTTGGCCAGCCTGTACTAGATACTAGGCCACTTAAGAAAAATCAGCATGAAAGAGTGCTTGGCTCCTAGAAGATTACACATACACTAGAAGAGTATGTGTGTTTGCAGGAATGTGACTCTATCTTTGCCTTTCAAAATAGTTTCACTAATGTATAATCAAGTAGAGAACAAGGGTGAGGCTGTTTAATAGTAAGAAATGTGCAGTGTGCTTTGAGGGGACAGGTCAGTAGGAAAAGAAAGAAATGTACAGTGTACTCTGAGATGACTGAGGCCAATAGAAAAAGAAAAATCAGGAGTAGGGTGAGACAAAGTGTGAGAGTGGGCTAGAAAGGGGTTTCAAGAGATCAAAGAGAAATGGAATTTGACATAGAATTAAAGTACCAAGTGTTTGGTGAAAACCAGATGAAGCTAGTTAGGTGAAGAAGAGTCATTGACAAGAGAATAGCATGAGCAGTGATGTGACACTGGAACAGCTTAGGTCATTTTGTTTCTAGGGTATAGAGCTTATATAGGGAAGAATAAGAAATATGGGAACAAATTGCAATTATGATCAGTTAATTTGTGATTTGAAAATCACACAATATCTCATAATCTTTCAGATGAACTAGAACAGTTTTTTTTAAAAATGCTTTATGACTTATTTATTTCCCTTTGTTACCCTTGTTGTTTTATTGCTGTAGTTATTACTGTTGTCGTTGTTGTTGGATAGGATAGAGAGAAATGGAAAGAGATGGGGAAGACAGAGAGGGGAGAGAGAGATAGACACCTGCAGACCTGCTTCACCACTTGTGAAGGACTACCCTGCATGTGAGGAGCCGAGTGCTTGAACCGGATCCTTACTCTAGTCCTTGCGCTTAGTGCCACCTCCGCTTAACCCACTGTGCTACCACCCAACTCCTGAACTAGACAGTTTTACCAGTCTAATGAATTAGCTCTGTATGATTATATTTCCTGAGCATACTCTCTGCCAGAGAGATCATTGGTGTTTGGTGATTCTGCACAGGATATTTATGCTTATTAACAGGCAGCATTGCCAAGCAGTCTTCTGGGCTCCACTATTTCCTCCTAGAGAAGAACCATGAAATCACCAGAGCACAGTCCAGCTTAATAAAACTTGGGTGTATGGACTAATAAACCATTTGTCTCTTGACATCTCAAGGAGTGGGGGAGATTCACTGAGATTGTAGATAGGAACAGTGAATTTAGGAAGTATCTGAGGGCTAGGAACCCTGGGCCAGTCTGTAGTGTGGTTAACCCACCAGAAGCATTACTACATTTAAACTGAGAAAAAAACTTAACACTATTGAAGCCTTAATGAAAAGAATTGAGAAAATGGAATTTTGCTTACATGCTAAACAAATTTTATGTGGTAAATTAACAAGACTTTTCAACATTGTTTTTGAGGTTTTTGTGGTTATCTTTATCTAAAGAGAAACTTCACAAGTGTTTTCCTGTGATAGGATCTAAACCCAGGACTTTTGCAGACTTTCTTACGGTAGGGAATTCGTTAGTGACTGCTCCCTATCCTGCCCAGACCAAGGTCTTGTCTTATACTCCTTTCTCCCTTGCTCCCTCCTTACTGCTTGCCTTCCTATCTCTGTCTCTGTCTCTGTCTCTACCTCTCCTTTCCTTCCTCTCTTTCTTTCTTCCCCTTTCTTTCTTTCTTTCTTTCTTTCCTTCCTTTTCTTTCCTCCCTCCCTCCTTTCTTTCTTTCTTTCTCTCTTTCTTTCTTTCATTATTGTAACTTAATCCCTAGGAGTTGGGGAAGGCTGCTCTGAAAGATCTTGGGCCCAGCTCAGATGCTCCCTATGTGACCTGGGAGAGAGTGGAAACCTGGGTGTGGGGAGTCCTCAGTCAGCTATGATCCCAGCACATACGGTGTTGGATGTTGAGGTGCACTGAGCTACTCCTAGAAGGCAGTAAAGAGTAGTAGACAGGACTCAGGCTCTGGAGTCAGCAGATCTTTGAGCCCCAAATCCACCATCAACTTCATCTTTAATGCAGGGTGACCTCAGCAAGTCTCAGTGTTGTGATCCTTAGTTGTGAAGCAGAGGTGGTCATAAATCTGTTGCAGTGCTATTTTTTTTTTCATTTAGACCTGTATTTAAGTACCTGGCACAGTTCCTAGTATGCATAAACTATTAGGTAGATGGTAGATACTATTATTATAGTTATTACTACTATTATTATTGTGACTGGTGCTTTGGAGAATGGGAAGTGCAGCTTGGTATATCTTAGACCTTAAGAAAGGCACAGGATGGGGGAGATAGCATAATGGTTATGCAAAGACTCTCATGCCTGAAGCTCCAAAGTCCCAGGTTCAATCCCCCATGCCACCATACACCAGAACTGATCAGTGCTCTGTGTGTGTGTGTGTGTGTGTGTGTGTGTGTGTGAAAAATAAAATAAAATATTTAAAAAATAATAAAAGAAAGACAGAGCTTTGTGGGGGGGGGGGGCTGTGTGGTTGTGGAGTGACTAGGAATTAGTGGACTTCAAGCCCCTAAAGCCTACAACGCCTCCTGTACAGCTTTGTACCACTCCAAAGGTGGAAGAGCCCAAGTCTGGAAAAGTAGGGCAAGTGCTCCCCCTCCACCACCCCCACACCATTGTTCTTTGAGACATCCATGAGTCTTTTCTAATTTCCTGAGAGAAAAGAGGTTAGAGAGAAATCTTCAGCTTTCTTTACTGTTTATTTTTCTGCAGGATGTAGTTTACACAATGACCAGCAGTAGCTACTGATTGCTGGTTAATGGGATGATGTTATATGTTATATAGGTGGGGAGTGTGCACAGGTGATAGGTGATTAAAGCAGTCTTTGTTGATCCCCCCAAACAAAGCTTCTGGAAGTTAGCCTGATTAAAGTAAACCTCTGAGATAATATCCATTAGCAACACTGGCATGATCCCTATTATTTGTCATATTTTTGGTACCAGGAAGTAATAGAATTTATTTATTTTTTGTTGTTGTTTTTTAATTTTTTAATATTTATTTTCCCTTTTGTTGCCCTTGTTTTGTTGTTGTTGTTGTAATTGTTGTTATTGATGTCATCGTTGTTGGATAGGACAGAGAGAAGTAGAGAGATGAAGGGAAGACGGGGGTGGGGGGGGGAGAAGAAGAGACCTGCAGACCTGCTTCACTGCCTGTGAAGCAACTTCCCTGCAGGTGGGGAGCCGACAACTTGAACCGGGATCATTATGCCGGTCCTTGCGCTTTGCGCCACGTGCGCTTAACCCGCTGCGCTACCGCCTGACTCCCAGTAGAATTTATTTTTAAAATAGCTTAGCCTAAGAAGAGGTATAAATCGGGAGTCGGGGAGTCGGGCGGCGGAGCAGTGGGTTAAGCACATGTGGCGCAAAGCGCAGGGACCGGCGTAAGGATCCTGGTTCGAGCCCCTGGCTCCCCACCTGCAGGGGAGTCGCTTCACAGGTGGTGAAGTAGGTCTGTAGGTGTCTATCTTTCTCTCCCCCTCTCTGTCTTCCCCTCCTGTCTCCATTTCTCTCTGTCCTATCCAACAACGAACAACATCAACAAGGGCAACAAAAAAGGGGGGGGAATGGCCTCCAGGAGCGGTGGATTCATGGTGCAGGCACCGAGCCCAGTAATAACCCTGGAGGGGGAAAAAAAAAAAACGGGAGTCGGGCAGTATCTCAGCGGGTTAAGCGCAAGTGGCACAAAGCGCAAGGACCAGCATAAGGATCCCGGTTCCAGCCCCAGGCTCCCCACCTGCAAGGGAGTCGCTTCACAAGTGGTGAAGCAGGTCTGCAGGTGTCTATCTTTCTCTTCCCATCTCTGTCTTCCCCTCCTCTTTCGATTTCTCTCTGTCCTATCCAACAACAATGACATCAACAACAACAATAATAATAACTAAAACAATAAAACAAGAAGGGCAACAAAAAGGAATAAATAAATATTAAAAAAAGAAGAGGTATAAATTCAAATTGCTGTAGGCAATCCTATGTTTCTAGTCAAGTCAAAGCACTATTATTTTACTGATGCCTTTTGCATAACAGAAATTAAACTGTTATGGTATAATAAATGAAACTTTAACATTATATAGGAAAATCACCTACAACTACAGTTAGCTGTAATCAGTTAACTTCTGTTAACATTTGATGCATATCCAAAATTGGAGTCTTAGTATATTTACTGATTTAGAATTTGCTTTTCTTACCTAATTGCTACATATCATGAATATTTTACAATAGCAATGTCAGTAAGATATAGATTCAGATTTTTATTCTAAAAGGTTTTATTCTATATATGACTATGTTGTAAAGTTTGCTTATTTTTTGCTTAAACTTTTCTCTCTTAGATTCTGTGCAGGATATTTTCTCTCTACCCTTCAGATCTATTCCCAGCCCTTTTACCTGCATAAGTATCTCTATATGGCCAGCTTCAGCCAGGCAAGAAACTTCTGAGTTGGCAGTACCCACCCCACCCCCAGCCTCCACTGGTGGTCATCCCTCCTCTCCCAGTTAGCTAACCCCTCTGGATTCTGGTAAGCAGTTCCTTCCTTTGACTCTTGAAAGGATTGGAATGTGTGCGCTTAACCAGGTGTGCCAACCGCCTGCCTCCCCCCCTTCAAAGGATTGGTTGGACCTTCAGTGGTCTGATTGTGACTAGACCTTTTTTTATTCTCCCTGTACCCTGCCCAAACTTTTATAAATAGCCTCTTATGCTATCTTTTTCTTCAGGGACCCTGAGTAATTCCAATGTTTGTAGCACTATTTATGTCAACACTAAGCAAACATATAGCTGTGTGATGGAGCAGTAAACATGACTCTCTGCATATAAATTGTAAATTAATCTTTATTTGCTGGTGATCCAGAAGACTTGGGAAGCAGGAGGAATTTATCACTTAACTTGAAACCATTTCCACTTCCAAACTATAGGAGGGGGAATGGTCTCTCCACCTAGTTGGCAGTGTGGACAGCATTTCAGTAGTCTAGTCCTGAATTACTATCTTAGAAATGCTTTTTTTTTTTTTAATTTTTATTTATTTATTTATTTTCCCTTTTGTTGCCCTTGTCTTTTTTATTGTTGTTGTAGTTATTATTATTGTTGTTGTTATTGATGCGGTTGTTATTGGATAGAACAGAGAGAAATGGAGAGAGGAGGGGAAGACAGAGGGGGGAGAGAAAGATAGACACCTGCAGACCTGCTTCACCGCCTGTGAATCAACTCCCCTGCAGGTGGGGAGCCGGGGGCTGGAACCCGGATCCTTACGCCAGTCCTTGCGCTTTGTGCCACCTGCGCTTAACCCACTGCGCTACCGCCCAACTTCCCCAGAAATGCTTTTATCTTCTTTTTTTTTTTATTGTTGTAGTTATTATTGCTGTTGTTCTTGATGTCATCGTTGTTGGATAGAACAGAGAAATGGAGAGAGGAGGGGAAGACAGAGAGGGGGAGAGAAAGATAGACACCTGCAGACCTGCTTCACCGCCTGTGAATCAACTCCCCTGCAGGTGGGGAGCCGGGGGCTCAAACCAGGATCCTTCTGTCAGTCGTTGTGCTTTGTGCCACGTGCGCTTAACCCGCTGCGCTACTGCCCGACTCCCAGAAATGCTTTTATCTTCTGACCATGGGTTTACACACAATAACACCAGCAATATCTACCTTGTCAGAAAACCAAAAATAACTGGGGAGAATTTGATTTGAGTGTATAGTCTTTGAAGTCAGATAGGTCTCTCACATACCTGCCTTGAATGGTATTGAAGCTTATGAAAGAGAAAACCACAGAAAGCTGTTTGTCTACTTAAGCATAAACATTTGAGTCATTTAAAACTTGGCTAACGTTTAAATGATAAATGTGTTTTGTAATCAGCTTTCATAAATATTAAGTGGGAAATGAGTGAAGAGCAGAGGCGTGCTTTGTATGCATTTTGTACAAATTGAGAATAATTTCTGGTCAGAGACTTAGGGGATTGCCCTGTGTTGGTCTGAAATGGGAAAAACGGGACTATTTGCTGTCAAATCTCACCCTGATATCTGAAGTTGCAGCAGCCGAGAGGGCACCCTTCCAGGCCAGGCCCCAGACACTGCACCCTTTCCAGCATGCTGTCCAGTTGGAGGCATGATGTCATCAAGAGAAAAGCTGATTGGTTCAACCCCACAGATGCTCAGGTTGCTGTTAACCCTTTAAAGTTGAGTGTCAAGAAGAATGACTAAGATATAAAATAAAGAGATCTGGGCTTGAGTTTCTGTTGACAATGGCTAAACTTTCCACACCATGCTCTGTAGTCTCCATTGTTCTCTTTAATGTAAACAAGCATGCTGTGTAGTCCTTCCTGCGGAGCAGCCTTCCCACTCTGAAAAGAATTTGAGACTCCTACCTCTGGGAAAAAATTGGAACTTGGAATGTCTAAGTTGCATATACACAGGAAAGATATCTTTTGTCTCTGAATTTCTCACAGTTTTCAGTGGTTTGGTGAAATTGGTGTATTTAAAATAATAATTATAATGAATAAGTAAATAGAAGGAGTAGTAATCTCAGTCAACCAAGCAAAATAGCTTACTTGAATGGTGAGCTGCTTTGCCAGGTATGTGACCCAGGTTTGAGACTGACCTCCACCACACTGAAGAAAGTTTTGTTGCTTGGTCTGTCTGTCTATCTGAATAATGATAATCTCATAGGTAGCCTTAAAACAGTTTTGACCTTTTTATCTGATAAACTCAAGAGATTTTGGTTAGGTCAGATTCAAAAACATGAACATTTCCATAGCCCTGGTTCTTTCCTGTGATAAAGAAGTACCAGAGTGTGGTCCAGGAGGTGGCACAGTGGATAACGCATTGAACTCTCCAAGCATGAGGTCCTGAGTTCAGTTCCTGGCAGTACATGTACCAGAGTGATGTCTGGTTCTTTCTCTCTCTCCTCCTGTCTTTGTCATTAATAAGTAAATTAAAAAGAAGCAGCAGCAGCAGAAGAACCACCACCATAGTGTTCTGAATAAGCTGGAATTAGTCCTGACTGCAGTTCTCTGCTAACCCTAGTATGTTGACCTCCCTTCGTACGCCAGCAGGCTTCTCTAGATAATCTCTTAATGACATCATGTCTCTCTGGATAGCATGCTGGGAAATGTGGGGCATCTGGGACCACTTAGTAGGGTGTCTTCCCAGCTGCTGCCACATCACATCTCATCTCCTCGTCTGGAATTCTGACTTATCTTTTCTTTCCTCACTTTTATGTTTTTCTCTGCATATCCTATTTGTCTCATGGCTTCTTTTCCTATCTTTTAACTTAATCTTGTTTTCTCCATTTGTTCAAGGGTGGAAACATCACTTTTGCTCTTTCTCTCTTTTTAATCTGTGCTCTTTCCTAAAGTAATATTTGGGGTTTTTTTTCCTCCACCTTTATCATTTAAAAAATATTTATTTATTTGGATAGAAACAGAGAAGTTGTGAGGGAAAGGGGGTTGGGGGGGCATGAGAGATAGAGATCCAGATCTGCAGCACTGCTTCATCACTTGCAAGCTTCTCCCCTACAGGTGGGGAGCTGGGGGCTTGAACCTGGGTCCTTGTGCATTGTAACATGTTTAAACATTGTAACCCAGTGTGCCACTGCCCAGCCTCTTGTTTTTTCTTTTTCTTTTTTTTGGTGGTAATATCAAAAAGGTCTTTCCTATTAACCTTTCCTTTTTACCCTTTACAAACCAGAAAAACATTTTCTCCTTTTAATGTTTTTACCACTGTTTTTATTTATATCCCATATTTATATTCTTCTGGAAGTTTTGCTGTTCATTGTGTTAGCTCAGCTCCTCCCTCACATGCCACCGCCTACTGACTGCCCCCACTTCTTTTGTAAACAGTCTGGTTCCATTTAGTTGCATGAAGACAGGCATCATGTAGGGATTTTGTGATATTTGTGAAATTACTAGCATAAGAATTTTTTTCTAATTTCAGTTCAGTTTTAACAAAAAAACCAAAAATTTATGTGACCATGGATGAACATATGAGAAGAATCTTGACATCTATTTCTGTGCATAAAAATGTTGAGAATAATAGTGACATATTCTGGGACATTCCTTATCTATTTAAATTCCTTTTTTGTTTCTCTTCTTTTCCTCAGTAGGATGAGGCAGAGTGGTTTTACCTAATTTAGGGAATTGTCATTTGTCTTACTCTAAGCAGTTGACTCTGAGGAACAAGTAGAGGAATTTTCACATAATTAGTAATTTTTAAAAATGGAAGTATATTTTCATTGTAATTGCTCATTCATTCAACTAATGTATTGAATATCTTCTATGTTCCAGGCACTATGCTAATCATAAGGGTGGAGTCGTGAACAAAACAATCCCCTGCCTCATAAAACTGGCATTCTAGAAAGCCAGAAGGAAATGAGTAATAAAAGACAAAAAGTAGAACACATATAGTATGCTAGGTGGTGGTAAGGAGAAAAATAAAGTTCAGAAGAGAAATAGGATAAGGTGCCTAGGGCAGACCTCTCTGGAAAGGAGCTGAGAGCGCACATATACAAGGCTCGGGCAAGGCATTAACAGAGGCGTTATTCTGCTTTCTCTATTTGGAATTTCTCCTGTTAGGGAAATTTAAAATTCCATTCTATACTTGCATTGTCTTACAAGTATGTTTTATTATTATTATTACTGATTTAATAATGATTGACAAGACTGTAGGACAAGAAGGGTACAATTCAACACAATTCCCACCACCAGAGTTTCATATCTCTTCCTCTCCATTGGAAGCTTTCCTATTCTTTATCCCTCTGGGAGCATGGACCTAGGATCATTATGGAGTATAGAAATTGGAAGGTCCATTTATGCATGTACAAACTATTGTATTTACTGTTGAATGTAAAACATTAATTCCCCAATAAAGAAATAAATTAAAAATAAAAAAAAAGAAATTGGAAGGTCCAGCTTCTATAATTGCTTCTCTGCTAGACATGAGCATTGACAGATTGATCCATACTCCCAGCCTGTTTCTGTCTTTCCCTAGTGGGCAGGGCTCTGGAGAGATGGGGTTTCGGGACACATTGGTGAGGTCCTCTGCACAGGGAAGTCAGGTTGGCGTCATGAAAGCATCTGCAACTTGGTGGCTGAAAAGCATTACAATATAAAGCTGAACAAATTGTTTAATAATCAGGAACCTAAAGTCAAGAATATAGCAGATGAGTTTTGGGGGTCTCCATTTTGGAAAAAGCTAGTAGGTCTATTATGGGTATATTCCAAGGAAAAAGTATGTTTTATTGCTCAACTTTATTCTTACTTTTCTCTTTCTCCTTAACATTATTACCACCCCCTTTTCTTTATCTAACCCCTTCCCCACACACACCACAAAATTCCCCCATTAAATTGTGTTGCTTTTTATACATCCTGGGTATAAATTGGGTATTTACATGGGTGGTGCTTTTTATACGTATTGGGTAACATTTTTTTATTATTTTTATTTATTTATTGGATAGAGGCAGCCAGAAATTGAAAGGAAGGAGGAGACAGAGAGGGAGAGAGACACCTGCAGCCCTGCTTCACCACTTGCAAAGCTTTCCCCCTGCAGGTGGGGGCTGGGGGCTTCAACCTGAGTCCTTGCTCATTGTAACATGTGTGCCACCACCCGGCCCCTATACATATTAGGTATGTGTACACATTCCTGCATACATACCTATGTGTTTTTTTTAAGTTTCTGAAATAGAATAAAACCTGAATTTTCTAAGAACTTGTCAAACTTGATCATTGTCCTTGTCATCCAAGATGTCCTATCATCTGGGATCACTGGGAAGGTAGATACCGAGATTGAGGTTTAGGTCACTGTCTTAGAAGATGCATTTCCATGGGTACATTAGATGATCAAAGCAAAAATAAAACCTAAAAACTAAGATTACAAGGCTAGAGCAAGACAATTCATTGTGATTTTTGACCAGAAAATGGCCAAGAATCTCAAAACTGGGAGATCCTGTGAGAGGAGGACAGCTGACTAGGTATTCAAGGTATCAGAGTAGGCTAAGGCTAAGTTTTAGCACCATTGTTTGGAATAAGGAATTCTGCTTATACCCTGAAAAGCATTTTAAAAACCAATGATCTGATGAATAGTAAATGTTTTCACTGAGGAGGCAAGCCTACAGTTTTCAAACAGATAATTGTACCTAGTTAAAAAAAATGCTGAACATTCATGTGGAATCTAGGAGTCTAATTTACATGAACTTGCCAAAAAAAAAAAATCAAACAAAACAGAAGCAAGCAGACTGTTCATAAAACTTTTGAGAACTCTGGTGTTATCTTTGGGAGGTGGGAGAGTGAGGATACAGAACGTTGGTTGTGGGTGTGATGTGGAACTATAATCTTAGAGTCTTTTTTTAAATTTTTATTTATTTATTTACAAAAAGGAAACACTGACAAAACCATAGTATAAGAGGGGTACAACTCCACAACCTTACAGTCTTATAACATTAATAATGAAAACTTTAAAAAAAAGAGAAAAAGAAATGCTAGAGATCTCAAATATTCTCTCACCCTTGAATAGACTTAGAGGTCAATGTAGAGTGGACTTCTTAGGCACCAGGTAGGGAGGTTATCTTTTATGCATTTATGTACACACATGTGAGAAAAGGGATGTGTGCATGTTTTGTATTCTTTCTGGTGGGAAATTATGTTACATATGACATGCATAGCTAGAGGTGGGCAATAGCTTGGCCAGCTCAGGGACTGTGGTTCTTGGCAGAATGGCAGTGTGTCCAAGTCTAGGTCTGTTTCAGATTAAGATCCAATGTACTATGATGCTTCTAACCATGCCTTTCCATTAAGTCTGATTAGATGACCTACTACTGAATGTTATGTTTTTCATCTCTAGAGCCCAGTGAAGTAAGGCAAAACAAACTGACTTTATTATAAATTTACAGAACAACTGTTCCTTTCTCTCTCTCTCCCTCCCTCCCTCCCCCTTCTCTCTCTCTCTCTCTCTCTCTCTCTCTATATATATATATATATATATATATATATATATGTAAATATATATATATATTTTTTTGTAATGAATAGACCCCAGAAAAATTTTAATTTGTTTAGAAATGTGCCATGCAGTCAAAGTGGCAGCTAAGTGATTATCTAGTCAGATAGTTAGGAGCAGGCTTTTTGTTATATAAGACTTTAGGAAACCAATTAACTTGGACCTCACTTGAACTTCCTTTAGAATCTGACCGTCATCAGTGACACAGAGTTCTTTTCTGGACTTTTGAGTGTTATGCTAGCATACTCAAGCATGTGATGTCTCTGATCTCAGCGCTTTGTTTTCTTGGAAGGCTGCCCTCTCTGCCTAGGGTTCCTTTGCTTTTCTTTGTCCTTTCTCCTGCATAAGTGTTTCCTTTTGATGCTACCAGGTGAGTAGCCAGTGGGTAAGAAGAATGCTTCTGGCCTAAAGAGTCTGGACAAGCCAGGATGCTGAGTGATCTTTTCCCAGTCATTCTGCTCTGTCTTGCTTATGCTCTAATGACCCAGTCTCTGGCACCACAGAGCCCACCTGTCCATAACTCAAAGGCAGCCTGTTTATTTGTCTGGACAGCTGGAAAACTGCCTAAGCTCACTAGGGGCCTACAAATGACAATTTGCCTGGCAGCCTGTTCTTGCCTGTCCTGATTTAAACATACCAGGAAGCAATTGTAAATCAGTTGAAATGGTGTGGCTTATGTAAATGCTTTTCTCCTTTCTACTTTGGAGCTATTTTCAGCACACATTCTGCCTGCTCCCCCCCCCCCAAAGTGAAGTAGTGCCTTGTATCTAATGTGCAATGGGCGTGCAGTAGTGCTGTGTTTTACTGCTAGAGAAATGATTTCTCTCACACCAAAAGCTGCACAAACCTAGAGAAGTTTATCATGAAGGGTACTGTGAAGCCTTCTGTGCTAGCCCACAGATAGGAAAGTGCAGAGGCATGCACTTTAATAAAAGCAGATTTTTTTTATTTTATATTTTTTAATTACAGAATTACATGTCGACAGGGGTTTGAATCCACACCATTCCCACCACCAGAGTTCTGAATCTTCACTCTCCCCACTGCAATCCACCACAGTTCCCCTAAAGTTGTAGACATGAGCTGACCATCTTCTCTACAACTATCTGTCCACGTTTATACAAAGTTACCCCTTCTTTTCCTGATTCAATCCTCTCTTTCCCTCTAAACCACTCATGACATCAAAGTTACCTCCCTATGTCCTTTTCCTTTTCCTTCTCTCTCTCTGGGTGCTGATGGAGCTGGAGTGCAGAGTCCTCTTATCTTCATCCTGTCACTTCTCCCTCGCTGGAAGTATGGATCAAGCTTGTTTATGGGGAGCAGAAGGTAGGCGTTCTGGCTTCTGTAGCTACTTCTCCGCTGAGCATGAGTGTTGACAGGTCGATCCATTACCCCCTCCCTCGTTTCTATCTTTCCCTCGTGGACCAGAGCACTGGAGATGCGAGGGCCCAGGACACATTGGTGAGATCATCTGCCCAGAGAAACTGGAGTGGAGTCGTGGTAGCACCTGTAGCTTGATGTCTGTTCCATACAGGTGTCCATAATATTATTGCATAATCTTTTGAATGTCTATCTCATCTGTTGTAATATCTCCTCTTTCATTTTTGAGTGATTTTACCATAGCATTCTCTCTTTTTCTCTTGGTGAGTGTAGCTAGTGGCTTATCTATTTTATTTATCCTTTCAAAAAACCAGCTCTTTGGTTTTATTAATCATCCTAATGGTCTTCTTTTTTTCTATTTCGTTGATTTCTGCTCCGATTTTGACTATTTCCTGTCTCCTGCTGACTGTTGGTTCTTTTTGTTGCTCACTTCTAGTTGACTGAGTTGGGTTGTTAGATGGTTTACTAGTGATTTCTCCTGTTTATTAATGTGGCCTGCATTGCTATGAATTTCTCTCTCAGCACTGCTTTTGCTGCATCCCATAGGGTCTGGTAACTGGTTTCTTCATTTACATTGGTATCGAGATAATTCTTAATTTCTTTTTTGATCTCTTCAATGACCCATTTATTGTTCAGCAGCATATTGTTTAGTCTCCAGGCTTTGGGGAAATTTCCTTTCCTTCTTTTGGTTGATTTCTAGTTTCATGCCTTCATGATCTGAGAGGATGCATTTTATAATTTTAATATTTACATATCTGTTTAGACTGTCTTTGTGGCCCAGCATATGGTCAGTCCTTGTAAATGTTCCATGTGTACTTGAGAAGAATGTGTATTCATTACTTTTGGGATGGTAATTTCTGTACTTATCTATTAGGTCCATTTCATTTATGGTTTCATTTAAGTTTGCTATTTCTCTATTGATATTTTGTCCAGATGTTCTGTCTCTTGCTGTGAGTGGTGTGTTGAAATCTCCTGCTGTTATTGTGTTGCTATCAGTGTCTCCATTGAATTCAGTAAGTGTTTGTTTTATATATTTGGGTGCTCCTAAGTTGGGGGCACATATTTATTAATGATGGTTATATCTTCTTGTTGGACTGAACCTTTAACCATATGTAATGTCCTACTCTATCTTTGATTACTTTCTTTGCCTGAAAGTCTATTTTATCAGAGAATAGGATAGCTGTCCCTGCCCCTTTTTGTGGGTTATTAGCTTGGAACATCTTGTTCCAACCCTTATATTCAGTTTCGGTTTGTATTTTCTTTGGATGTGTGTTTTCTCAAGACATATAATGGATGGATCCTGTTCTTTAATCCATTTAGCTTCTCTGAATCTTTTGACAGGTAAATTTAGGCCATTCACATTTAAGGTGGTTATTGATAAATGTGGTTTACTTATGTCCATTCTAATTTTTGTTTTAAGTTTATTTTAAATTGTTGAGTCTTTGCCCATTTGTTTCTATCTAACCTGTTGTGTGGATGAGTTTCTGTAGTGAATTCCTCACTAATTTTTCTTCTGTTCTCTGCAAATTTTTCTCTGTTCCCTGTTTTGCTTTGTGGTTACCCTGTGTGTAATAACTAGTATTGTGTATCTAGAAAAGTCTTTTTTAAGTTGATCTTGATTTGATAAGGTTTCTTTGTCTTTTAATTCCCTCCCCTATTTGCTTATTGTTCTTTCCTATTTTATTGTGTTTTTGTTTCTAGTCTACTGCTGTTCACCTCGAGAGAACGTGTGTTTCTTTGTTTCCTCCTTTCCCATAAGACTCCATTCAGTGTTTCTTGTAAGGTGGGGTTGATTGTGGCAAATTCCTTTAGTTTTTGAGTATTTGAGAATACCTTTATTTCTCCCTCATACTTGAAAGATAATTTTGCAGGACACAAAATTCGTGGCTGAAATTCCTTCTCCTTTAGTGCCTTGAATATGTCATTCCATTCTCTCCTTGCCTCTAGGGTTTGTAAAGAAAAGTCTGATGAAAGTCTGATATTTCTCCCTTTATATGTAACTTCTTTCCTTTCCCTAGCAGCCTACAAAATTTTCTCCTTGTCTTTGAGTTTTAATAATTTTACAGTAATGTGCCTTGGTGTTGATCGTTTCATATTTGTGAACCTGAGTGATCAATCTGCCTCCAAAATAGGTATATTCTGAGGACTGCCTAGGTGAAGGAAATTTTCATCTGAAATTTCTCTGAAAATTACCTCTGGACCTTTGACCCGGTCTACTTCCTCAGGTATCCCTATAACTCGTATATTCGATCTTTTTTTTTTAAATTTATTTATTTCCTTTTGTTGCCCTTGTTTTATTTTTTATTGTTGTAGTTATTATTGTTGTTGTCGTTGTTGGATAGGACAGACAGAAATGGAGAGAGGAGGGGAAGACAGAGAGGAGGAGAGAAAGATAGACACCTGCAGACCTGCTTCACCGCCTGTGAAGCGACTCCCCTGCAGGTGGGGAGCCGGGGTTCGATCCGGGATCCTTATGCCAGTCCCTGCGCTTTGCGCCACCTGCGCTTAGCCCGCTGCACTACAGCCCGACTCCCATATTCGATCTTTTTATGGAGTCTGCAATTTGACAGAGAGTAGCTTCATTCTTTCTAAACCTTCCCTCTCCCTCACCACTGAATTGAAAGAGTGGGCTAATTGTGTCTTCTAGATTGGAAATTTCCTTCTGCATGTGTGAGTCTATTACCTAAGCTTTATACGTGAGATTGAACTGCATTAAAGATGTCTTTTAGTCCTTGCAGTTCTGTTTGAAAATTTTCCTTCATGCTGTTTAAGTGCTGAACTCTGCTTTGAGTTCTTCTTTCACACTTGTAGCTTCTTATCAAATTCCAAAGAAAAATGCTCTTTCAACTCTTGCTTATATTCTTGTAAAGTTCTTGTAAGATTTCTGTAGTCTGTCTCTGATAGACTCTCTGTATCTGGAATTTCTTGGATTTCGTTTGATTTACTTTTCTCTGTTTGATGTGACATGCTATTTAACTTTTTGCCTCTTTGCTTTCGCATGTATAGTGTTGGTTATGTTGGCCAGCAGGTGGTGGTGTTGTGGTCTTTGCTTTCCACTAATTTGAGTCTGCTGCGAGGGGTGTTTTGGACTACCTTGTGGGCTGAGTTTTGTCTTTGTCTTAAACTCAGACTAAGAAAAAACAAAAGAGAACAGAACCCCAAATAAAAAACGAGAGGTTTTAAGTTCCAAATTCTTTTCTTTGGGGGAGTCTGCTGACTGTGTTATTGCCCAAGATGGCACCAGTCGGTTCCGAGCGCAGTCAGCCCAGAGCTTTTGTTTTGACTATGTCTTCCGACCTACTCCGATTTCCCCAACTGCATGCTTCAGCACCAACCTGAGGCTGTGGATTTTTTTCAGCTGTAGATTGTGTCCAGTTTGGTCTCTTATTGTGTTAATAGTTGTATCGGGAAGAGTGAAGGTCTGATTGCAGCTACTCCATAAACCACGCCTCCTGAACGATAGATACAGGCAGGGCTGAGGGGATAACATAATTAATGGTTATGCAAATAAATTTCATGCCTGGGGCTCCAGAGTCTCAGATTCAATCCCCAGCACCACCATATGCCAGAACTGAGCTGTGCTCTGGTAATAAATAAATAAATAAATAAATAAATAAATAACAGGTAGAGATAGAGAGTGAAAGATATCACAGCATTAACGCTTCCTTCAGTGTGGTGGGGCCTAGACTCGAACCTGGGTTTTGCACATGGCAAAGCACCATACAATCCAAGTGAGCTATTTTGCAGACCCAAGAGGAAATTTCTTATGTCGAAGGTCTTGAACTTCTCTCTACCCTTGGAGGAAATACTTGTCTGAAGCAACCTATGTATTTTACTGTCCATACAAATATACACCTCAACAAAGCAACCTTCCTGAAAATAGAATTTCTTTTCTTTTTTTCTTTTTTTTTTTTTTTTAGGTTAGGAATTGAGAGGGAATGGGGGGAGATAGTCATCTTCAATATTGTTTCACCACTCAAAGCTTCCTCCCATTCAGGTAGGGACTAGGGGCTTGAACCCAGTTCCTTGTGCATTGAAATGTATGAGGTCTACCAAGTAGGTGTACTATGCTTAGCCCCTGGAAATAAAATCTTCATATGCTAGAAAAAAATTTTAAGGGGGTCGGGCGGTAGCGCAGCGGGTTAAGCGCACATGGTGCAAAGCGCAAGGACGGGAGAAAGGATCCCGGTTTGAGCCCCCAGCTCCCCACCTGCAGGGGAGTCGCTTCACAGGCGGTGAAGCAGGTCTGCAGGTGTCTGTCTCTCTCTCCCCCTCTCTGTCTTCCCCATCTCTCTCCATTTCTCTGTTCTATCCAACAACGATGACATCAAGAACAACAATAATAACCACAACAATGGCAACAAAAGGGGAGAAGGAAAAAAAAGAAAAAAGAAAAAATTTTAAATATTTATTGCCACCAGGTTTATTGCTGGGGCTTGGTATATGCATGACAAATCTACCATGCCAGTAGCTTGCCTGCCCTCCCTCCTCCCTTCCATCCTCCCTCTCCTTCTCTCTTATTTGGTAAGACAGAAAGAAATTGAGAGAGGAGGGGGAGAGAGAGCAAGAGAAGGAGAGACATCTGCAGTGTCTCCTTATGAAGCTTCTCCCTTTGGGAGTGGGGAGTTGGGGACTCAAGCCCAGGCCCTTGGCATCTATCTGCTGCACCACCACCCAGGCTGCGGTGGGACTGAAATTTTAAGAAGTGCCAATAATGTTTTACAGTCGACAAGTGCCAATAATCTTACCATTTTTTTAAAAGCCTTTCTTGCTTTCTGTCTCACCCCAGTGTCATACAAACTGCTCTAAACATTGCTTTTTCTCATTGAGTATTATTTTGAGAGTGATTCTAACTAAGTACATGTGTTTCCATTGTATACTTAATAGTATGGTTATACTGTCATTTAAGTTACCTGTAGATGTACATTTTAGGTATCACTATGTTTTTACTAGTCAAAAATTATGCTGTGCAGCTCGGGAATGCCTCAGCTGCTAGAGATCAGCACTCTCATGCCTGAAGCTCCAGGTTTGATTTCTGGCACAACATGTACTGGAGCGGTGCTCTGATTTCGGTCTCTCTCTCTTTCATGTAAAACTATCTTATATGAAATAAAACATTTTTAAAGTGGTACTGCAGTTTATATCTCTATACATCTATTTATTTTTGCTTTTTTTCCCCCTTGAATTGTATGACTTACTTGTATATTTTAGATTGATTGACTCCTCTTTGAATATGTGGTTTGCAATTATTTTCTCTCATTCTATTATGCATCTTTTCATTTTGTTGATGGTTTCCTTTCTTACAGAGGCTTTGTAGTTTGATATAGTTACGCTTGTTTATTTTTGCTTTTGTCGTTAAGTTGAAGGAAAAAAAATTGCCAAGACCAAACATTCTTGATTGTTTTTGTTTGTTGCCAGCTATGTACTTGATCTAGTATGTTATCCAATTTAGTTCTTTATGAAGGAGAGATACAGAGAAAGTGACCAAAACATGGCTCAACTCTGGTTTATGGTGGTGCTAGATTAAAGCTTGGACCTCAGAACCTCAGGCTTGAGTCTTTTGCATAACCATTATGCTGTCTCCCTAGCATTGGATGTATTTTTATTGGAAATAATAGGAAACTACATGTTTGAGAGCTGAGATTACTTGCCTAAGGTGCTGGAGTTGACAAATGAAGGAAGCCATTTGGAGCTAAACTAAGTCCTAATGAGATGATGATGATGATTACCACAGTAGTACTCAGCTCTGGTTTATGGGGCTGGGGATTGAACCTAGGATCTCAAGGCCTCAGGCTTGAAAGTCTGCAAAACCATTATGCATAACCACTATGCTATCTTCCCACCTCTGGATTGCATTTACAATATAAGTGAGGTATTTGTTTGTTTCTTTGTTTTTAGTGCACCACTCAACTCTAGCTTGTGGTGGTGCTGGGAATTGAATCTGGGACCTTGGAGCCTCAGTCATGAAAGTCATTTGCATAACTGTTGTGCTATCTCCTGGGCTAATTAGTAGTTACTTGTAAATTCCTCATGGTTGGGGCCAGATGGTGGTGCACCTGGTTGAGCATACTGTTATAATGTGCAAGGACCCAGGCTCAAGCCCCGAGTCCCCACCTGCAGGGGGTAAGCTTTGAAAGTGGTGAAGCAGAGCTGCAGGTGTCTCTCTCTCTCTCTCCCACTCTGTCTCCCCCTAACCACTGATTTCTGGCTGTCTCTATCCAATAAAGATATTTAAAAAAATTTGGGAGTCAGGCTGTAGCGCAGTGGGTTAAGCACAGGTGGCACTAAGTGCAAGGACCAGTGTAAGGATCCTGGTTCGAGCCCTGACTCCCCACCTGCAGGGGAGTCTCTTCACAAGTTGTGAAGCAGGTCTGCAGGTGTCTCTCTTTCTCTCCCCCTCTCTATCTTCCCCCATCTCTCTCCATTTCTCTCTGTTCTATCCAACAATGATGACAACAACAACAATGATAACTACAACAATAAAAAAACAACAAGGGCAACAAAAGGGAGTAAATAAATAAATAATAATAAATAATTTTTTTAAGTTCCTCATGGTTAGATTCCTCTTGGCTTTCTCTCAACTCCAGATAGTATTTTGTTGATGTGTATAAAAGAGCAAACTCCTTTTTATAAAAGCCCGAGGATTTCCTTTTCACTGTTAAGGCTCAAACCATAGCTTCCCTTTACCATTGCTTCAGATTGAAAAGACAGATGTTTGTGTCTTAAAATGTTATGGTGATTTCCAGAAATTCTCAAATCAAGAGATAGAGAGAAAGCAGTTATTACCATATCGTTCAACTGCCTTGTGAACGGTCACTTCATGTTCTCTAAGTCATCTTCTGACTTCTGCTTAGAGACCCTAAATGATCCTCTCTGCTTTCTACCACTTGTATGAAATTTTGGAAAATCCTTTATTTACAGTTAAAATCTGTGACTTTCACCTCATCAGTTCCTCTGGTTCTGTAGTTTAATAGTTGTTCAAACATTTGAGTTGCAATTATGTCTCTTTGCCCTTGAACCTTCTCACTCCCTTGCCAGGCACCCAGTTTCTTCTCCCTCTCCTCAGATGACTGTTCTCTAACTGCTTCTGTTCCAGACCATATTTGGCTGCAATCAGGCCATTGGGTCCTCTTGAAGTTATATGACATCATTGCAGATTGTACTGTACATTACGATGAGGTTTTACTTGTTGCATGGCACCTGATAATCCTTTATCAAGGATTCTGAGGTACAAATTAAGAGGATCATTCATGGGAGTTGGGTGAAGCAGGTTAGGCACAGGTGGCGCAAAGCACAAGGAATGGTGTAAGGATCCCGGTTCGAGCCCCCAGCTCCCCACCTGCAAGGGAGTCACTTCACAGATGGTGAAGCAGGTCTGCAGGTATCTATCTTTCTCTCCCCCTCTCTGTCTTCCGCTCCTCTCTCTATCTCTCTGTCCTATCCAACAACAACAATATCAACAACAACAACAACATCAATAACAACAACAATAATAACTACAACAATAAAACAACAAGGACAAAAAAAGGGAAAATAAAAAAAAAAGAGAATCAATTCACTGCAACACCAAATTAAAGGATCTATAGCCCTCCAAGGTTCCTCATGAACTCATCAAGAGGCCATGCATAAAGCTGCTCTGTGAAATGATTGGGAACTGCTGTTGCCAGGTGTAATTTAAATGTGCTCCCAGCCAGATTGAGCTCAGCCTCTTTCTCCGTTGTGCTTTTTGGTAAGATCAATATAGGTCTTCTCTGCACCCTTTAAAAGAACAGTGACTATGCCTGCTTTCTACCTAACAGCATAATTGCCCTGCTCTGTAGCTGTGGGCATTACCATGACCTTAGTTTATAGTAAAAATGTTTCTGTACTGTATTTTCATTTGAAATAAGATGGACAGGTAGAACTGAGAAAAGTCTGTATCATATAAATTACCCAAAAGTCGGCCCTTTAAAAAGTCCCAGTCCCTTGTGTATTTTTGATTCTGAACACCTGCAGCGTGAGTAGTGAGGCAGTGCTGCAGGTCTCTATATTTCTCTCTGCCTCTCCGTCTCTCTTGGTTTCACCCTCATATCAAAGAAAAAAAAAGTCACTGGGAGTGATGTAGTCATCATTCAGGCACTGAGCACCATTGATAACCCTAATAGCAAGAAAAGAAAAAAGTGTTCATCAGCACAAAGCACAAGGACCAGCGTAAGGATCCTGGTTAGAGCCCCGGCTCCCTACCTGCAGGGGGGTCTCTTCACAAGTGGTGAAGCAGGTCTGTAGGTGTCTATCTTTCTTTCCCCTCTCTGTCTTCCTCTCCTCTCTCCATTTCTCTGTGTCCTATCTAACAATAACGACATCAATGACAACAATAATGATAACCACAACAATGATAAAACAACAAGGACAACAAAAGGCAGAGAAATGTGCTCCAGGAGCAGTGGGTTTGTAGTGCAGGCACCGAGCCCTCATGATCACCCTGGAGGTAGAAAACAAACAAACAAACAAACAAAAAACGGAAAAAAGTGTTTATGAAGGGAAAAAACATAGTGCTATAGAAAGGAGAAGGTGGGGTCGTATATACAGGGATATATATTGAAGGAGGTAGCCCAGTAAACAGTGGTGGGAACCAGGAGCTCTAGTTCAGGGAGAAGAGGTAAGGATCCCAGTTTGAGCCCAGTTCCCCGGCTGCAGGGGAGTCGCTTCACAAGCAATGAAGCAGGTCTGCAGGTGTCTTTCTCTCCCCCTCTCTGTCTTCCCCTCCTCTCCATTTCTGTCTATCCTAGCCAACAACAGCGACATCAATAACAACTACAACAATAAAACAACAAGGGCAACAAAAGGGAATAAATAAATATTTTTTAAAAAAAGGATCCTGGTTCGAGCCCCTGGCTCTCCACCTGCAAGGGAGTCGCTTGATACAGTAACATACAGATACAGTAATATCTATCCTCTTGCACTTTGAATTACATGGCCTTTCTTTTAATGGTCTCTGCAGGTAGTAACTTGGCACTCCGGGCACTACTGATCTTGTTTTCTGTACATAACCTGTTTCCCTAGCCAGATTAGAGATATTTCAGTAGTAGTAATCACAGTTCATTTTTACAAGCCCTTGGGCTTCCCAGCCTAGAGTAGGCACTCAAAAATGTGTCAGGGATTAAGGGTGTATAAAGGATGTTGCAAATTGTGAGCCCTGGTCACTCTGAAGAACTCGAAGTTTAGATTACTAAAAGCCTTGCTGTACTTAGGCATCGCTGTCTTTCTTTTCCTCTGTCAGGGAGATATAATATTTAGGTCCTTCTCTAGCTCATCCTTGAGTCTTACATTTCCTTCTCTTTTGCATTTTGTAGTAATAGAAATAGCCTTGAAAACACATACAACTGAATGGTCCTAGAGAATTGGCAGAATAATTGCTTCACAGATGGGAGCAGAGAAATTTATGAGTTTCAGGAGAGGTTTATTGCTAATGTTTTATGAATTTTTTACTCAATTTGATAAATTATCCTCCCCATTTGCTTTAATTGAACTGTTGCTTTACTAAAACATTCTGATTTGAGAAGTAAGGGCTAGTGGTTGAATTTGACTTTTAAATGTCCATATAAATATTAAGCTAACTCCATTTACTGCCACTTCGCAGACATAAAATAGTTAACATTTATGAAGAATGTTACAAGTAGAAGCCCCTTTGGAAATGTCACAGTAGGTTTTACACCTCTTTCTGCTTTCAAGTGTCATTTATTTAAGTCAGAAAAAAGTAATAGGTTTGGCAAGTTCTTGGCCCCAAATCTTTAAGTCAGATTAAGGAGAAAAAACAAACAAAACAGGTATGACGTATTTCAGGTAAAGTGTCAGTCCCTTCCCAGGTAGCTCTGTCTATCTCTGTAGGTCTCCAGAACGTATTGTCATAAAGTGGACACACAATTAGAGCGATCCTCAGCTGTATACATGTGTTTCAGGCTATATATAGACACTCAGCAGAGCAGAACAGTTAACATCTATGGTATGATTGGTGCTAGTTGAATTGATTTGTGTAAAGAGATTTTTCAAAGTCCATTTTTAACAATAAGAAATGTTACTGCTGATCCATAAATACGGTCCTTGATGAGTCTCCCCTATTGATGTATTAACCCAGAGATCTGGCCATCCTCCAGTTCAGATAATGCTGTTTCTCTGTGCTGAATTCCTCCCCAAAGGTTCAATTAGATTTGGCCTTTTTTCTTTATGGGCAATGACTCTGAAGAACTGCCAGTCTCTAAGGTCAGAGCATAGTGATGGATGCATTTGTTTCATTGCTGGCAAAGATTTTTATGTAAAATCTTCAAGATCCTCAAGGATCATGAACACAGAGACTGATCTCAGTGAAGAACAAGTCTGTCAGACCAAAAGCTGAGTTGCATTGCTGGCTCTCTGACTGAAAGAGGTTCACTTGCCCAAATGGACCTGTAGCCAGGTCACAGGCCCTGTTTCTGGGAGAGAGCGCCACTAAATATTTTTGACATCATTGATGGTGTTAACACCCCATTCCTGAAAGTGCTGCCTGTATTTGGGGAGTATTATATACCCAAGTTTGTGACTGTACCTTTCATTTGATTTAGTTTAGACAGTGTCTCCTGTTTGTATTAATTAAAATTTTTTTCCAGGCTTTTGTATGCTTAGCATGACTTTGGCCAATATCATTGCATCGTTTGCTCAGCTTTATGTAATATGGTAATTGTGTCTGTATTTCTTCAGTGTTGAGCTAGAAAAGGAAACACAGCATCATAAATCAGATGTAGTTTGGCTAGAGGACAATCAGCTTTGCAAAGGTGAGGCTCCATGTCTGAAGAAAAGAAACCTGAATTGAGAATATAATTGATACCCGTGAAATCACAGGAGGACTAAATAGGTTAAGCATGACCTGGTTCCTAAATGCCAGCATAATAAGATAAAACACAGCCGCAAAAACTCAAGAGCAGTGTGTTAGTACACATAAAGGAAACAGCACACTTTACATAGGTGAAGTAAGCCTGTGGGACTCATTACCCTGTGAGGAGGTGGAAAACGTTGGCTTAGGAACCATCTCGCCATGAGTAACAGACGAAAAGGCACTGGCTGGCCTCCTAGGAGCCTTCTTGTTGGCCACACTGCCAGTGGCTGTCCAGGCTGACTCAGACCGGACACTGTATCATCAGGTATTTATTAGGTGCCAATTAAGTGCCAGGTCTTGTGCTAGGTGCTGGGTGCAGGGGGTATAAGAACTCCCTTGAAGAAAGTGTGATGTATTTTTTGTGTAAGGAAGATATAAGGGCTTGCAGCAATCTGAAAGAGGCTAGAGACTTTTTAATGATACGTTTCACTGTTTTTAAGTTTTATGTGTTACATCAGCAGAAATAATTTTCTATATATGCTTTTTATTTGTACCTTGGTAGGTCTGAAGAAGACTTAGTTTTGTAGAAAATAATGGAGTGGGGTATGGTAAGTATGGTAGGGGACTGTTGAGTTTGCAGGTAGCAATCTGTGCCGCCCCTTCTTGGCACTGCTATTGTTAGTCTGTTTCCACCTGTTTAACATAATTGTCATATGGGTGTGAGGGTAGATTTTTTTTTTTTTTGAGTTGAATTTTTTTTCAGTTCTCAAGCTTGGTTGAAAAGATCAGAAATCAACCTGACTTCTCAGTTCCACGGTGGATTTGTTGATGATATTTAGAAAGTAGTGATCATCTATGGGTATCAGTTTCTCCATCTGTGAAACAGAATAAAACAAGAATATTTCTAGCAGCTTTCCTTTGAAGTCTGGAAGGTCATTGCTTTGCCTGGAACATCTCAGGAGATTCGTTCCCAAGCATAGCCTCTCAGAACCATAAAGCAGTGTCATCAATGGCTGCCCTTCACAGGTGGCTGCCCCGCCTCTCCACTCACATCCTGTTTTGCATTCAGAGCAGGAAAGCTGTTAACACTGGGCTCATTTAAAAACCCAGTTGAGGAGGTTATCATAGCATCCTTAATTCTAGTGAGCAGCTCCAGTTTTCCCTTCAGCAGTTGAAGTGATTAAATGCCATAATATATCAGGGGAGTACCAATTATGAACATAGATTTCATGCTGGGTGCTTTTACATTCATTGGTTGGTGTAGGTATAATATTCTGTCCTACCTTGGCAGCACTTTTAATTGGGGCATACATTGAATGGAAGCTAGAGCCAGGTCTGCTGTCAGGTCTGCTACCAGGGCTTCACTTGCCCTGTGACAGTCAGCTTGAGGGGCAGCTGCCTCTAAACTATGTCTTAACCCACACTTCTCATCATGGTGCCAGACAGTAAACAGAATATTTTTGCTTTGAGCCACTATGCTGATTTGATTCACTATAAATCATCAGCACCAGAAAGTTCCCTAAGTATAAGTTATCTCCTTTACAGACAAGTAAACTGAATGAGGCCCATAGAGGAGGGACCTACCCAGAGTCTCCTAACACTTCTCACAGTGACCAAACCCTTGTTGCCTAGCAACATCGTTGGCACAGAGAAGGCACGCCTGCTTGTTGAACAAATGAGAAAATCCAGGTCTCCTGGGATTTGTGTAAGCGAGTCAACTTTACCTTTTTTGGTTTAAAATGTTGGTGTACCAAATCTGATATTTGTTCAGAAACTGATCTAGACTATTAGAAGATTTCACCTGTTTTCTTGAAACAGTACACAGACTGCTCAGTCTTTTAAAAGTTTATTATTAGTGACTTAATATTGACTTACAAAATTACAAGATAACAGGGGTACGAGGCTGCTCAATCTTTCATGTTGTAAATGACAACTGCAAAACTTAACTTTGCAGCTAAGTCTTCCGTTGCTTATGGTACTTTAAGGGAGTGTTTCTCAAGGTGTAATTGCAGACAAGTAGCATCAGTCTCACCTGGGAACTTTTTAGAAGTACATATTCTCATCTTCTCCTCAGACCTACTGAATTAGACACTGAGGGTGAGGCCAAGCATTGGTTTAACAAGGTCTCCAGGTGATTCCCATGCTGCTAAAGTTTGACAACCTCTGCTTTAAGAGGTAAGTCTCAGCGGTGTTTCCTCCAGTTGTGAGCAAACTAGGCAGTAAGATCCCAGTTATGAATGCACAAGAACTAAGCATGGGTTTAGAGAATGTCAGTAATCAAATTTAATGCAGTTTTTTTAATCGTATGCACTTAAGATATCCATGGTAGTTATTGTGCGAGTGATAATTGGGCAGATGAAAAGCACTTCATATAAACAGTTATAATAATGAGTATCAAATCAGGTTTTGATAGTTTTTTTCCCCCCAAGTTTCTAGTGTCCGGTAGCAGTCATGATGTTGGCAGTTTTCCTCATTACATAGATATGTATTTTTTAATAGATACGTATTTTTCAGACACCCATAGAGACACACTCATATTTTAAATTCAGCTCTGATATTCTAATTATTGAGTTTTCTCTGACCGTCTCTCTTAGGTTGAATTTACCACCAAAGCAGGAGTTTGGTGTGGTAGTTTATTTAGAAGGTGATCCTCAGAAGCATTGATGGGGAAGTAAGAAAGAAAGGAAAACAAAGCATTTGCTATTATGGGGTTGCCAATTTGACCTGTGAGCTCAGACTCCTGCTGGGGAATTCTGGAAAGGTGTTCTCAAAACTATCCAAGTCAAAGGCAGAGGGAACTGGTATCCACCTTTTCCAGTCAGCCTAGATAAGAGCTGGTCCCTTAGTCAAGTAGAAGCAGGATATTAATCCCACAGCACTTCTAGTCAGTGGCTTACAGACCCTTTAAAGGGCTCTGGCAGTCTGATTGAACCCTCAAAAGATCGCACATGTTTATGATCGGAAATTGTCAGATTGGCACAGCTGGAAATACTGTAGAGAGACAACATAGGCAGTCCTAATTGTGTCCACCACAGCGTGCCCATCAGTGGTCTAAGATATCCTTGGGGGGTAGTCTTTGAGGGGTACTTACTCTAATTCTTGGCATGTAAGAGGAAGAGCAGGCCAGAGTGGTGGCACATGTGGTTAAGTGCTCACATTACAGTGCACAAGGACCCAAGTTCAAGCCCCTTTCCCCACCTGCAGAGGGAAAGCTTCACAAATGGTGAAGCAGGGCTGCAGGTATCTGTTGGTCTCTCTATCTCCCCCTCCCTTCTCAATTTCTATCTGTATCCAGTAATAAATAAATAAAACACAAAAAAATGAAGAAAGATATCATTCTGAAAAAGAAAAAAGCCAGAGCCTGCACTTGGGGCTCTTGTTCTGCATAGGGATGTAATAGGCACGTTCTCAGAGTTCTGAAAGCAGCTGCCAAGGATGGAAATAGAAGGAAGGGAGAGGGTACTGTGAAAATAGACTTGGGATCTCAGAGTTTGAGCCAGAAATATAACAGGCTGAAGGAAATGAAAAAATCTGGGGTTATATATGACTGACATTGGGTCTTTTTGCTTTGAGCTATAATGCTGCTTTGATTCACTTCAAAACATCAAAGTCAGATAGTTCTCTAAATATGAGCTATCTCCTCTGCAGATTAGTAAAATGAGGCCTATACAGGAGGACTAAAGGAAAGGCAGGGGATTCTGGCACTGTTGAAAGGGACAGAAGACAGAATAGACACTTAACATGTCTTGCCAGCAAAGCCCTACATGCCCTTTTCCCAACCCCCAAAAGCACTCTCATCCTGTCCTACTTCTGGTTCTAGCCTCTTCAGGCTGCAGAGAATTGTCAGAAGCTGGCAAGACTGGAAAAGAAGGGAGCTGTGCACTAGGCCCTCGGGTGGGCCTGTTGGCATATTATGCTTGTTTCCAGATTGGTGAAGATAGAGAAACCGGAATTTTACATTCTTCCTAGGCTAGCTCCCAACACTATCCTAGATGACTTGTCCAAGATAAGAATTAGGGACCTAGGGAGTCGGGCTGTAGCGCAGCGGGTTAAGCGCAGGTGGCGCAAAGCACAAGGACCGGCATAAGGATTCCGGTTCGAACCCCGGCTCCCCACCTGCAGGGGAGTCGCTTCACAGGCGGTGAAGCAGGTCTGCAGGTGTCTATCTTTCTCTCTTCCTCTCTGTCTTCCCCTCCTCTCTCCATTTCTCTCTGTCCTATCCAACAACGACAACAACAATAATAACTACAACAATAAAACAACAAGGGCAACAAAAGGGAATAAATAAATAAAATAAATAATAAAAAAACTGATTATAAACACTGATTTAAAAAAAAATGGTGACTTTACCGTTTTCAGCTGATCTTGGATGGACCTCGAAAAATTCACGTTATGTGAAATAAGTCAGAAACAGAAGGATGAATATGGGATGATCTCACTCTCAGGCTGAAGTTGAAAAACAAGATCAGAATAGAAAACACAAGTAGGGACTTTGGAGCCTCAGGCATGAGAGTCTGTTTGCATAACCATTATGCTATCTACCCCTGCCCAGTCACCATTTTTTATAGCTGAGTAGTATTCCATTGTATACCACAGCTTGCTCAGCCACTCATCTATTGTTGGACACCTGGGTTGCTTCCAGGTTTTGGCTACTACAAATTGTGTTGCTAAGAACATATGTGTACACAGATCTTTTTGGATGGGTGTGTTGGGTTCCTTAGGATATCTTCAGGAGATGAATTGCAAGATCATAGGGTAGGTCTATTTCTAGCCTTCTGAGAGTTCTCCAGACTGCTCTCCACAGAGGTTGGAGCAATTTACATTCCCACCAGCAGTGCAGGAGGGTTTCTTTGACCCCACAACTTCTCCAGCATTTGCTGCTGCTACCTTTTCTGATGTATGACATTCTTATAGGAGTGAAGTGGTTGTTGTCTTTATTTGCATTTCTCTGTATGACTATGAACTTCACTCTCATTACTGCCTTAGCTGTGTCCCAAATATTTTGATAGCTCGTGTCTTCATTTTCATTGAACTCTCGAAACATTTTGATTTCTTCCTTGATTTCCTCTTTGACCCAGTAGTTGTTAAGGAGCGTACTGTTGAGCTTCCACATTTTGGGACTCTTAGTAGTCTTTTGTTAATTGTTAAGTGTTAGTTTAATTCCACTGTGGCTTGAGAAGATGCTTGGGATTATTTCAATGCTCTTGAATTTGCTGATGCTGTCTTTGTGGCCTAACATATGGTCTATCCTTGAGAATGACCCATGTGGACATGAATAGAATGTGTATTCCAGTTTCTTGGGATGAATGACTCTGAAAATGTTCAATAGTTCTAGTTTATCTATCTCCTCATTTAGCTCCCTCATGTCTTTATTGATTTTCTGCCTGGAAGATCTGTCAAGTTGAGAGAGTGGGGTGTTGAAGTCCCCTACTATGACTGTGTTGCTGTTAATATATTGCTGTAGCTCTTTCAGTAGATGTTTGATGTATTTAGATGACTTCTCATTTGGTGCATAGATGTTAATAATTGTTAAGTCCTCTTGATGACTGATCCACTGAGCATTAAGGAGTGTCCATTCCTATCTTTTTAAAAAATATTTTTATATTTATTTATTTATTCCCTTTTGTTGCCCTTATTATTTTATTGTTGTAGTCATTATTGGATAGGACAGAGAGAAATGGAAAGAGGAGGGCTCGGGCAGAGAGGGGGAGAGAAAGATAGATACCTGCAGACCTGCTTCACCGCCTGTGAAGCGACTTCCCTGCAGGTGGGGATCCAGGGGCTCTAGCCGGGATACTTACGCTGGTCCTTGCGCTTTGCACCACGTGCACTTAACCCACTGTGCTACCGCCCGACTCCCCATTCCTATTTTTTTAATTTTATCTATTTTAAAGTCTATCATGTCAGATATGAGAATAGCTGTTCCTGCCCTTTTTTGTGGGCCATTGGCTTGTATGATAGTTTTCCATCCTTTCACTTTGAGTCTGTGTTTGTGTTGTTGAATGAGGTGGGTTTCCTGTAGACAACATATTGTTGGGTTGTGTTTTCTGATCCATCTTCCTACTCTGTGCCTTTTAATAGGTGAATTTAGGCCATTGAAATTTATTGATATCAAAGACTGAAGAAATTTTAACGCCACTGTTATAGGTTTTTAGAGTGTTCTGATATGGCCTATTTATGGTGGGCTAACTATAGGAGACCTTTCAGAACTTCTTTCAGGGCAGGCTTGGTGATAGTTGATTCTTTCAACTGTTGCTTGTCTGATAAGGTTTTTATGCCTCCATCTAGTCTGAATGACAGTCTAGCAGTATACATTAGTCTTGGTTGAAAGACTAATTTCTCATTGAGTACTCGATAGATATCTTGCCATTCTCTTCTGGCCTGTAGTGTTTGTGTGGAGAAATATGCTGCTAATCTTATGGGTTTTTCTTTGTTTTTCACTTGCAGCCTTCAGGATCCTTTCTTTATCCTTATTTCTTCCCATTCTAAATATGATGTGTCTTGGTGTCTTGAAGTCTGGGTTAATTCTGTTTGGGACCCTCTGGGCTTCTTGAACCTTTGTCTTTTATGTTTTGTAGACTAGAGAAATTTCAGCTATTATGGCCTGAAGAATGCTTTCTTCCCCTCCCTCTCTTTCTTCTTCCGGTAAGCCAATAATGCATATATTATTTTTTTAATATTTATTTTATTTATTTATTCCCTTTTGTTTCCCTTGTTTTATTGTTGTAGTTATTATTGTTGTTGTCATTGTTGGATAGGACAGAAAGAAATGGAGAGAGGAGGGGAAGACGGAGAGGAGGAGAGAAAGCTAGACACCTACAGACCTGCTTCACCGCTTGTGAAGCGACTCCCCTGCAGGTGGGACATATATTATTTCTTTTGAAGTCATCCTATAGGTCTCTGTTGTTGTTTTCAGTATCTCTTAATCTCTTTTTGAAATCTCTTACTTCTTTTTTAGTTGTCTCTAATTCGTCCTCAATCTTGCTAATTCTGTCTTCAGCCTCATTGATTCTATTCTCTCTGCCCTCTACTGTTTTCTGGAGTTCCTCTATTTTGTTACCCTGCTCTGATACTGTTTTAGCTTGTTCATCTAGTTGTGTTCTTAGCTCAGCTATTTCAGCTTTCAATTCTCTAATAACCTTGAGATAATTAGTGTTTTCTTCCAGTCTCATTTGTTGTTTCTGCATTTCTGATGACAATTTTTTCAAACTCTTTACTCACTCCTGTGATTATTTCCTTAACTATTGTTTGGATGTTGACCTCATTGTTTTGTGCTTCAACCTTTTGGGGGCTTTTAGCTGGACTTTTTTCTAATTCATTTCTCCAATATTTCTTCTTGTTGGTTTAGCCATTTTATATAGTATGTTATGAGGTCCCTCTCTCAGTACTTTTCAAATTACTGATCACTTTTGCCTGGATTGACTTGTTTCTAAGTAAGGTAATTAAAGGGTTCACAGTTGTGAAAATTGACAGTTGCTTTAATATTATTTTAATCCCTGAGTTGGAGCTCAGTGGCTTAAAAGCCTCTTGTTCTTTTTCTTCCCTGTAAGATATGGGAGCCTGAGGGCTCTTAAACTATAAGTAGGTTTCTTAGCTTAATCACTGACTCTTTATCGAGAGAGAAAGCAGGGTGCAGCAGAGATAATCCAGTGGTTATGCAAAGAGACTCTCACAGCCCCACCACTAGGCTACCGAGGTATAGATCTTCTCCTGAGTTTCCTCGTTAGTTCTCTATCCCCTAGTATCAGCACAGGGCCTCCCTGCCACTGCTCCAGATTCTGAGGGCAGTAGCAATGGAGACTCACTGTTGCTTTTGGTGAGTCTTAGGGGAGTCCTCTCCTCCGTTCAGTCTTTCTGTTGGTGAGACATACTGGAGGTGGTGTCTCAACTGGTAAACTGCCAGACTGTTACCAGCCACTTTATCTATCCCTAGGCTCCTCTTTGTCCATGAGCCACATGTGTTTGCACTCACCAGTGATTTATTGGGTTCCTGAAGTCGTTTCAACCCCAGGTGGTCTCCTTTGGTATTCTTAGTTGACCTGGGAGAGGAGAGGAGAGAAACACATCTTCTGCTGCTCGGTAGCCCCACCTCCAGAAGTCTATCCCTTTTTTAAAATAGTTTCTGTATTTTAGTTATCCTTTAATAAAACAAAGGGTATAGCTTTCTTGTTTTCTTCTTTTATTCAGATTTTTAAATTTCAAAATAATTACAGATTCATAGGAAATTTCCAATAGTACAAAGTTTCTTTGTTTTTTACCATCACATAATTTGTCAGCGATAGTATATCACATAACTCATATAATATCAGAGCCAAGAACTTCACATTTGTATGCTCTATAGACTTTATTTATATTTTACCAGTTTTATGTGTGTATAAGAGGTTATATATAGTTCTATCATGTGCAGACTTATGTAGGCTCCACAATCAAGATGCAGAATTTCTGTGTCATGACAAGGATCCTCCTCATACTCCCATCATGTTCATTTTTAAAGTCCTTATTGGCATGCTGAAAAAATTAACAGCATTGTACCATTATTCCATATTGGTGTGGGCAGATGGCTCACAAACTTTCTAACTTTGGGACCACTGTCGTGGGTCAATTATTGAAGTAGCACAGTGAAATGCTGCTTTTTTTTTTTTTCTGAGATTTGTGTTGATACTGGGGTTATTTGTTTGTTTGCTTGTTTGTTTTGTTTTTTCCCTTGAAACAGTACACAGGTTGCTCAGTCTCTCATATTGCAAATGGCAGCTGCAAAGTTAAACCCTGCCGTTCATTCTTCCCTCATACTGGGAGAAGGCAGTTCTTAGGGGTGTGGACAACTATGGGTGAGTATGCACATTTTTCCTCAGATTTTTTTTTCCTCCAGAGTCATTGTGGGGGCTTGGTGCCTGCACTACAAATCCGCTGCTCCTGGAGACCATTTTCCCCATTTCATTGCCCTTACTGTTATTGTTGATATAGTTATTGCTGTCATTGTTGATGGAGAGGACAGAGAGAAATTGAGAGAGAAGGGGAAGGCAGAGAGGAGGAGAAAAAATGACACCTGCAGACCTGCTTCACTGCTTGTGAAATGATGCTCCTGCAGGTGGGGATCCAGGGGCTCAAACCAGGATCCTTACACCAGTCCTTGGCTTTAAACTCTGTATGCTTAACCCACTGAGCTATTGCCCAGCCCCTATATTTTCTTTTTTTTTTTTATTTGTTTATTTATTATTAGGGATTTAATATTGATTTACAAAATTACATGTCAAAAGGGGCACAGTTCCCTACTATTCCCACTGCCAGAGTTCTGAATCTCCAGTCCCTCCATTGTAAGCCACAGTAGTTCTCCCAAGGTTGCAGACAGGGTTTAACCATCATCTGTACAACTGTCTGTCTACATTTGCACATAACTGCCCCCTTTTTCTTCCAGGTTCAGTCCTCTCTTCCTCCCAAGACACCCTATGACTGTATCCAAATGTCCCTCCTTTCTCCTTCTTCTCTCTTCTCTGGGTCCTGATGGAGCTGGAGTTCAGAGCCCCTCTTATCCTCTTCCTCCTATCACTTCTCCCTCACTGGGATTATGGATCAAAATTGTTTTTGTGGTGTAGAAGGTAGGAGTTCTGACTTCTGTAATTGCTTCTCTACTCATGGGCATTGGCAGGTGAGTCATACTCCTAGCCTATTTCTATCTTTCCTTAGTGAGGTAGAGCTCTGGAGAGGCAAGGTTCCAGGACACATTGGTGAGGTCGTCTGCCCAGAGAAGTGAGGTAGGATCATGGTAGCATCTGCAACTTGGTGTCTAGAAGGCAGCAGGATAGGCATAAAGTTTAACAAAATGGTTAATGAACCATTTTGAACCAAAAGGTAGAAACAGAGCAGATGAGATTAAGGATCTTAAGGTGAAAGGAAGCTAGGATGTCCACTTTAGCCATGTTTCTAGGGGCCCACAACTATGGTAGTTTTTGCTTGAGTTTCATAGCTAACATGAAGTTGGGTAAAAATATTGTCTCCTCAGATTTTTTCCTTCAGACTTTACCCCTCTAGACATTTAAGTATCTTCACCAAGAACTATTGCACAGTTTGCCATTTCCCCAACTGTGAAATCAGTGGAGTAACCCAGTAAATAGACAAGCAGCAAGGTTGGACACTTTATTTTTGTCTTGGTTAAGCGATTTGCCCTCTTTGAGCCTTAGTTTCCTCACCTGCAAAACTGAGTCACCTGGATAATCCCTAAGGTTGCTCTAAGTCTTCCTGCACCATGTGGCCCTTGCCTTCTTGTCCTTCATTTCTGTTGATGTGGTGGTGAAAGCCCAGCAGCTGAGGTTACTGTTTTATGAATTACCATACTCACTTATCCCCACTTCTGGGAGCAAAGAATAAAAAACTTGGAGATTTAGAGATTTTGTAATTTACAGTTTTGACTGAAGTCATCCTGTTTCTTTTTGCTCTTTCTTCTTCTCTGCTCTGTCTTTTTGCCATCAGGGTTATTGCTAGAGCGTAGTGCCTGCACAATGAATCTATAATGATCTCCCCACTTCCCTTCCTTCCTTTTTCTCTTTTTATAATAACAGAAGTTAAGAGAGAAGAGGGAAGTAGGGAGAGAGAAAGAGAGTTGCGTGTAACACTCTTTTGCTGCTCATCAAGCTTCCTCCCTGCAAGAAGAGACCAGGTGAGCCCATGTCCTTGCACATAGCAACTTATGTGCTCTACCCAGTGCAGCACTGCCTACCATCCTGTTTCTTTTTAAACATGTAGGAGCACATTTGAATACTGATGTATGCTTATGTATGTATACACATACACAATCTGAGATAAAAAATATTTAATAACAATAAATTTCTTGTTGATCATGGTTGAGATGAGTACTGTTCTTCCTCCACTCTGAACATATACTCTGTATCAGTTCATCTGTTGCTCGAATGTTTGATTCTGTAAGAGCTATAATATTATAAGACAAGTTTGCTGTACTTAGTTACCTGTGGAACTGAGAAGACCAAGTTGGGACCCTGGGGCATATGCCAGGAACTTTGGGGGTCATCTCAGTAAATTTCCTCTTCATCCCTTTCTTCCTTCCATAGACCCCAGAGATGACACCTGCTGAGGCTGCCTACTCTACTACCACTTCCCTCTTTCCTCTTATAAGCAATACCGCTTGTCAAAATAAAAAGGTGAAACAGAGACTGATAAAAATAACCAGTGGGGAAAAAAATCAATGGTTAGCCAATAATTAATTGTTAGAAAAATTAAGAGAAATACTGAAAATAGTTTTTCTAGATCTTACTCAAACATCAGTTAACCAGGTCTTTCCCTGGATCTAAATCTTTCCCTCTTGCTATTGTCTTGAGGCTATAGCTCCCACTCCTCTATGAAACCCCTGCCATATATATATATATATATATATATATATATATATGAATAGTTCTTGGTAGTGTTGGGTGATTGCAGAACACTGAGTCTCAAATCGTGGTACAGGCTTGTTGGAAGTGGTCTTGGCAGTTGGGGTGGCTCAGGGATCTCCTAAGGCAAAGTCCTCATAATACAGAAGAGCAACATGGCCGGTTTGTTTGCCTTTCCTCTTCCTAGACACCACTGCTTTTGGTGATCTTCCTTTAAAATTCCATGTACTCTTTAATTGCCACTTGCAAAACTACCTTGCCTACCTGTAGAAGAGTGCCAGCCCATGAGGGCTCTCCTAGGGCATGCAATTTTCATGGAGCACGTTTTGAAAAGTTTGTATTCTTTCTGGCCACCCAGAGTGACTATATTCTTAACATGACATTTGAGTCACAACTGTTTCATGCTGCTTCCCTTTTAGGGAATAGATTTTTCTCAAGAGTCCCAGAAGACCTGTGACCCTGTTCTGTCAGTCCAATGAGAATCAGGGGAGCTTGCTGCTCTCTGTCTACCAGTACCATTTCTTCAGATGCTGGGTCCTTTCTCTGACTTCCCATTTCCTCTCTAGCTGAAAGGATCGCATACCACTGCACTCCGGGCCCAGAACCTATTACTAGATTACTAGAAATTGTACTTCTATTTACCAGGCCAAGAAACAAAGGCAAGAACTTATGTTCCTCAGGGATTCTGACATGGAAGAAAAACAAAAGAATGAAAGTATTTTAATGCAGGTGACCTCAGAGGAGCAGGGAGGCTGGGTAGGAGAGGCATGCTGTGCTGTTTTGGGGCTTCTGTGTATTGGCCACATTCAGTTTACTAAACCAAATAGCAGGTGCATGAGTCATATATTATTGTTGTTGAGATCATAATATAAAATATACCCTTTGAAAACAACAAGAGCAACAAAAGGGGAAATAAATTTAAAAATTTATATATATATACTCTTTGGATTTTGAGATAGACATTATTTAAAGGAGAAAGAACATAGTTCCTTGTGGTTGAGGTCAGCACAGGACTGATAATAGAGAATGTTGATACAAGAATTTAGCAGTGAGGCAGTAAAACTGCACTGGAGAATTTTTAGGTGGAAAAATGCCACTTTTCTCATTTCTTCTTTAGGGGAAAAAAGTCTCAGATCCAAGAAAGATGTATGTCCAGCCAGGTGGTATGGTGCACCTGGTTAAGTGCACATATTCAAGCCCCCACTCCCCACCTTCAGGGGGGACACTTTATGAGTGGTGAAGCAGGTATGCAGCTGTCTCTCTCTCTCTTTCTCTCTCTCTTTCTCTATCTATCTAGCTGCCCTCCCTTCTCAATTTTTCTCTGTCCTATCCAATTAAAAAAAAAGTAGAAAAAAATGGCTATCAGGAGTAGTGGATTTGTAGTGCTGGGACCAAGCCTCAGCAACAACCCTAATGGCAATAAATAAATAAATAAATAAATAAGAAGGAAAGAAAATTGTATGTCCTAAACAAATTCCTCTGTGAGAATCAGTTAAGGTATAAATAAAAAAAAAATAACATATAAGGTCTTTAAAAAAAAAGATAAATGACTACTTGAAAAGCTTTGCATGTGTGTTCCCATTAGGTATTTATTGAGCCTGCTTAGTACTCAGTATCTGCTGAGCAATTCAGAAGACGTTGAGGAGACATGGCACATCTAGATAGAGGCCCAGGAACCATTTTCAGATCATACTTCTTTTAGTATGATCTGTTAGCACAGCTGACCTCAGCTACAAGGATTCTACAGAGTCTTTTCATGCGGCCAGTCCAAAAGAGTACTGGCAGGTTACCATTTACTTATTGAATGCTTGCTCAGTGCCAGATACTCTACTTGTGTTATCGTTTTTTTAATCCCTGTGCTGTACTCTGCAGCAGATATTATCATCAGTGTTTACAGATGAGGTTCAGGTTGATTATATATTTTGCCAAAGGGACAAACCAAGGATAAAAACTTGCTCTGAGTCTGAAAACTTATATTAGGCTACACCTGCCATTGGAGAGTACAGTTGACTTGAGCTCGTCTTGGAAGGAATTTCTGTTTTAAGATAAATGAGTCCTTTTTAATATTTTATTTGTTTTATTTCAATCACACATGCACACACACCCAGCACTGCTCAACTCTGGCTTATGGTGATGCTGGGGACAAAACCTGGGACTTGGGAGCCCCAGGCATGAAGTCTTTTTGCATAATCATTATGCTGTCTCCCCAGCTCTAGTCCTGGAAGGAAGTATAAGGTGAAGATTTGGGGGATAGTGAGGAATCAGAGATTTTTCAGTCTCAGCACCAGGATCTTTGAAACAGCAGTAATTAGTGTATTGATACAGTGAGATTGGTGGCAGACACCATCAGGCCTTCCGTCGGGGGAGGCATCTCAAGTGTTTTGTTGTAGCTACTCCTAAGCTCTGTTTTCCATCCAGGAAGTAGTTATCCTCATGTACCTATCACTTCCATGGAGTATTTCCACATATCTGCCATGACTATATTTGGGGGCTCTAAGGTGCTATTTCCTAACTTTTTTTTTTTTGTACTCCTTAAGGAAAATGTCAGTGGGACTGGCACAAACTAGTTCATAGTTCAGACTTTCTGTGGGATGACCATGGATGCCTTTGGTCCATTTATGAGACTTAGAGAGTGTCAATTTCTTTGTCTCTTTGCCTAACAGTCTGCAAGGAGATAAGAAGATCATGTAGAGGTAAGGTTCTTAGTTAAAATGAGCCTCTAGTCTCTGGTTCCAGCTTTAGTGCTAGATGAACTGAGGACAGCTGCTCTTCATCAGCTATATACATCTAACAGAAACTGAAGTTTGACTTGCATGAACTGGTAAAATGTGAAAACCTGTGATTTGCTAATGCCTTTTATTTCATACCAGGAGTTGATAGAGGCCTGGCTGGTTAGCCCCAGGATCATGATGTTGATCAGTGAAAGTGTACGACATTATTCAAACAGGAACAGCAATGAGGAATAAGGAAAGGTTGAGAGTTTCTTGGGAGACGCTTGGGATTATTTACTTGCCCTTAGTGGAGAAGCAGCCAGAGCAGCATCCTGTGTTCCTGAGAGTTTAGACTTCTTGATAGTGATGCAGGTCATTCTTGAGAATGACCTGTAGAAATAACTGGTTTGGCAGGGGCTTAAGTTTTCAGGCACTTTTGTAAATTCTATGCTGGGGATTTCTTGGGACTAGAGATTACTTGGTTAATTAAAACTATGAAAAGAAGAAGTCATTTTTTAAAAAGGAACATAGATATTTTTATCTAATCCTTAACAGGTTTTGATATGAAACTCAGATATTTTCTTCCTTTGTGGGCCTGCCAGTTTGACTCTGTCTTCTTTATTATATTAACCACATCTATAGTAGTACATTATTGACTTAAACTTCCACTTTGAGTTTCTTATAAGTAATTCGAGGATTTAGCCACTTGAGAAGCAGTCTAAGTACAGAATTCACAATTATTTTTCCAATAACACTTAATTCAAGAGCATGTATTTAAAAAAAAAAAAAAAAAGACCCTCAGACGCGGGAGACAGCATAATGGTTATACAAATAACTTTCCTGCATGAGGCAGGAAGGCTCAGTCTCTAGCACCACTTTACAAACCAGAGCTGAACAGAGCTCTTGTGGTTTAAAAAAAAAAAAAATCCTCTTGTTGAGTCTCTTCAAAGTAGCTTCTTTAGTTGCCACAGAAATAGCTCTTTACATTTGCTTTGTCACTTATGTAATATTTATAAACAGTTTTAAAAATGTTCCCAGCTGATTCTTGGAAGAATGGAAGCAGGGAATCTGCTGTCTGTTAGCATAAGCATGATGGATAGCTGGTGTGTGCAGCAGGCTAGTTGGTTAAGTAGAGGTCATTAACAGGCTTGCAGGGTAGGTGGTGGTAGCTCTGAGACAGGTGACCTTACTGAATCCTATTCTCCATCCATCTCTCCTGCTGACTCTGCCTGCAGGACTCAGCTTTCTGTAATGTGTGAGTAATGGCCTCTGGCCCACACTCCTGCATAGGAAGGAGCAGTCCTGAGCCAAGATCCTGTTCCTTTCCTTGTGATATTGTCTTGGGTCCTCTTTGTTCTTGCTGAGTAGCTGCCGAGTAGAAAGCCTCCCTCACCTAAAACGTTTTTCCTGAATGAGGAGCAGCTTCCAGCTGAGTGTCCCCGAAGTGAGCTATTGTTCACACAACTTGTTCTCAACATTTTCTGCCAGAAGGAAACCCTTTCCCTTTTGTTTGTCCCACACACACACACTATTTAAAAAAAAAAAAAAAAGGAACCTAGGTTTTGATTAACTTGTTTTTAAGATATAATTCTGTTTATTTTGGAAATAGATGAGTGTAAATCATGAGTATAAACCCTTTGTAATGTCTTTCTACTGAAATGAGCAATAGAGTAGGACTCTGGATTCTTCACCAAGCATTTGTGATTTAAAAAAAAAATCATCAAAACAACAAGAGCAACAAAAGGGAAAATAAATAAATATAAAATTTAAAAAAAATTATCACTTATTAGACAGAGATAGAGAAAAATTGAGAGGGGAGGGGAGAGGTTGAAAGAGAGAGACCTGTAGCACTGCCTCTCCAACTCACAAAGTTTTCCCCACTGCAGGTGGAGGTAGAGGTGGAGGCCTGGGCATTTGTGATTTATAACAACTGCAGATATTTCTTGCGTAAGAATGGCTTTTATCTGGTTAAGTAGGGCACAGAGTAAAAACTAAGTTTTAGATTTAACCTGTCTTTTCAAGGGCTTAATTTGAGAAGTCTCTTTAGTACTCCCTGCTGTGACCCTGGAATATGGGAGGAACCAAATCCTCCCAGGATCAGGTGCAGACAGGGATTGCCTTTGGAGCAGGAGCAAATTTCACCATCTGTGTTTACAGCAGCAAGAGCCTTAGATTTCTCAGGTGATGTCATTTAGGGAATGAATGGATTACACAAAAACTCCATGCCTTTTAGGCAATGTGGAGCTTGCTCATCTCATGTCATAATAAACGAACTCTTTACAGCTCTATCTGGGAACCAAATACTGTGTTGTCTTCTTGTACACTACACCTCAGATTTTTACAGCAGTCTCCATTTTGCCTTTGAAGAAACTGACAGGGGCTGGGAGAAATCTCAGCATTAGAACACCAGACTTGAATGCTTGATGCCCCAAAGATCCCAGGTGTGTATCTGTTGCTCAATAAATTATTTATTTATTTTTACTGCCACCATGGTTATTGCTTGGGCTTAGTACTGGCACTATGAATACACCACTCCTGGTGGCCATTTTCTTCACTGCTCCCCAAGAGTGGGGAGCCTGGCTCAAACCTGAGTCCTTATGCTTGGTTATAGGTGTGCTTAACTGAGTGTGCCACCACCCAACCCCCTCAATAAATGATTTTTTTAAGAAGGAAAGGAATTGAGGGTTTTTTTATTTTATTTTATTTATTTATTAATGAGAAAGATAGGAGGTGAGAGAGAAAGAACCAGATATCACTCTGGTACATGTGCTTCTGGGGATTGAAGTCAGGACCTTATGCTTGAGAGTCCAATGCCTTACCCACTGCGCCACCTCCTGGACCACAGGAATTGAGGTATACAGAGAAGAGCTTTAGCATCTAGGGAGGTAGCTTAGTAGTGGAGTTTAGGACTTGCATACATGAGGACCTGGGTTTGGTCCCCAGCACCGCATATACTTGAGCTCTGGCATCTTTCAATCTCTCTCATGAAATAAACTTTAAGACAAAGAGGACTGAAGTGGTAGCTCACCTAGGGGGGGTGCCTGTTTTGCCACGTACACAACCCAGCTTTGCACCCTGGGAGAAGATTTAGTGTCATGGGGTGTGTGTGTGTGTGTGTGTGTGTGTGTGTGTGTGTGTGTGTGTGTGTCTACCTATCTGAAAAAGCCTGAGAACTGAAGCCATGACATTAATGACATTAACAACGCACACACACACACACACACACACGAGATAAAGTAATTTTCCCATAAAAATGATTCTGTGAATATTTTTATACTATAGAAGAACTTGAAAGAACAATTCAATAACTTTTCCAGAATTCCATAGTTAATCAAGTAGATTTTGAACTTTTTAATTTTGAAGTCCTTGTTCTTTCCTCTGCTGTATGCTGCCTTTTCATTGTATTAAAGTTTCACTCTTGAGCTAGGCACTTAATAAGCTGGACACCAGGAATTAGAAAGAATCAATCTGACACTGTCAGATATTTCTAATGTATGGCTGTGGATCTTATTTAACTTTTCTATTAACTTGTCTTGTCTTCTTCAACATAAGAAGAATCATAGCACCCCTGCCCCAAAGCTAGTGGTGATGAACAGAATCACTGGGAGGGCAATCACTAATCACTAGTGCTAATACAGGAAATCACACTGAAGAGACCTAACCGCTCTCGAGAGCTTGGCTGTTAATATGGTTGGTCAAAAGTCCTTTCCTACAAGAAGGTAAATTTGCTGTGAGCATCTGAATTTGATTTTCAAGAAAGATGAACTCATGAAGTAGGAGTAACATTTTAATACAGCCCAACACCTTTCCCTTACTCCTTCCATATTCCAAATGTCAGTTTGATTTCCTCAGTTTATTGATTTTGGGCTGTAGAGGATGCAAACACATTCTAGCCAAAAATCCTAATGTGTTGCTTACTGAGTTAAAATAACTCATTGGTGTAAGGATTAATTTCTTTCGAGTCTGGTTAGCATGAGCCAGTTTCCCAGGATTTGCTCATTCCTGGGAATACTGATAATTGAATTTTCAGACTTTCAAGGCAGGGGTCCACCTAACTTCAAGAAGTATCACTACAATAGAGAAACTGTGCTGAGAGCCCTTACTCCTGAAAGCTCTGTGACATCAAGTAATGGTGGAATCAGCTTTCCCACATGATTTACCATTGTGTACTTTGCCTACTGAGTATGTCTCTTCAGTTAGCATATTAAGCAAACTTCATTGCAAACAGTGAAACTCAAACTAGAATTGATCTGACATTTTATTATCTTCTAAAAGAGTTGATCCTGAGATCACCTCTCCTATTTTATTCTGAATTTTTTTCAGCATTCAGAAAACTTGAAAGAGACTTAAATAGTGAATATATACATATCCACTACCTAGGGTCTAGATTTTATTTTATAATTTTGCTGCATATGTATTATCTCATTTTTAAATTTATTTTAAAGTATCTTGCAGACATCAATACATTTTATCCCTAAGCATTTTGTCATGTACATAGTTAAGTGAAGTTTAGTGTTTCTTTATAATTCTTGGGGGGGTAAATTTCATATAAAGTAAAATACATATATCCTAAGTCTGCCGTTTTCTGAGTTTTGACAAATACATTTGTACAACCCAGATTTTTTAAATTAATTTTTAAAAATACGTATTTATTCCCTTTTGTAGCCCTGGTTGTTTTATTGTTGTTGTTATTGATGTTGTTGTTGTTGCATAGGACAGAGAGAAATGGAGAGAGGAGGGGAAGACAGACAGGAGGAGAGAAAGATAGACACCTGCAGACCTGCTTCACTGCTTGTGAAGCAACTCCCTTGCAGGTGGGGAGCTGGGGGCTTGAGCCAGGATCCTTATGCCGGTCCTTGTGCTTTGCACCACATGCACTTAACCCACTGCGCTACTGCCTGACTTCCATTTAATAATTTTTTTAAAATATTTTTAAAATATTTATTTATTTCCTATTGTTGCCTTTGTTGTTTTATTGTTGTAGCTATTATTGTGAAAGACTTTTTCATAACTAGTGTGTTATTTCCTCTGCCCCCAAATTCTTGTTTAAAAAGTATTTATTAATGAGGGAAGGGAAGAAGAGAAAGAGAACCAGAGTGTCATTCTGGCACATTTGATGCTGGGGATTGAGCACTGAACCTCATACTTACAAGCTTTACTGTGCCACCTCCCAGGCCATTTGAGACAGTTATTTTTTTGTGCAGTGGTGGGGAATAAACTAAAAGCCTTGCACGTGGGCAATATTGCTGAGCACCCTAGCCTCCCTGGCCCAATTTTTTTTTATTCTATATCCTGAGATGTAGGGAGAGACAGAGAAAAAGAGAAGTGTCAGGGCCAAGAGTCAAGCTCGGAGGCCTAGGGTTGGGAGGGGGGATGATTCAGGAGGGTGAGGTCCTTAGTAGGAGAAGCAGTCAACAATGGAGCAGATAAGAGCCAGAGAAAGAGAGAAAGGCCAGGCACTGCTAGCTAGCTCATGCTTGCTATCTCCTGCCTTTATTGTTTTCTTTATTGCTGAGGGAGGGAGGAGGCTGCCAGGCACAGGTCATCATGGCCCATGCCACCAGGCTGACCTTCTTCATTTCCATGTCTCAGGTCCATCATTCCATCCATCTCCATTTCTCTCTCTTAGATTCTCCAAACAGCCTTTATACTTTCAACTTACATCAGGTGCATCGTATTATTTACATCAGGTGTGAAAGGTACTATGCACACAACATGGGCCTTGAGCTAACAAAGCACAAGCTTCGAGCCAAAGCTACCACAGGCTTTGAATCAGGGCATAGCCCTATCCTGACAAGGAGAGTAGAGAGTCCAATATTCATGAAGGATCCAGTGGAGTGATTAGTTTTTCTAAAACTTTATAGAAATGGAATCAATATAATATGTGCTCTTCTCTATAATATTTTAACTGATGCTTTAAAAATGACTGTCAATTGGATTTATCCAACTTCTTCCTATTTATAAGTCCAGAGGTAATTTGGACTGGCAAGCTGCAGGAAATTTCAGGGCAGCTGATGGATTTTGATAGTGTATTTGTATTGTTTGTATATGTATGTTGTTTACATCTGAAACACATACACACACACACTTACTTGGTGCTCAGCTCTACATGTGATTCACTAATGTTACATGGCAGATGTTCTCGTGAGGGATCTGAGGAACTGATGGATGTGAGACCCTATTCCTGGTCACACTGTTGAGGAAATCAGTTCTGAGTGGGAATTTCTATAAACTGGTTTAATTCGACCAGTGCAGCAGCTATAATAAAATTCAGTGAGGAAGAATGAGAAGGATACTTGGATACAAACAGAAAAAGCTTAGAGGCAGATAGCTAACTGTGTTCTTTCTGAGGTGTGTGTGCTTCCTTCTCATTCCTCCTCGTTACTCAAACTGAACTTACTCCTGGATAGAAAGTAGATTTTGTAAATTGGACTGGAACCCAAATACATAATCCTCATTAATCTTTTAGATTCTCGTCCCACTTATTAAAGCCAGCACTTGGCACATAACCCAGAATTATGTGGCAAACAATAACAAAGTTAATTGGAATCTAGGTCTCAACTTTTTTCTTCTTTAAATATTTTTTATTCCCTTTTGTTGCCCTTGTTTTATTGTTGTAGTTATTGTTGTCATCGGCGTTGGATAGGATAGAGAGAAATGGAGAGAGGAGGGGAAGACAGAGAGGGAGAGAGAAAGACACCTGCAGACGTGCTTCACCACTTGTGAAGCGACTCCCCTGCAGGTGGGAAGCTGGGGGCTGGAACCAGGATCCTTAACGCGGGTCCTTGTGCTTTGCACCATATGCACTTAACCTGCCGAGCTACCGCCTGACTCCCGACTTTTTTCTTCTTGCAGCAGTTTCTTAGGGTTCTGAATTAAAGATTGCTTGAATAGTAGCTGTACTGGTGTGAGAGGGTTATTTGGCAAGTACTGGTAGGATTTCTATTCTACAAGTTTGGGACTTGAGCAGGGCGAGACTGGGGAAAAGGCCAGCTGGGTACAGCTACTTTGGAATGCAGAGGCCAGTGTCAGCAACCCAAGAGGAATAGGAAAGAAAAAATGAGGGAAAGAGGTTGGATGGGACAGTGTGACATGAAGAAGCTGGAATGTCCTGTTATTGTCTTGTCTTTCCTCTCTACCACTCTAGCCCAGGGCAAGCAAACCAGCTGGCTTGAACATGAACCTTTCTTAGTGACAGAAGTACACAGCACTTTTGAAACACCAGTTGTGTCCCCCATCCTACTTAAAAAAGGAAGGTTGCAAGGTAACATGATAAACTAAAGGGGGGCGGGGAGTCGGGCTGTAGTGCAGCGGGCTAAGCGCAGGTGGCGCAAAGCACAAGGACCGGCATAAGGATCCCGGCTCCCCACCTGCAGGGGAGTCGCTTCACAGGCGGTGAAGCAGGTCTGCAGGTGTCTATCTTTCTCTCCTCCTCTCTGTCTTCCCCTCCCTCTCTCCATTTCTCTCTGTCCTATCCAACAACGACAACAACAATAATAACTACAACAATAAAACAAGGGCAACAAAAAAAAAGGGAATAAATAAAATAAATATAAAAAATTTAAAAAAAAACAAACTAAAGGGGGACTCAAATGGGAGGAATACAATAATTAGGCTAACAACCCATAAGCCCACTTGTAATAAGACAGATTGGAAAAGAAGTTACTCATTGTTAGTGGAGCTCCTCTGTCTACCTTCTCCTGAAGGACAGCCCTTGGCCTGTTGGCAGATATTTAGTCATTCCCTGTCATCTTCTCCCCTCCCCTAGCTAGCCCTGCCTCCGTCTTCTAAAAGCAGTTGACAAGGTTAGAAAATCAGGACAAATAATTTGCTTCAATCCATCTTTGTCTTTCCTGAGGTCTTGTGCAATTCAGTTGTGTGGGGGAGGAGGAAAATAACTCAAACCCTGGTCAGTGACCCTATTTCAAATGTGGCATCAAAGCCACTCTAGGCTGAGAGCCTGTCTGCTGCTAAGAGGCAGAAGGCAGAGATGGTGATGAATTCTTATGTGGTTTCTGGGCCCGGGAGTGCAGCTGTCAGCAATCTTTAGGTTTTCTTGCACAGCTGATGAGCCAGCTTTGACGTCAGCAGTCACCTGATGGTATAACCAGTAGCATCTGGTGAGGCTGAAGAGGTTAAGGTTCCACTTCTCAGTCCTATGCTGGGCATGGGGAATTCTGTTCTAGAAAGGACATCTAACTACAGGAGAAGATCTACCACTTGGTCCCACTTTCGCAGAAAGCTCGAGTTTCTCATAGAATGGGCTTAGCCACCTCTGGCACTTACAGGAAATAAGAGCTGTGCTGTCCAGGGGTGTCTAGGAAGTTTGCCTGTGAAATAGAGCTTCCATTGTCTCACCTAAAAAGCAGGATAGTATGCTTGGTACTGAGTTGATGTTCTACAGGATTGTTGTGAGAATCTGCTGGTAGTTGTGGGGTATGAAGTTGCTGTACCAGCAGCCTGTAGAGATTGGAGACTGATTTTAAATGGGGGGGGGGGGTTGGGTGGTAGCGCAGCAGGTTAAGCATACGTGCTGCAAAGCGCAAGGACTGGCCTAAGGATCCCAGTTTGAGCCCCCGGCTCCCCACCTACAAGGGAGTCGCTTCACAGGCGGTGAAGCAGGTGTGTAGTTGTCTATCTTTCTCTCCCCCCTGTCTTCCCCTCCTCTCTCCATTTTTTCTCTGTCCTATCCAACAACGAACGACATCAGCAACAACAATAATAATCACAACAAGGCTACAACAAGAAGAGCAACAAAAGGGGGAAAATGGCCTCCGGGGCAGTGGATTCATGGTGCAGGCACAGAGACCCAACAATAACTCTGGAGGCAAAAAAAAAAAAAGAAAAGAAAAAAAATGTTGGAACAGGGCTACACCCTGACTTAAAGCCCAAGTTTAACTTTGGCTCAAAGTCTGTGTTTTGCACACAGTACTTTTTACACCTGATGTAAAAGATGTGAAATACCTACTTTAAATGATATGATGCACCTGATGTCAGCTGATGGTATAAAAGCTGTTTGGAAAAAAAACGATAAAGGAGTCTCAGTCTTGCAACCTCTTCCTATTGCTCTGGCTCTTGTCTGCTCCGCCACTGATGATTTCATCTACTAAGGACCTCGCCCCTCCTGAACCATCTCCTCTCAGCCCTCTGAGCCTGCCCCTTGGCCTGACAAGAGTAAAGTGCACCAGCAAGATAGCTCACCTGGATAGAGTGTTAGTCTTCTGCACTCCCTAGGTTCCAGGTTTGAGTCTGGCCCCAGTGTACTAGAGGAAGTTCCAGTGCTAAGATGTCTTTTCCCCTCTCCCTGCTCCTTTCTTTCTATATGGGGGGTGGGGGCATTGAAACTCCAGTAATGGCCACAAAGCAAAACAAACAAACAAAAAGGGAAGGGAACTTGAGAATTTGGACTGCGGTCTAGAAGGTTAGCTGTCTTTTGCTTCTTAATGCCAGTAAGCAACTAACCTGGTGTGGACAGTTATTCTTGCGTGCTACTAAACACCTTCACAGTGCCAGCTCTGTGCAAGACACCATGTGGGATCTAAAAGAAGTATAATATGAAATAGCATCTTTAGCCTTAATGGTTCTTTTTTTAAAATATTTATTCATTCCCTTTTGTTGCCCTTGTTTTATTGTTGTAGTTATTATTGTTGTTGTTATTGATGTCTCTGTTGTTGGATAGGACAGAGAGAAATGAGAGAGGAGGGGGAAGACAGAGAGGGGGAGAGAAACATAGACACCTGCAGACCTGCTTCACTGCTTGTGAAGTGACTCCCCTGCAGATGGGGAGCCAGGACTCGAACCCGGATCCTTACGCAGGTCCTTGTGCTTTGCGCCACCTGTGCTTAACCCTCTGCGCTACTGCCCGACTCACAGCCTTAATGGTTCTTTACTGTGCCTTGTACACACCATAAAGCACGTATTCAGGAAAGTTAACAGTACAAAGCAGAATGTATTTCTGGTTCAGTAAGGTGAGTGATAAGTTTGGTGGGTGATAAGTTTGGGACAGGAAGGGAAGTTGAAAGTGTCTCCAGCCAAGGACACAAGTGTATTTTCTCAGTAGGCTGCAGAAAGAGGGTTGTAAGGGATGTCTGACATTTGTTGCTGAATTGCAACACATTTCATGTCTCCATTTGCATCAAAAGAAAACAGGAGGGAGACAACCCATGTTAGTCCCCAACTTAAGGGTTTATTGACCAAACTTATCCTTGCTCTCCTCATAATTTAGCTACAAATGGGAGCCCTGAGTGCAGCCATCACTTCCAGTTGGTGTCTCCTCTTGCAAGGGAGGTTTCAGACAGGCTTGAGTTTGCCTGTGGACTTTCTGTGCCCAGGATACTTCCTGACATGCAGATGGCTCATCAAAATCTGGGGAACTCTTTGTCCCCAAACAGCTGTTTAACTCTACCCCTCAACCCAATATCCTTTGAAAAGGCCAATCTGAGGTGCCCCTGGCAGCCAGGTTAGGCTGATGGGAATGAAGACTTCTCTGTGCAGATTACCCCTTCTGCCAGCCTGTGGACAGCCAGGAGCTTGTGTTCTAAACAAATAATTGTAAGATGAACAGCAGCAGCTCTGACCTTTGATTTTGCTTGTTTTTAACCACACATGGAACACATTTTATATATTAAGAGAAGAGTCTAAAGAGAATAAACTTACATACTTTTTGAAAATGAAATATTTCCAAGCCCTTTTGAGTATATGAGTTCATTATGGTGATGACTATGAGGCCTCGCCTTGACACACACACACACACACACACACACACACACACACACACACACACACACACACACACACACACACACACCTATCTGGTCTCCCTGGAGTGCATGAGAAGTACCTCAGTATAGTATGGCTATTTCACGCATCTCTTCAAAAAATGTCACTGAACCTAAACAATAGAAAAAGATGAGAAACCAGAACTGTGCCCTTCCATTGCATTTCACTTGCCTCTTCCTTCACCTGAAATGTAGGCTGTTTCTGGGAAAATACCTTAATCAGATTCTTTTGTTATTGCAAACCGAAATGGTTAAATTGCATAAAGTGTGTAGATTAGAATGGTGTCTTTCCTCTCTGACCACTCCTCTGTGTCTAGACTAAATGACCATATTACCATATTACCTCACTGCTGGTTCTGGGCCATAGGAGGTGTGGCAAAGGGGAGAGGAGGAGGTGTAAGCTCCTCCCTGTCTTCATAGCCCCAAAAGCTGTGCTTGTGCTGTCAGGGCAGGGATCTGCCTATCTCTGCCAAGCAGTATCTTTCCTCTGCTGCTTCCCTCCTAGACAGCTTCCACCAAGGCAAGAAGGCATCCTGGATTGCAGTGCATCAAGAAATTATGAGTAGGGGGATCAGGCAGTAGCACACTGGGTTAAGTGCACATAGTGTGAAGTGCAGGGATCCCAGTTCAAGCTCCTGGATCCCCAGCTGCAGGGTAGTTGCTTCACAACAGGGTGGTGAAACAGGTCTGCTGGTGTCTGTCGTTCTCTCCCCCTGTCTTCCCTTCCTCTCTCAATTTCTCTCTGTTCTAGCCAACAACAACAGCAACAAGAACAATAATAACAGCAACAACAAGAATCAAAAAAAGATGGCCACCAAGAGCAGTGGATTCCTAGTGCAGGCACTGAGCCCTAGAGATAACCCTGGAGCGAAAAGAAAAAGAAAAAAATAAAAAGGAAATTAATCAGTACTTTGATTCTTTTATAAACTAGATTCTGTTCAGCTTGACTTAGCTACTACAGTCCACAGAAAGTAAAACATAGTTTCCAGTTTGAATAGTACTGTTTGGAAATATCTGTCAGGGTTTCCCACCTGGTATGCAGTCTGAAATGCTTTCTCTACTCATCCAGAGGCAGAAGCACTGGGATTTTCCTGGTGCTTTGTAGTTGGCATTAGGGTAACTCTGGGGCAACCAGAGAGAAGCAGAGTAAAACAGCAGCAGGGTATTTAACTCTGTTCACTGGCTTCAAGCCCTTTAGCAAAACATGAGTTGGGCAGCCAGGGAGTGTTATTTGGACAAGTCAACTGTGGCTTTGGATGCTGGATACTTTATTATAATTTTTAAAAATATTTTTATATTTATTTATTCCCTTTTGTTGCCCTTATTATTTTATTGTTACAGTTTTTGCTGGATAGGACATAGAGGAAAGGAATACAGAGAGGGGGAGAGAAAGATAGACACCTGCAGACCTGCTTCACCGTTTGAGAAGCGACTCCCCTGCAGGTGGGGAGCCGGGGGGCTCGAACCAGGATCCTTATGCTGGTCCTTGCGCTTTGCGCCACGTGCGCTTAACCCGCTGCGCTACCGCCCGACTCCCTGGATGCTGGATACTTATGAGGATGAAATACAGAGTGTAGATAACTTGATTGTCTTTATTTCCTTTTTTTTTTTTTTTTAAAGAGGCAGAGAAAGAGACCACAGTCCCAGAGCTTCCTTCAATACAGTGGGTACTGGGCTCATTGATTTTTATTTCAAAGGATACCTTACAATCCCCTTCCATCTCTGATCTTTCTATTTTTGATACCCTGCTTGACCTTAGGAAGAAAGACTCTAAATTGGAACTACCCTTCCATCCCTTCTAGTAGGTTGCCTGTTTACTGAGGACCAAGTCCAAGGAATAGTATGGCAAATACAGTCTGCTTGATTACCATTCCTATTGTGCTTACAGTGGTCATTCTGCCACAGATGCACACTTAATCCTGAATGAAGGATCCAAAGACCTGTGCAGCTACTCCAGGGATAAGGTCCTACCCTTTGAAAGAAAGGGTTTCATTACCTCAAGTGCCCTGCTTTTCTCCTATAAATGTAGACTACAGAAAAGAAGGTGAGTCAGGCGATATCTGCTGTGTACCTATGTTTTGCCCAGCTCAAGGTTTCTGTAACCTGATTGGTAGCTTGTTCTAAGACATGGCACTGTTCTGCCAGTTAGTGTCAGGTGAGGTGTCCAGCTTGGGGGTGGAGGGACAGTTTGACCTAGAAGTCAAAGGCGATTTTCAATGTCCATAAGCCTTTCCTGTGGAAAAAGAAGTCCATTAGGGTAATAACGGGACCTCTTGGTTTAAAAAAAAAAAAGTTAAAATAAAGCACAAATGTAGATCAGCAATTTTAAAAATGCAGTGGACTGTTCACGAGAGAGTTACTAGTTGTTCTATCTCTTGAAGGCCCTTAGTGAAAATCAGACATGGGGTGGGATTCTTGATGCTAACCCTTTTTTTAAAAAAAAATTTTTTTTAATATTCCCATTTGTTGCTCTTGTTGTTTGATTGTTGTAGTTATTATTGTTGTTGTTATTGATGTCGTCGTCAGATAGGACAGAGAGAAATGGAGAGAGAAGGGAAGACAGTGGGGGGGCGAGAAAAATAGACACCTGCGGACCTGCTTCACCACCTGAGAAGCAACTCCCCTGCAGGTGGGGAGCCGGGGCTCGAACCAGGATCCTCACTCCGGTCCTTGTGCTTTGCACCACATGCGCTTAATCTGCTGCGCTACTGTCCGACTCCCAATGCTAACTCTTAAAATTCCATGCCTGGAAGAATTCTCAAGAAACAAGTAAGAACTATCTCACTGTTAGATTTTCATGTGCATAGAAAGATATATGCATTAATGCTAGAATGAGAAAAGAGTACTAAGTACACATGTGTCCATATGGGAACTAACTAAATACTCACATAGCCATGCTCTGGATGATTGTCTCTCATCCATTAAAATGTTGTGATGAACTGTAGAGAAATTCCAAACTATGCTATTAAATGGAAATGGCAAGTTGTAGAGTAGCATCAATGGAATGCCTCTCTCACAGTGGGGGTAGAATACCATCATATACTTGCTTACATGTGAATAGAATGCATTTAGGATACTTGAGAAACTGATAACACTGGTTCCTCCAGAGGGAACTAAGCAGCCAAGAGACATTCTTCTTCTAGCGTTTGCCCTTCTTCCGTAGCCAGTCAACAGCGTCAGGTTGAGCCTGATGTAAAGTTTCGAGACCTCCTTTGAATCTGGAGAGGTGGCAGTCGTTGACTATGTGGGTCATATTCTGTCTGTAGCAGCAGGGGCAGTTCGGGTTGTCTCTGGCCGAGAGACATAATAAATAGGAACACTTTTCTCTAAATAACCTGTTGTATCTTTTAAGAAAAATTTCTTTATTTAATGAGAGAACATCGGAACACAACTCTGAAATCTGCAGAACCAGGGATCCAACTCAGGGCCTCACACTTGCAGGGCCTATGCTTTGCCGCCTGGCTACTTCCCCAGCTCCTTTATTTATCTTTTCTTTTTGTCATTTTTTTTTTCTTTTTTTATTAAGAGTGGGTTACAAGATTGTAAGATTACAGCATATAGCTCCACACCCACCACCAAAGTTCTTTGTCTCCATCCTTCCAAACATAATCATCATAATTCTCACAAAGTTTTAGAAAATTTTGATTGCTGCTTTTTAAAATAAGATCATGTATAACTGTTCTGTAGATTCCACATATGAGTGAAATAATCTAGTGTATGTCTTTCATCTTTTTATTTATTTTGCTATACATAATCACCTATAGCCTATCCATCTTGTCTCACAGGACATAATATTTTTTGACTGCCTTTATATTTCAAAATTTGAACCATGTAGACTTGTGGATAATTTTAACTTTGAGTTTTACTAGACTAGAACATTGAGGCCAGTAGAAAGGAGGTGGAAATTGACTTTTTATTGAGCATCTACTGTGAGCCAAAACCTGTGATTAGATGCTTTGTGTATGTGGTGCTTTTAGTACACATAGACCTTTATACGAAGTGATATCTGTGCTTGTTTATATAGTTTCACACTGAAAGTGCTCACCTCTCCACCTGGATATTAAACAAGGATACACTTGAAATGGACAGATTCACTTGGGGAACAGGGAGGAAGGTATTTTTCAGGGACAGTACAGACCTATGTCTGCCTCTGGACTGTCAGGGCCAGTAAGGAGAGAAGCACCCCGTCTCTACTCTGTGGTCAGATGTGCTGTTTCACTCTGCATTTGCTGAGCTCAGAGATGGCTGCTGGATGGAGTTCTCAGAGTGCATTAACTGGCAATCAGGTGACTGCCCAGCCCAGCAGTCATTCCTGTGACTGCAGGAAAGCCCCCTCCCTGTGTGTCAGACTACAAGGGGAGAGGTGGTGCTTGCTCTATGCTCATCTACTAGGTGTTAAATGTGCCATCTTTGTTTGCCAGCTGGAGGTTGGCTGGAGAGTGGATGATTTTCTGATTGTCAGACTCAGGCTCCTTACTTGCACCTACAGGAAAAACCACCCATGCCTTGGTACAAAAGGTTCTCTCTTCATATCTTTGGAAAAAGAGCAGTGAATGAGCTCATTATCACTGAATCCCAGACAGGAGGAGGAAGGGAGGAAGGGAAATGACCTCCCTCCTTAATTCCTTGCCTTGCCTGGCCAAATTTCTGGTCGTGAGGGGCTTGGATCTGGCTCAGGGTGACCAAAATCAGATGGCTGGGATAGGTGGCCTGTGGGAGGAGGGGGCAGTGCTGGAAACACTTGGATACTCTGAGACTAGCTGTCTGTGCTGTAGTCCAGAAGAAGGACAAGTGTCTCATCATCAATACAGAGGTTTAGCCAGGACTGCTGGCTTCCTCGGAACAAAAGATCTCCACTCGGGGATATTCCTGCCTCCTTTTGACTTCCAAGAGGTTCCTATGCCTGGTACTTGGCTTAGTTCTAGAAACTACCTTCACACCTCATGCTGCTGGTCATGTAATATCAATCGTGTTGGAAAGCTTATGTAATTTTCAGATAGCATTCTAGACACCAAGGGATAGCATGAAACAAAACTGGCAAAGTCTTTATTTCTAGGAAGTTTAAATTCTAGCATGAACAGTGAAATGTACCATGTGTGCCTGCTATTATACCCTCTGCCCAATCACTGCTAGCTCTAGGAAAAGAGGGTGTGGCGTGTTTGATAAGTAGATGATTTGGAAGGAAGGCTCTTTGGCATTCCCAGAAGCTGAGCCCAGATTGCCACCCTCCCCTCCCCCTACCACCATACTACCACCACCACCACCACCACCACCCCCCCCACACACACACACACACACTTCAGAGGCTGTCTGTGGACCCTGTTCCTCTGTAGTCAGAGAGGACCTTCCTGGATCTCAACAACAGAGAGTTCCAATCCCTTTCAAGTTGGTGTTAGAATTTGGAGTCATCTATAAGAACCTGGAAGCCTTCCCCTATTGCTCTAATGGTGATCTGGCAATGTTTAACCCAAGCCTCATAGGCTCTCCCTATTGTTCCTCTTTCTTCTGTTTCAGATTGAGAAAATCATGAGCTCTATTGGAGAAGGAATTGACTTTTCTCAGGAACAGCAGAAGATCTCAGGTACTGTACAAGATAGCCATTTCCTCACAAAGACAGTCCTAATTTCTTTCTGGCCCAGGTTTTTCCTCTAACACAGGAGAGAGAAATTTAGGAATAAGATTGGTCAGCCCATGTGTATTGTGTTGCTATAATTAAGATTCTTATCTGTTAGGCAGCCCATCTAGCTGTATCTTCAGTGTTATGATACCTCTTACATTGTAGGGGCAAAGTATAAGAATTAAACTCCAGACTGCCCACTAGGAAGCTTTATTCATAATGTAATCAATTATTCACAATTCCTTTTGTAAATGTAATTTTTCTAATTTGTGATTAATAGTGGGTTACAAGATTATAAGATTATAATGTATAGTTCTACATCACACCCACCACCAAAGTTTTATGTTCCCACTTTCCCAAATGATAACCACCATAACTCTATAGTTCTTTCTCACAAGTCTTAGAAATAGTTTGCTTGTTTCAGTTTTTTGTGGGTTTTTATGCAAGTTCATATATATCAGTCCTCTAGATTCCACATGAGTGAAACCATCTGATAGTTGTCTTTCATCTCTTTACATCTTTTTAGTTTATATAGCTAAGCATGATCACCTCTACCCATTTTATCCCAAAGGACACAGTATTGTCTTTTTTTGATAGTAGCACTTCATGGGATGTATGTCCTATAACTTCCTTAGCCTGTCATCTATCACTGGGCATTTAGTCTTCTTCAGCTATTGTGAATAATGCAGCTATAAACATGCGGGTTCATATGTCCCTTTAAATTAGTTAACACTGACCCTTGATAAAGAACATGCCTCCTGTTTGCCTGGCCCATGATGGTGGCAAGACAATCAAGACAGTGATGCATTAACTTGAGCCCGTGGTCTCAGGCTAGAGGCCTGTTCTTCGCTGATAGGTTTGACTTTACTGTTTTCTCCTTAAGTCTGTTTCTGTTTTTCCATGTACTTAGTCACTTGACACTTTTACTGTTGCTATGGGCATTCCTTTGATTTCTAAGCTCTACAAGTGAGGTCTCCCTTTATTACTTTTGTTTGAAACAGGGAACTAGGGAGGTCATATGTGAGCTGCTTTCCTTGTTAACAGAGTTGTGGTTGTGTTACCTTCTCAGTTGAGGTTGACATTTTTCAGGACGCCTCTCAGAACAGTTCTCATACCCCTTACCCCCATATCTAAAGATTGTCCTGCTACCATGGCAAGCTGGGTGGAGATAAGGAGTTGCTGAGACCATGGGACTTGTAGAGACAGTATGTGCTCTGAGCTTCAGCCCTGCGTTCAGATCCTGGCTCTAGGTAATTGTGCCAGTCTTAGAAGTTTCTTTTTATTTACTTATTTATTATTGAATAGAGAGAGAGAGAAATTGAGAAGGGAGGGGGAAGTAGAGAAGGGGAGAGACAGAGAGACACCTGCAGCTCTGCTTCACCACTCATGAAGCTTTCCCCCTGCAGGTGGGGACTAGGGGCTTGAACCCGAGTCTTTGTGCACTGTAATGTGTACACTTAACCAAGTGCGCCACCACCTGGCCCCAATTTTATAAGTTTCACTGGAATGCATAATATATACAGATGCTTAAACTTAAGAAGGTACTCAATAATTCGTAAATATGCTCATTACTGACTCATTGAGCAAACTAGAGAATAGGGGCCCCTACCCCCTTAACTTGTCTCCCTCCATTTGTTAGACCTAGTTTGTAGAGCCACCACCCCACTCCCAAAAGCTTTGTTTCCCAGGGTTTAGCAGAGAGAGTGAGCTGGACCTGACCCATCTGAGTCAGTATTAGATTTCGCCCCTAAACTGACAGCACTGGAGCTTGTTACGCACATTCCAAAGAGACACCAGTCAGGAGTCCAAGGAGGTAGCCATCACACTGGCCCGGGCTTTTTCTACAAAGATCTGTTCTGTCAAGTGGAAGAGTATGTTTTTCTTTCTTTTGCTAATGTCAGTCTGTTCTATCTGCTTAGTAGCCATAAATGTAAGCTCCTTCTGAGACCTAGTCTCCCTGCTCACAGAACCCCCTTTTTGTCCACACATCTGCAGCTTGTGTGTAGGGATGTAGGTGCCTGTGGCCTCTTTAGAGGGGCTGACATGTGCTCCCTAAGTTTTTGTCCTCCTTTCCCTCTCCCCCCTTCCCACCCCCTCCCCATCTCCACAGTTTTCTACTTGGGATTTGGTCCTGGTCTCCTTTTGTCCTTGATCCCTTCCCTCCAACACCCTCTATTATGAGTGGCCTGGTCCAGGCCTGGCATCTCTCCCTTGGGCTCTGACAGACATGGAGAGAACTCTTCCCAAGTTGACTTACACATGCCTGAGGAGTACCAGGTATAAAGTTCTTACTTTTTCTCCCTATGTTTGTGGTGCCCTCATGACTTACCTTCCTAGCAGAGGTACAACCATTTCCAGTATTCCAGTGGTGATGGTGGTGGTGGCGATGATGGGTGGTCATGGTACCTATGTGCCTGTGTCTTCAGGAGAGTGTCATTCCTCTGTCCTCTCCTAGAAACTACTAGCCAAAATTACTGGAATGTTCATTCTATTCTTCCTGATAGTCTGTTTCCAGATCCTTGAACTAGAAGTAAAGTTTCCTGGTACCTTTCATATGCCTGTGTGTCAGCCAACGTCAGATATTGGGAAATCTGTCATTTTCCTCTGATACCAGTGCTGCTGTCTCCTCCCTTACTGGTAGCAGTAGCAGCAGCAGCAGCTTCTGCTATGATGTCCGATCCCTGATATATTTTCCTGAGCTTGGAAGAAAGGAGGGAGGGGAGGGGAGAAAGGGGAGGGCCAGACATTATGAGAATGAGCAAAGGCTGTGGAGCCGGCAGCAGGCAGCGTGGAGGCAGCAGGCAGCGTGGAGCCCGGGAGCCTTAGACAAAGCATTCCGCTGCGGTTCTATAAGCGCATACATCCACCGGCAGCAGGCAGGACCACAGCTGCCCAGCGGGGGGATTTCAAGCAGGAATGAATCAGCAGCGGGGGACACTTGACTTTCCGGGTATACAAGAGCCTGCCTCTTAGGTTCCTGGAGTAGACAGCCCACTCAAGGGCAGGGGAACACAAAGATCCCCCAGACTCGGCATCTTGGAGTGCTTGCTGCAGTGTGCGTTCCTGACCACCATCTATTCTACAGAGGACAGAGAAGGGGGAGCCTGGGACAGTGGTCACCAGGGTCTCCTAGGTAATGAAGCCCGGTTGGCCTTGTCCTGCCCTAAGGGACAGAGAGTGCCCAGGAATGACAGAATGACTTTCACCACATCAGGAGTGATCTGGAGGTGATGTTATAGTTGGTTCTTTTTTCTTCTATGAACCTTTTTTTTTTTCCTTTTATCTGTTTTTGCCCCCGAGAGCCAGGGAAGTCAGTGGGGGTTCAGGCATTCAACTCAGAACACTCAAGATCTTCTGGAAGGGCTGAACTTTTCTTCTCCCTGTATCACCACACTCCCTGGCCTACCCACGGAGCACAGCAAATGTCCTCCCTTTCCTGCTCACCCTTAGAGGAGAACATCAAGATCCGGAGTCCCTGGGAAGACAGTTGCTCTTTATCACTCAGCCAAAGAGAAAATGGCACAGAACGTGAATGGACTTAAGCTGCCACAGCTCGGTTAACAGAAGACCATTTCATTTTTCTCTTATCTGCTTGGGTTTTTGTCTTCTTTACTCGAGAACTGGATCTGCCTATCTGCTTTTTACCTAAGTAGGCAAGCAAGTCACAGAAACAGTCACTGTCAGAAGAGGAAAATGAATGCCCAGCTCTTGAAAAACACCCTGGCCTGAGAAGGCAGCCCTTCAGCCAGCGCCCCGGCCCAGGAGATGCCTCACTCACCAGCGGCCAGAGTCTAGCTGCGGACGGGGCTCCCTCATGTCGGAATGTGATGCTGCTTTCCCAGCATAGTCACACCTGAGCCCTGAGCCCTGGCCCATGTGCCTCACTCAGCCCCTCGCTGCCTTGAGCCTCTGAGCACAAAGGGCCAGTGGTCATGGTTTGCTTATTCCGGGACTGCTGGGGGAAAACAAGTAAAAGTCTCTTTTCTCCCCATGCTGTGTTCTATGCTGCTTGTGTTGCATGTGCTGGGTCCCTGTGAACAGCCGCCGTTGCTTCCCTCCTGGAGCCCTCGCTGTGTGCCTGTGCCCCTCAGCTGCATGAAGATGTGTGCTCTCTCCTGACCAGTTTATGCTGCAAAGCTACAGAATTTGCCCCTCGCCCACTGCCCCATGAGAGCTCCAGAAGTTGCATGGATGAGAGGCACTCCCCCTACCCCTTCTAGTGCCCATGAGAACAGACTCTGTGAAACACTTCAGTGTGAACACTAATGAGGAGTTGACCTGGAGACCATTGGGGGTTGGCTTCCCCCCAACCTGTGGGCAAAGACCGTGCATGTGCCACCGTGGCCCAGGAGCAGCTCAGACTGAGGGGGTGTGAGTGGGAAATACGTGTGCCCTGGGCCATCCTGCCCTTGGCCTGTACTTGGAAGAGGAACTGCCAGCCTCTGTTCTCAGTCTCTTGTACATAGTTTGGCTGCTTTATGGTAATGACTATGATGTGGCAGTGCCATCTGTCTTCCTCTGAGTGCCGCTGCTACCGCCTTAATGGTTTTTCCCTTTTCAAGCGTCTGCCGATTCCTCTCTCGTCAGGTTCGCGGACGCTGGAGCAGAGCGTTGGGGAGTGGCTGGAGGCAGTTGGGCTGCAGCAGTATGAGAGCAGGTTGCTTCTGAATGGCTTTGATGATGTCCGCTTCCTGGTAAGTGCCATAGGCCTCCTCAAGGGCAGGTGCTGCTCATGAAAACATGCTTTCTGGTTGTCCCTTGGGCCCCATGGGAGTTGGAAAAAAAAAATCCATAGGCCCATGTCCTGGGAGAAAACTGAAGTGACTTAGACATCCAGGAAATCAGCCCAGTTTCTTTTCTTTCTGTCTAGAAACTCAAGTCCCCCTCTGACTGCTCCTAAAACTGTTGTGTAGGGAGAACTTTTTGTAAGCCTACAGTCTGAAAAGGGTTCCTGACAGCAAACCATGGGCCCCTGCCTGGTTTCCCTCTCAGCCTGCAGACTGTGTATTGTGCATTGATGTGTCAAAGCCATCTTGTTCTGTGTCAGACAGCAGCTTTAGTGAACAGGACTGACAAGGGCCTCCCCCCACCCCCGTGCTGACTTCCTATCCCATCTAAGCTAAATACCACAAGTTTATTTTATTCCCGGAACTTTGCTGTCAGGTAGGCAGTCACTGAAGCTAGTGGCTTGTCTCCTCCCTGCCTAGCAGAGGCCAGTGGGGCAGGGGGAGGAGAACGGGGCGAGACATGGGTACAGGATCTCACATACTCAGTTCACTCATGGCCCAGAGAAAGGGACTAAGTTGGAGGCATGAAGTCGTGGTTGCATTTCTTTAAATATTTGTTTGCTTACTTACTTATGTATTTAAACCAGAGATTAAACTTGGCACATAATGTGTGCCAGTCTTACATTTTTATCCATTAAGCCACCTCCCTAAGCACTTGGCTGCTTCCTGAGGTGAATTTCTGTATTATCTTCATATAAACACATAAAGGAGAAACAAATGAAAGACCTAGCCATATTTTCTCAGGCCTCTTATGCAGTAGGGGCCAGACTAGGATATTGTGCGTATGACTCTGCTTCATCAGTCTAGAAAGTGGATCATAGCAGATTACCCATGACCAGGCCTCTCAGAGATGGTCTTGTGGGGCAGGGCTGTACAGCCATTGAGCCAAGGGGTTCAGCTCATGTCAGAGGCAGCTCCAGCGTCACGCAGGGGCTGCTGTTAGTGATGATGGTGATGAGAGCTGGATATTTTTTATTAGTGTGCTAAGTGAGTTCTCAGTGCACATACTAGTTCATTGACTCTTCCCAGCAACCCTGAGATATGTAGTAATATCATCATCTCTGGTTTCCAGATGCAGAGTGACTATGTGGCTTGCTCAGGCTCACATTGCCAGTGACTGACAGGGTAGGAATGTATACCCAGGCACTCTGAATTGAAGGGTCACTCTTCAGCCACAGTCCCTCTCTCTCTCTCTCTCTCTCTCTCTCTCTTTCTTTCTTTTTCTATTTCTTTTTATTGTCTTTATTCATTGGATAGAAACAATCAGAAATTGAAAGGGAGGAGAGAGAGAGAGACACACACAGAGAGAGATACCTGCAGACCTGCTTCACCACTCGCAAAGCTTTCCCTATGCAGGTGGGGGCTGGGGGCTCGAATCCGGGTCCTTGTGCACTGTAACGAGCACTCAACCAGGTATACTACCATCGGCCCCCAGAGTCTCTCTTTTTTTTTTTTTCCCTCTAGGGTTATTGCTGGGCTCAGTGCCTGCACCATGAATCCACCACTCCTGGAGGCCATTTTCCCCCCTTTGTTGCCCTTGTTGTTGTAGCCTCGTTGTGATTATTATTATTGCCATTGTTGATGTTGTTTGTTGTTGGATAGGACAGAGAGAAATGGAGAGAGGAGGGGAAGACAGGGGGAGAGAAAGATAGACACCTGCAGACCTGCCTCACCACCTGTGAAGCAACTCCCCTGCAGGTGGGGAGCTGGGGGCTCGAACCGGGATCCTTACGCCGGTCCTTGCGCTTTGCGCCACATGTGCTTAACTCGCTGCGCCACCGCCCAACCCCCCAGAGTCTCTTTATTACAGATGTGTGTCAAGTAGTGGGAATGTCAACACTTACATTCTAGCATATGTAGTCTCAGGAGCTTATTTGAAGGTAAATCTAGCAAACCCTTCCCTGCCCCTCCTTGCTTCCTGCTAAGCCTGTTCCTGCTCTCATAGTTCAGGGAATGCCATTCTTGATACTGTCTTTCCTCTCTGCAAATCTCCAGCAGTACCCACCTCACTCTGCCACCTCAGCTGAGGCATGGTAGTCAGTAAGCTTAGAGTTCCCACCTCCCCTTTGCTCTGCAGGGTGACTACTGGTAGGGCACATTTGCGGTGCCTTCCAAATAGTAAGCAGCCTGCTCAGGAAGTTGCCGGGGATCTTGGAGGAACACTGCCAGGACAGCTAATCTCACATGGGACAGCTCCAGAGCAGTCAGTAAGGTCTGCATGAATAGCCACCCTCCCAGAGCCAACTTAAGGCCAGATATATATTTTTTGCTTGTTTGTTTTTTACCAGAGCACTGCTCAGCTCTGGCTGATGGTGGTGTAGGAGATTGAACCTAGGACTTTGGAGCCTCAGGCATGAGAGTCTATTTGCATAACCATTATGCCATCTATCCCCACCCAAGGGCCAGATTTTTTTCTGCTTAAAAAAATCTTAGGTTTGGGGCCAAGCAGTGGTGCACCCAGTAGAGCACACACAATGAGAACACAGCTTCAAGCACCCACTGCCCCCACGTGAGCGGTAGAACAGTACTACAGGTGTCTCTCCTCCTTGTCTCTCCTTCTCTCTGTCTCTCACCCTCTATAACAAACAAATGATGAAGTATTACAAGCACTGAGCCCCAGTGTTAACCCTGGTAGCAAAAAACCAAAACAAAACAGGGTGATGGAGATAGCATAATGGTTATACAAAGAGACTCTCATGCTTGAGGCTCCAAAATCCCAGGTTCAGTCCTCTCACCACTAAGTCAGAGCTAGCACTTCTCTGAGGAAAAACAACAACCTCAGTTAGGGTCAGCAAGATAGCTCACTTGGATAGTGCCCCTGCTTTGCTGTGTGCACCAGCCAGGGTCCAGCTCCCACCACACTATAATAAGCTCTGTGCTATGGTGTCCTTTCCTTCATATCTGTCTCTGAAAAAAGTCAGCATGAAGCGCTGAAGCCCCAGTGACAACAGCAAAATCCTGGGAAATAAGTCAGCAGTAGAACACTAGACTTGCCTAAAGGCAGTATTTGGTACCACATACACCAGAGTGGAAAAGTTCCCTCCCTTTCCCTGTCCCACGACACCCCACATAAAAAATAAGTCATTAGGAAAAAATTAATCTTGGGTTTTAAAACGGCAGTTTTATTTTGTTTTATGTTACTGGAGTGCATTTGTGTTTCTTTTAACCCTTGACACATGTTCCTTGGGGAAGACCGACAAACCTAGGCAGGAGGCAGGTTCCAGCCAGCAAGCAGGGATGTTTGGCCTCTGGTATTAAGAGTTTAGGGGCCTTTGCTCTCTGAACACACCTGGCCATCAAGACTGATTCAGGAAGGGTGCTATGGTGTTTCTTCCCAATGTTTCATCCTTTTAGTCTGAGCTCTTGACTTCACACTCCTCCTCCTCTTTCTTACCACAGAAAGGGTAATGTTCCTAACCCTCAAATATCAAAACTCCTTGAAACCTCTTCTGCCCATCTGTGCCCTCACACCAGAGTAGTGGAACAGACATCTGGAGAATGTCCACAAGCAAGTCTGTTCCTCCTTGGGAAGGACACTCATCAAAGAGGCCAGTTCTTACCCTTCCAGGCTCTTCCTTTTGCCCGGGGTACAAGCCGTTCCTTGTCCCTACTTTCAGTTCTGATGATGTGGCTGGCAGGTGGAGTTTGTACAGAAGAGAATTGCTTGAGTGTGTTACTTCTGGTGCCGTGAATAGCCACCGAAAACATCCTGGGTGGTTGAGTGTAAATTACCAGATGGGCTGTAAGGCTAATTAAGTTTGAAATATGGGGGCAGGGGGAGCAAGAAAGCACACATGGTGTGTGTGGGAGGGGGGACTTATGTTGTGAAACATTTCTTCTTTGTGCTTAGTGTACCTTACATCATGTTAACGACGGCATATCCCCATATAGTTGGGTTTTCAATGGGCTGTAAATGTTTCCCTTGACTCTGAAATGCTTTAGAGATGCTTTCACAAGATACACAGATAGTGCTAAGAAACCAGGCACTAGGGGCTGGGCAGTAGTGCAGCAGGTTAAGTGCACATGGCACAAAGCACATGGACGGGCATAAGGATCCTGGTTCCAGCCCCTGGCTCTCCACCTGCAGGGGGAGCAGTGAAACAGGTCTGCAGATGCCTTTCTCTCCCCCTCTCTGTCTTCCCCTCCTCTCTCAATTTCTGTCCTATCAACAACAATAGCAACAAAGTGGGAAAAGTGGTCACCAGGCACTAGATGTAGTAGGGAAATTTGGAGACTAAGGTTGTGTCACAGACTTGGTGCTGTTGGAGGCTTTTCCTGTGATATGGGGGGGTATGTTCTGGGAGAATATGGGGCCGTGCAGCTAGCTCCCTGTCAGGGTGGAGGGGTCCTTTCATCATGTGCTCTAGTCATTCTCTGTGCCTAGAATTTCTTTCATGTTCCAAAGGGAAAAGCTTTGCAAGCAGTGAAGCAGTGCTGCAGGTATCTCCCTCTCTCCCCCTCTCTTATCTCTCACTTCCCTCTTGATTTCTGTCTCTTTATCCAATCAATTATTGTAAAAGACAAAAAAAAAAAAAAAAAGAAAAGAAAAGAAAACTAAAGACCTCCTGGATCTTTTCTTATCTAAACTTAACACCCTTTTTAAATTTTTTTTTTTTTTTTGCCTCCAGGGTTATCGCTGGGGCTTGGTGCCTGCACTACGAATCCACTGTTCCTGGAGGCCATTTTCCCATTTTGTTGCCCTTGTTGTTACCCTTGTTGTCACTGCTGTTGTTGTTATTGGATAGGACAGAAAGAAATCAAGGGGCAGGGAGATAGGGAGAGAAAGATAGACCTGCTTCACCACCCATGAAGCGAGCCCTCTGCAGGTGGGGAGCTGGGGCCTCAACCCAGGATGCTTACTCCAGTCCTTGTGCTTCGTGCCATGTGCACTTAACCCACTGTGCTACTGCCCGAACCCCAACACCCTTTCTTTTAACTGTTCCTTCTCTGATGTGATGGCTGAACTAGACAACCAGACACTGCAATTTGAACTTCATTCATATTCTCTCAGCTGCAGGCAGAAAGAGCATGTGATTTGTTGAGGTCAGAGCCAGTGCAGTGGGGGCTGCCAGGTGCTCCCTAGGCTGATATCAGATATAAGCCACTAGGAGACAGGCAAGAGATCCGGCTCACACATCTGCTGGCCAGCCACTGACTCATGTAGCACAACCAGGTCCATTTGCACCACAAATCTTGTCTATAGGAAATGGGCTTTCTTAGAAAAAGAGCGGAAATGCATTTAATCTGCATGAAAGGAAGGTGATTGGTGGTTGGCAAGCTTGTATTTCCAAGTATGCTGGTGCTGACCTTCCTTCACGAAAGTGTTAATTGACTAATGGTACAAAGCAAATTGGAGAGTTATGTAGACAATTTTTAAAAAGTGTTTTCAAAGAATATCTAATGTGGGGAAATATCCACCTTGAAGTATTGAAGGAACAGATTGCAAAGCAAAGATCCATATGCAGTATGATCCTAATTTTTCACAAAAGAAAACAGCTAATATGCACAAGAGGTGCAAAGGAGTAAACCAAGATGTTTTTAGTGATTACAGCAAGAGGATCACGGTGGCTTCATTTTCTTTTTTGAAGTGTAATATACTTCCTGCATTTTCTAAAATGAAAGTACAATCAAACACAAATAATGTGGTTGGTTTTATAGAATTTGACGGTCCAGCTGGGGAATCAAGGCACATAAAGCAATAAAAACAGCAGATGGGCCAAGTGTTAAGTGCTATAGTAGAGGCTCTAAGTGCGGGATTGGGGGGTGGAGCTTACATTCAGGGAGTGAGTGTAGGTCAGGCACATCGCTGGCACACAGCCTGGGGGCATTGTTGATGGAAGATGGTGCTACTGAGAGACCCAGAGGATGAGCGACTGCCAGTAAGTGACAGAACCAGGACAATATCCCAGATCTGTCCAACCTTGAACTTCTGGGTTGCCCTCACTGCCCTAGAGATTCTCTGGAGGCTTTGGGCTGGGGCTGTCTGAGGTAGAGGAAAGGCAGGCGAGAGACAAGGCTGTTTCTGGTGATTGACTGGTGACGGAGCCCCAAGGTTTCTGCACTTGGGGCATGCATCAGGGGCCATCTAGTTGTGCAGAGAGCCCTTGAAGTCACCACAGACAGTAGAATGGCCAAGAGCAGTGGATGCTGGGTGGGTAACAAATGCAGAAGGGCAGCAGGCCTACGATGGGCTAGAAACAGGTTGATTCAGCAAGTCAGCTCCTCACTAATAGCCAAGCAGCCGCTTGCTCCTCCCATCAATTTATTTCTCCACAGGCTTCTACCTTGTGTCAGATAGGCTCCCACTGTTTTCCTGTCTGTTTCTGAGGTGATGCCAACTTGTTCCCATGTGCTGATGAGATGTGAAGAGCAGTGAATCCTAAAAGAGCTAAAAGACAAGCTTGGGGGTAGAAGTCCTTCAATATCAACTTTCATGAAGCTTCCTAGGCAGGTCCCCTAGCCCTAGAGCTGCCCTTTCTCTTCCCACCCTGGGATTTTCTCCTCACTCCTCGGCCCTAGAAGTTGGCTTCACGTGCATAGGCTGTGCCCCGGGCTTCCTATTCTAGCTTCACAGCCATGCCCCCATCCTCCTCTAACACTCCCCCCCACACCACCACCACCACCACCCCCCCACGGCTTCACAGGATGCTCAGGCCTGAGTGGAGGTATACTCAGCATGTTGTCAGGATGCCTGTCTGCAGGGATTTCTGGTCCTGGGTGTGTAGTAGGGCCCCAAAGGGAGATTCTTTCCAGCTGTAGTAGGGAGGATGAGTGGAGTTCAGACTTTGAAAGGAATACTCTTAGATACATGTAGCTCCTGCTCTCTGAACTAATTCAGTTCTCTGTTCCCTTATTTTAAGTTATCTCCTTGGGCTTCTCAAGAGTTTGACAAAGCACCAGGTGCTTCCATTTATTTTAGGCCTTTCTTTGTTTATTAGTGGTATACAAAATTATAAGATTATAGGCTACAGTTTACCAGCATACCCACCACCAGAATTCTCAATCTTAAAGTTTGGTTACTTAATTTTTTTTTTTTTTGTAAACCAGTGTATTGCAACTCTCCATGGTTTACATTTGAATGGAGTTGTCTTTTACCTATTTACTTGGTTCACTAAGCATAATCACCTCAAATTTCAATATCATCATGTTTAAATTGCATAGTAGTATTCCACTGAATGTATAGCTCACAGTTTCTTTATGTAGTCATCTGTTGATGGGCTTCCTTCCCCTTTACTTTGAGGGGCTCAGTTCACAGAGGGCCATGGCTGCTCTTGCTCTGACTCCCCCTCCCAGAAACACATGGAATTTTCAGGGTAACTAGAAGACTAGAAGCTAGAAGACTCAGGAATCCCGCTCCATTTGCCCCCAGGACTGTACATTCTGGCCTCCTCGAGTCCCTTCACAGTAAATGGGAAGTTGAGGACTCATTTAAATACCTGGTTTTGTGTCTGTTAATGTAACTAACAACACTTTAAGATGACATTAGGCTGGTGAGCAGATCATGTCATGTAACTTCTAGTCGCCACATTTCTGTGTTAGCCCCAGCAGAGTTCTGTTCTGGCATCTCAAAATGTGCTTGAGCTTCTTTGGTCAGCCCACCAATGTCCATGTGTAAAAGCTGAAGTTCAGAGAGCAGCACAGGCTGCGTCACCTGTGTCACAGGCACAGGTGTCCTAACACACCAAGGGGCATTTGAACAGTGCAGAGGTTCACAGGCATCTCTGAAGCCCATCTGGGCTCCTAGGACCCAGAGAGACCAAAGTCAGACTTGCAGATAAGTCATTTGTTTATTTGTTCCTCAGGAAAGCTACTGGGCTGTGACTGGAAGCTGGGTCTCCTGAGCTCATGTCTCCCATTGCTTGTGAAAATCTATATCTGGGTCTCACACTGTGTGTCTCCCCACCTCCCTCTAATTGAAAGCCTGGTATTTGGGCTTGTTGGATGAGGCCAGCATAAAAAAAAAATAAAATAAAAAGGCTGTCCTGGCTTAAACCAGAGTCCCTAGGACGGCTGTCACTGTGGGCAGGAACATGTTCTGGAGGCTGCAAAAGTGCCTACAGTCGCGGAAAGCGAAATGGCCGGCAGCAGGTTAAATTAAGGGGCGCCCTGTATTGGTGTGTTTTGCAGGTATTCAGAAAAGGCAGGTCAGGGAACTATGTGCAGAGATATGTGAGATAAAAAATGGGCCTGAGAGACAAAGTACTTAGGGTCTTCACCTCCAGGTCCCCAAGCTCAAATGTCAGCCCCCTGCAGGGGGGGGGGGGGCTGCCATTTGACTGCCATTCAAGGGAATGTCCACTCTGTTCGAAAGGTAACAAACAGCAAGTCAGAGCAGCACTAGACTGGATTTGCTCCAAAGAGATTACCCCCCAGAAAGGCCTTTTAGACTTTCCACTATGGCTTCTCTCCTCTGCTGGGATGTTTTTCCTGCCACTGTCTTGAAAAACCAGACGCTCCTCTCTTGGAGAAGAAAGCTGAGGGAAGAACTCTGATCCTGGCCTGAATTGCCCACCTTAGGTGAAGGCCTGGTGCTAGTGCTTCTTCCTGCAGCCCCTCCCCCTTCACCTCCTAGCCCTTTTGAGTCTCTGGAGCTAGATGTCAGAAGAGAAGCTCCAGACAGACAGTGAATTGGAAGGGTGCGGGTGTTCAATGGGAATGCACAGAAATGCAGATCATGTCTTAGGAGCAGCTGTCTCCAGTCACAGGTAGGGAGAGGATAGCAGAGCCTAAATGAGCTGGCAGTCACTGCAACCGTTGCTAGACTGGCAGAGAAGCTGCTAAACTGTCCAGCCAGATGCAGAATGCACTTCAGCCTATTCCCCAGGCCCTGGCTGCTCCTTTGTGATATTTACTGTTTGCTTTCAAGAACATTATCTGTGGGAGTCAGGCGGTAGTGCAGCGGGTTAAGCGCACGTGGCACAAAGCGCAAGGACCGGCTTAAGAATCCCGGTTCAAGCCCCCAGCTCCCCACCTGCAGGGGAGTTGCTTCACAGGCGGTGAAGCAGGTCTGCAGGTGTCTGTCTTTCTCTCCTACTCTGTCTTCCCTTCCTCTCTCCATTTCTCTCTGTCCTGTCCAACAACAACAAAGATACAACAAGGGCAACAAAAATGGGAAAAAGTATCCTCCAGGAGCAGTGGATTCATAGTGCAGGCACTGAACCCCAGCAATAACCCTGGAGGAGAGGGGGGAAAAAAGAATTATACTCCAGTGGATAACTGGTTGAGTCAACTCTATGGCCACAAGCTCGATGGCCATGCAGTTAAAAACAATAGAGATAGCATAATGGTTATGCAGAAAGGCTTTTGACACCTGAGGCTCCAAAGTCTAAGGTTCTATCTCTAGCACCACCAATCTGCTGGGAAGACAAAAAAAGAAGAAGAAGGAGAAGAAGAAAAAGAAAAAGAAAGTCTACCTGTTGCCTATATTTCTTTATATATTAAGTAGTAAGAATAAAGTATCAGTGTTAGGAGATAGCTCACCCAGAATAGTACAGTATGCCTAAGGATCGGGGGTTCTAGTCTCCAGCCACCACCTGAGAACACTTTGCAAAGGGGAAACTTCACAAACAGTGGAGCAGTACTATGGTGTCTCTCATTCCCTCTTTCTCTTTCCCTCACCTTTTGCAGGGGTGGGGGTGGGGAGCTCTGCTGGGAGTGGTAGGATTTAACAGGTGTAAAGCCCCAGTGAAAAAATAAGGTGTCAGGCAGTGGTGTACGAGAATCACATTTGTGCAACAATGAAGTGTTGCGCATGAATGTATGTATCTAGCTTGTTTCTGAAGAGACATCCAGGAAAGTGACGGGGGCGAGGGAGGAAGAGGTTACTGAGGGCAGACCCATGAATTTTCACATATCATAGTCTGGAAATACTTATTTCGTGACATTTTTGTGGGTAATAAAGAACATCACCATAGTAGTAAGGAGCACAGAGACATCAGAATGACTCAGATGCCTTTTTGTGGTGGTTGAGCAAAGTCAGTCAACAGACAGCACACAAAGCTACAGAGAGCTAAGTTTATCAGAGTAGAGAAGTCAAGCCATTGTCACCAGAGAAGGTGACAGGCAAACTGGTAACAGACTGACTACCAAAAAGTAAGGCAGAAGCTCACAGCTTTTATTAGCTTAAAATGAGACCTTTTAAGTAAGTAAAAATACCACATTCTTTAAGGCTTAGAGAGCTCATTTCTTCCTGTCTTATCTTACTTGCTTAGTGTGGGTGGAATCTGCTTAGTGGGTTTCTGTATCTTGGTTCTTCATCAGGGTGGGCTGCTGCCTAGCGAAACAGAGTGGGAACAGACACTCTTTATCAAAGCTCTTAATCAAGGTGGGTTACATCTGCAATTCCAAATCTGTCTTCATTGTCCTAGGGAGGCTGCAGTCTTGTGATTGAATGTCTGACTGCTTTGCAATACTGTGTGTTCAGTGAGGCTCCCAAACCACATAATTATGAATTTATGCCACAGCACCTCCCACTGGATGTGTAATTGGAAGCAGGTTCACTGATCTCTGCCAGCATTTTCTTACCTGTAAATCAACAGTTAAGACACGTGGTCCTGAGCACAGAATGGACTGGACAATGGGAAAGTTCTCAAGCCCTGTCATCAGTAAGCATGCACACATGCAACAGATGTGGTCACCATCATGCTGAATGCTGAGCAGTGCAGGAATACCAGAAGCTTTTGCATCCTTAACAGCCCAGTCTGGTTTATTGAAGGCCAGGAGACCTGCCCCATGTTGCTCAGCTCTCGCCCTTCTTCCTTTCTTGGACAGAAAAGCTTTTTTCTTACTGTCCCTGTTTGAGACTCCTCTTCTCATGGGATGAGGGTGGCCTCTTGGGTGTCAGTTGCTCTTGGTGGTGACTGATACAACCTTAGAATTATACAACATAACATTCTTATGTCCATCACATAGCATGTGAGGACCCTTGGGATTAACCACCTCTGATGGCTGTGCTGAGGTCAGTGCTCTGGTCTCGTTCTAGAGCCCCAGCACTACAAAGCTCACCTGGGGGCAGTCTGGGCAGATTTGTCTGTCTTGATTTCCTGCTTGCTCGGTATCTCCTACTGCCAGACTTGACTTCCATGGGGAGCCTGGGTCTCCACTCCCTCTTGATACCTGTGGCAAAGGAGAAGAACTTAGAAAAGGCTCTGAAAAGCTGACCTGACTGACATCATTAGCTGTCAGTTGTCTAAGCCCTCATGTTCTTTTTTATTCTAAGGGACCTAACGTGATGGAAGAGCAAGACCTGCGGGAGATTGGCATCAGTGACCCACAACACCGGAGGAAGTTGCTGCAGGCTGCACGGTCCCTACCCAAGGTGACCACTGATGGCACTGCAGCCTGTCTCTGATGGCACCTGGGCACCAAGAAGGGCAGGAACTTAGCTCTAGGCCTGTTGATTGAAAGTGCCTTCCCCATATCTTGGGAGCCCCAGCAGACAGTAGGGAGCCCTGTTGAACTCCTTGGCAAGTCCCCAGGCATTGGAGCATCAGTAGAGCAAGGGACAGATAGCACTTATTCTAGAAACCCTCTTGGCACAGGACCTTGTGCCCCACAGACTTGCCCTGCAGCCCCTTTGTGCTATCTCTTGACCAGTGAACACCAGGCCAGCCTGCACTGACACCAGCATCAGGCCTCTGCAGGGAAGCCTTGGGTGTTCAGAGCCTGCAGAGAAGCAGGAACTTTCCATGAGGAGTAGAGCCGGCCTCTCCCCCAGCTGTGCCAGCAATGAGTCCAGTGTCTCTTTGTCCCTTCTACTCACCCAGAACGCAGGAAGCATAAGTGCCAGCAGTGAAGCTGACATCCACTTCACAGACACATCGTTTCCTTGTCATACCAGGGCCTCAGTGCACAGAATAGGAGCCTTTGCAAACTTCCATCCCTGTCTAGCCTTACCCAGTTAAGTCACCTTCCCCATTCCTGGGGTGTTTGTGGTCCTGGACCCACATCACAAGATAGAGAAACTGAGTCCATAGTCATGCTAGAAAGGACTTAGTGAATGGAGGGACTCAGGGATGCCAAAGACACAGGCCCACAGAGCCCCAGAAGTTTGCTGTGATCTGTGTGAGCTGCTTGGCTCCCTGGGATCCTTGTCCCTTGATTGCTGAGATGTTCCTCTCCCTGCCCCCCAGGTAAAAGCTCTGGGCTATGATGGGACCAGCCCCCCATCAGTTCCCTCCTGGCTGGACTCTCTGGGGTTACAAGACTATGTCCATTCCTTCCTGTCAAGTGGCTACAGCTCCCTCGACACTGTGAAGAACCTCTGGGAACTGGAGCTTGTTAATGTGAGTACAGCTTCTGCTCAGGCCTGCCTGGCCCTCCTGGACTGGGGGGTGGGGGGTGGGCATGGTCCTGTCACTTCCTGATTCCCCTCCCCTATCCTGGCCAGGTCCTAAAGGTTCATCTGCTTGGCCATCGCAAGCGCATCATTGCCTCCCTCGCTGACAGGCCCTATGAGGAGCCACCCCAGAAGCCCCCAAGGTTTTCCCAGCTGAGAGTGAGTTGGGGAAAGATGGGCAAGGGATTTGTATGTGTTCTGTATTGTCACAGATTAAAGAGAATTCTTGGGAGTTCTTCGGAGACAAGTGACCTCAGTAATCAACAAACAAACAGCACTCTAGGCAAGTTTATTCCTTGGCCCAGGTAGAGAGAAGAGTAGGGGTGGCAACCTGCCTCTCATCAACATTTAAAGAAGTTTGAGATAGCCCAAAACAAAGGATCAAGTTGGGGTAGAGTAGGAAACAATTCAAAATGGATGGCTGAGTGCTTTGCAGGGAGGAGGCCCCCTTTCAGGGAGTGAAACATGAACCGGAGAGAAAGCTTGAGATATACTGCAGGACCTGGGCCCTCCCCAAGTTTTCTGAAGTTCAGTTCCTGGAGCAGGGCAGGATGGGTAAGAGAACCTGCCATTTCAAAAACTTCTCAGATTGAGAGTTGGGCAGTAGCACAGCGGGTTAAGCGCACAAGATGCAAAGCACAAGGACCAGCGTAAGGATCCTGGTTTGAGCCTCCAGCTCCCCACCTACAAGGGAGTTGCTTCATAGGCGGTGTTTCTCTCCCCCTCTCTGTCTTCCACTCCCCTCTCCATTTCTCTCTGTCCTATCCAACAATGATGACAATAATAACTACAACAATTAAAAAGTTGGGGGGGGGGAACTTCTCAGATGACTTTTTCCGTGGGCTACAAACTTTCCAGGGTTAGTGTGTCTTGCCATCTGAGGAAGGAGACAGCTCTCTGTGCTTCAGACCTTTTAGGGCAGCCTTAGGAAGTTTGAGTATTTTATTTATGAGAGAGATCAGAGCTCTGCTCAGATCTGGCATTTGTGGTGCCAGGAATCAAACTTGTGACCTTGTACATGCATGTCCTATGCTCTATTGCTGAGACATCTCCTTGGCCCCGTCGATGCTCCTTCTACAAATAGAGCTGAAATCCAGACTAGTTCTAGGAACCAAACCCACAACTGACATTTAAATCTGAAATATGAGGGGACTGCGCTCTATTCTCTGAGACTGAAACATTGCCATGCCCCAGACACCTGAGATAGATTGTTACTGATGATTTTTGATAATTCTTTTTGCTTTTTATATATATATATTTTTTTTTTCAGTCAGAGCACTGCTCAGCTCTGGCTTATGTTTGGTGCAGGGGATTAAACCTGAGCCTCGGAAGCTCCCCCCTGCAGGTAGGGACCAGTGGTTTGAACCTAGCTCGTTGCTCATGGTAGCATGTTCACTCAGCTGGGTGCACCACCACCCTGCCCCAAGGCTAGACTTCTAAGCCTGGCCACTGCTCACTCCCACAGTATCTGGGCTCCATGTGGATCAAAGATCTACGAGGCCTGTGAATCTTTTTTCACAACCACTATGCTGTCTCCCCCACTCGATTTTTGATTTTTGAAGATATTTTTCCAGTGCTGTGACCATCTCCTCCCCCCTGTAACTCCAGGCCAGCATGTATGCACTACACCTGCAGGACTGGGCTGTCAGAGCTTCCTGGCTTCAGGAAGAATTTGGTTGCTTTCATTGTTCCCAGTGGCCCATTTAGCCAAGGCTCCAACCCAAATGCCACTAATTTAGCAACTCCTTGGTGTTTTGCCCTTAGCTCCAAGTCTTTGTCTCTAACTCTCCTGCTGGGGCCTGGCCCTAAGCAGCCTCAGGTCTGCCCAACACCTACAATCTAAGAACTAGTATGATAGGTTCTGTGTTTCACCTGGATTTCTCCCCACTGCAGTGCCAAGACTTGTTTTCTCAGACGTCATCTCCCCTAAGCCAGAATGACTCCTGCACTGGGCGGTCAGCTGACCTGTTGCTGCCACATGGGGACACTAGCAGGAGACGGCACGACAGTCTTCATGACCCTGCAGCACCCTCTCGGGTAGAGCGCTTCAGAATGCAGGTGGGTTGTAGACGGGTCCTGTTATTCCTCTTGCAAAGCAGGGCCTTCCAGACCCCTCTGCTGCCTGTACACCTGAGCGCCAGTAGACCGGCATTAAGAGCAGGGGAGACACCACCACCTCCCAGGTTGTGACTACACCACTCACTGCAGTGTTACTGCTGGGCTCCTCTGCAGCCTGGTCCTTGTCTCTTCAGAAGCTTAGGTGCATGGTTTCTTCATTGACTACAGCCATCCACCGTCCAGCTAGCCCTGTGGGCCACCCACCCACTCCTCCCACTCAGTCCCTTCTCACCCCCTTCTTCCTTCCTTACCTAGACTACTACTTTTTCTCCCCTCTTCAACTCTACAGCCTTCTGCTCTGCCTGTCCGGGAAAAAAAGCTACATTCTGGATCAGACTCCATTTTACTGCTTAATTTCTGCGACCCAGTGGTGGGCATGGCTTTGAGACTCATATCCACCTAATCCACCAACCCTCACAGACCCATCAGCTTACACTGCCCTGGGGCCTGACTCTGCTTTTCCTGGGCTGCCCCCATCACACATGCCTGTTCCACCCCCATCACACATGCCTGGTCCACCCTCTCATGGCATTGCTTTCAGGGTACTGCAGTTTCTTCTGGCCTCACCTGTCTCACCTCCTGCCTTGCAAACATTCTAGAACATTTCTTGTCCTCTATATTGGCCTGTTACTCGAAAGATTGGTAGGAGTAAAATTTAGCTTTTTTTTCTCTTGATACATTTTTCATTTCTAACCTCAAAGGATTTCTATAACCTTTCCACAATCATGCTCATGAATTTTATAAGACTGTTAAAAGCTTGCCCAGCAGCTTTAGTTGCTCTGTTTAGAGAGACTTTCTATATTACTTGGGAATAGAAGTTGTAAATATTTCCTGAATCCTCTCTCTCCTCCCCATTCCTTCTACCAACACTCTTAAGGACCCCATTATCTCATAGCAGACTCACCATAAAAGGCATCCCATGGGGAGTCGGGCTGTAGTGCAGCGGGTTAAGCGCAGGTGGTGCAAAGCACAAGGACCGGCATAAGGATCCCGGTTCGAACCCCGGCTCCCCACCTGCAGGGGAGTCGCTTCACAGGCGGTGAAGCACGTCTGCAGGTGTCTATCTTTCTTTCCTCCTCTCTGTCTTCCCCTCCTCTCTCCATTTCTCTCTGTCCTATCCAACAACAACAACAATAATAACTACAACAATAAAACAACAAGGGCAACAAAAGGGAATAAATAAATAAAATAAATTTAAAAAAATACTAAAAAAAAAAAAAGGCATCCCATGGCTATTTCCCTCTACTCCCCCAGAGTCATAGATTGGGGGCCTTCACTGAGATATGAAGCTTCCAGGGGTCTGGCTCCTGCTTCCTTGTCCCTCATGCTTTGTGCTTCTGCACATGCTTTTATTCATATTGTATCTCCATTATGACTCACTTCAGACACTACAGCACCTTCAGATTGAGCTTTGTCATCCGACTACTTGGGCCCTGCTTATCTTTTCCTTACCTTGGTAAGCCCTCACCTCTGCCATAGTGCATTTGAATGATGTTATTTGCCTCCTCCCTCAAGCCTGGTCCTTGAGCTCCTTGGCGGTGACTGGTTTCTTTGTCCTTGGGCATGCTAGATGAGCCCAGGCAGAGAGCCTGTGAGCTCCTCTGGAGCAGGCAAGTAGACTTCTGTCCCTGCATGTTCTACAGGAAGAGCACCGAGAGGCTAAGCTGACCCTTCGGCCCCCAAGTCTGGCTGCTCCCTATGCTCCTGTGCAAAGTTGGCAACACCAGCCAGAGAAACTCATCTTTGAGTCCTGCGGTTATGAAGCTAATGTGAGTTGCTCCTGCCCTCCCAGCCTCCTGCTTCCTGCCTGGTGCTATTCTCTGCTCCTCATGTGCTCCCAGCACCTAGGGGGAGAGGGCCTCCCCAGCTGGGACAGAGGAATGTGGCCTCAAACTGGTTGAGTTGTGTTTATATAAAGCCATACTTTGTCCTCTTTTTTAAAAAAAAAATATTTGTTATTGGATTGAGACAGAATAAGAGGGAAAGGGCAGATAGAGAGAGAGAGACCGACATCTACAGCACTGCTTCACCACTTGTGAAGCTTCCCCCTGCAGTTAGGGACCAGAGGTTTGAACCTAGCTCATTGCTCATGGTAGCATGTTCACTCAACTGGGTGCAACACCACCCTGCCCCAAGGCTAGACTTCTAAGCCTGGCCACTGCTCACTCCCACAGTATCTGGGCTCCATGTTGATCAAAGATCTACGAGGGACAGAATCCACACAAGATGCTTGTGCCAAAATGCGGGTAGGTTGTCCTTGTGGGCTGGAGAAGGGGAGTTGGTGGGACAGAAGGCGTAAATGAGGGCACAAGCTCCTTCCTACCACCTGGGTCCTGCCACACTATGAAAGGACGGGGAAGGCTGGGGACTGTGGAACCCAAGGGGCCCTGGGGAGGGGTGTTCACAGTGCTACCCTTTGTTTCCTATAGAAATCCACCGAGCACATGAAGAAGATCCCCACCATCATTCTGTCCATCACATACAAAGGTGTCAAGTTCATCGATGCCTCCAACAAGGTGTGCTTCTCACAAGCACTGTTGGCAGATGGGGACCCCCTCCCCCTACCCCCCAGTCCCTCATCGCTTACTGGGTGTCTTCCTTAGTATCTCCAGCCTGTCATTCCTATCCATTCCTGACACTTAGCCCGAGTACTTATTTCTTATCCACTCATGTAACCTGACCCCAGGATTCATCTTCAGCATGGCTCCCACTGGCCCCAATAACTGCTCTCAGTCAGGTCTTTCATGGTGTGATTCCAATAATGAGCAAAGGACTCCCCCAGGCTGCTGCTACTGTGTCCTCCTCACCTTTGCCCTGCAGGGCAAAAGGGACTGGAGAGCTCCAGCAGTTAGATGGGGCGCTCCTCTTTATTCACTCACTGCTGTGGTCACGGGTAGACTCCTCCAACCTAAAGTGGGCGAGGTTCAAGACTGCCCACCGCCCTACAAAACAGTACAGGTTGCGTTGTTCAATAAACACCTTAGACTGGGACAAAGAAGGGAGGTGATGGTGAGAGCTGAAGCTCGGCCTTGGGGCCCCAGAGTTTGAGATACTACTTTTCCCAGCAGAATGTCATCGCAGAGCATGAGATCCGGAACATTTCCTGTGCAGCCCAGGACCCAGAGGACCTCTGCACCTTTGCCTACATCACCAAGGACCTGCAGACCAGCCACCACTACTGTCATGTCTTCAGTACTGTGGATGTGGTAGGTGGGGTCCTTGTACCCTCCCGGGCACAGCTGGGAGCAGCTGTGTATGGAGCTGCCTCCGTGCAGCACTGTCCTGGCACCTTGTCCAATCCCTTCATGTAGTGATGAGAATGAAGCACAGCCCAGGGTTTTCGTGAAAGATTTTCCAGCTTCTAGCCAAATCTTTCTCAGGTCAGCAAAGGCTGATATCCTACCGGTGGTGCCGCCATACCACCCTCACCCAAGCCTCCAGCTGGGCCGATCCTCTAAAATGTCCTCTTGGAGGCAGCAGTGTCCTTCTAGTCACAGGGCTTCCCCAAAAGTCCTGCTCTGGTAGTGCTGGGAGCGGTCACACACACTGCCCAGAGCCATGGCCTGGCAGAGGAGCAGAGACTCCTGCCGAGAAAAGATCCCAAGCCATCTCCTCAACCCCAGACTTTGTCTAGGTCCTGGCTGCCCCAGAGATAGTGGCTAGTTCACAACTTTCATGTCTCTGGGAACTCTTCAGACCTGAGTGCTTGCTTTGGCCCCAGCATCAGTCTCCTGACTCTGCCACTTGCGGTATGATCTTAGAAACATCACCTTTCCTCTTCTGCTCACTGTAACGAACTTAAGGGTGAGGTCTTGGAGGAGTGAAGGTTAAATGAGAGCATCCACCCAGTCCTGTAACCTTACCTGATACTGACCAAGATGCCCAGTCTCACGCCAGCTCTTTGACCTGTAGTTCACATTTCCTTAACATTTCAGTTCTGTGTAACATAACATCTGTGCTTCTGGATACAACTCTGCTGTGTAAAGTCACACAATAAAATGCAGGATTCTGAAATAGATTGGTCAAGAACACAGCTCTCAAGGCTTGTGACACACTTACAAAAATACTTGATGGGAGTCAGGTGGTAAGTAGTGCAGCAGAATAAGCACATGTGGCGTGAAGTTCAAGGACCAGCGGAAGGACCCGGTTCGAGCCGCCCGGCTCCCCACCTGCAGGGGAGTTGCTTCACAGGCAGTGAAGCAGTTCTGCTCCCCCTCTCTGTCTTCCCCTCCTCTCTCTATTTCTCTCTGTCCTAACAATGATGATATCAATAACAACAATAACTACAACAACAATAAAAAAACAAGGGCAACAAAAGGGTAAATAAATATTAAAAAATTTAAAAAAAAAAAACCTTATGAAGGGGTAAGGAGATAGCATAATATCTATGCAAAAAGCCTTTTCTGCCTGAGGTCTCAAATTCTCAAGACCAGAGGTCTCAAGTTCAATCCCCAGCACAACCATAAGCCAGAGCTGAGCAGTAAAAAAAGAGAAATAACAAAAAAAAGTAACAAAATCCACAAACTCAATTTTATTCCTATTAAGTGAGCAATATACTGATCAGCCCACACTCTACCTTCAGAAAGTTCTAAGATTAGTGTGTGTGGTCTGCTAGCCTGTGTGAGGGAGGAAAGGGAGAGCAGCTGACAGGAAGAGGAGATGGGGCTGGTTTTGGAGCTTGTTACTGGGAGGTAGTGGAAGATTGTGACAGCAGGTGTGGATGGTACACATGGTTTTGTGTGCCCCTAAGTGAGTTGTCAATTGGGAGCAGTTTTTGCATTTTTCTATTTTCTGTTTCTTTCCAATAAAATTAGACATGAGGAAACCCAAAAGTGTGGTGCTCAAATTGTTTCCTAATAGATCAGCCCCAGTGGGAGAGATTTATGTTTTCAAAACATTGTCAGAATTGACTATATTCCTATTACCTATCCAGGCATCACCTATACTCTAGGGTGAGGCCAGAGCAAGTGTGAGAGAAAAGGGATGAGGCCTTTCTTTGATCCTATTTGCTTAGCTTGTGCTGTTTCTTCCCAGAACCTGACCTATGAGATCATCCTGACGCTAGGACAGGCGTTTGAGGTGGCCTACCAGCTGGCTCTGCAGGCCCAGAAATCCAAGCCCATGGGAGCCACTGCAGCTGAAATGATCGAAACAAAATCCTCTAAACCGGTGCCTAAACCTCGGGTCGGCATGAGGAAGTCAGCAGTACGTGGGCCCCATTCACCAAGACTCCCTGTCCCCACTGCACACCCCTCACCCTGGGTTTTGAGAGCTTGGGGTGGGGCCAGGCACAAGGACATGGGCCTGTTCATTAGGTACCTACTTTGGGGTCCTCGCCTAGGAGGGCTTTGACATGAGCCTTCCAGGCTCAGAGAGACCATGGCCACAGGCGAGCCCCCAGTAATGTCACCCCGTGTCTGTGTCTGCTTTGCTCTGCACCCCAGGTGCTGCCGCCCCCTGATAGTCGCTGTTGTTACTGTCACACCTGCACCACTCATCGTCCTTCTTACCTACTGCTGCTGTCTGTTAGTCCTGGAATCAAGGTCTTTACACCTCCTGCTGTCTGTGTGTCAGTCTTCCTGAAGTGACCGTGAGACTAGTGGCCTCCCCTCTCTGCCTGAGTGACATTCTTTACTGAGCCGCCCTTCTGCCATCCTGTCTGTGCTTCAGCCCTGTTTTTTCTGCTGTGTGTTCTCTCATTAGAGGTCTGGGGTGCCGATTGTAGTCTTCCTCAGGGGGTTTCTAGCCTCCATCCCCCTTGCTGTCTCTGGGAGTAGCTCTGGGGGCTAGAGCCCAGTGCTTAAGTAGAGCAGGACTCCTGTAACCGAGAAGGCTCCACGAAATCCCTGGGAAAATTTGCCCCTGTAAGGCCTGGAGGTAACTCCTGCAGTGCTCCGGGCAGCAGGCCACTTCTTCCATCTCATCCCCAGAGAACCTGCCTTTTGGCTAAAGAGAAACAAAACTTCCCCTGCCCTCCATGGGATACCGATGCCAGGATGGCCTGGGCCGGGGGGATAGGGGGGTAGTAGGAACAGATAATGCTGTTGTCCCAGGCCCAGTACTGCCTCACTCTTCACCTTTTCCTTGGCAGCTGGAGCCACCTGATACTGACCAAGATGCCCAGTCTCATGCCAGTGTCTCCTGGGTTGTGGATCCCAAACCAGACTCTAAGCGGAGCCTCAGCACCAAGTATGAGACCACTATCTTCTAATCACCCACTCCCTGTCTCTACTAGTCTCACTGTGCCTTGCCATCCGATCTTTCTGCTGTTCTCAACTCTCCTTCCAGCTGCTGACTCCAAGGCCCTGCCCCCACTGGGACGTGTTCTCCTGGGCAGCAGCTCTAGACACTGCACACTCACAGCTTGTACCTAATACCACCGGACACTGTGAATCCCCCCCTTGGGGAGGGGAAGCTTTGGGGGTGGTGGCAGGAGTGAGTTGCCTTTGAAATGGGCACCACATAGGCAAAAGGGCCTTGTTGGGCAGGCACTGAATCCTATGGGAGGCATTCTTCAAGCAGGATCTGAACCACAACAGTGACAACTCCCTCAGAGCTGGGTTTTGCCCACTCTCCTCTCCTATCTTCTACACTGGGCTATATAGCTGGGAGCCATGGTCAAGAGTTAACTGTTTGCACCTTTCTTGACAAAACCAACCACTGTGATCACCCGGTGCCAGAAACCCCTCATACTCTGCTCACAGCCAGTCTGCGGCCCTTCCCTCTTTGCTCTAAGGTGCTGGCCTCCTCTGAGCTCAGCACTGTGGCTTGATGATAGCTGAGTACTTTCTGTAAGGGCCAAGATCTGTGCCAGACCCTTGGGCAAATGCCTGACTCCAAAGCATGGGGCTCTGAGTAGCTGGATGTTGCAGGCTGGCTTCACTCAGCAGATTTCTTGGTCCTAATGGGACAGCATGTCTGTGGTTGGCCCCTCGTTTTCATCAGTGAGAAAGCTGACCACTGAGGGGGAAAGACCTTCCTGTAGGACCCACCAAGTGAGAAGCCTGTTCCCTGCACACACAGTTCATCTTCTTTCCTCCTAGATCAGAACTGCTCAAGGACAGGAACCTGGACCAAGCAACTCCATGGTTCTCCAGGAGCTTTCTGACTTCTCCACAGTGTGGAGATCAAAGTAGCCATCACTCGTCCCTTTCTTGTTCAACTACTGTTGCCTCTTGACTCCTGAGAGGGAAGTCTGTATAATCCATCACCTCACAGCAGTTCAGCAACTGGGATCATGGAGTTGAAGCTTTGATGAAGCCCCACGTTCTCTGATGTTAGCAAATCAGATCAGATGGCAGGAGACAGAAAAGCAGCAGTTCAGTAGGAAACAATGTAAGCATAATATAGCCCAGTAGAAAAGTCAGTCAGTCACTGCAATTATTTTAGAGTTGAAATCTAAGTTGCTAAAACAGGGTGAGTCCTTCTGCCTGCCTGTCCTTGTGCCTTCCCAAGTAGATGCATCAAGCCAGAGGCAGCAGTGGGCTATGTCACTTGGAACAGGCCACCAAGGGCACTTGGGAGGCTCTAAGGGACTTCTGTCTGTTTCCAAGTTTCCTTTCGGTTTCCTCCATCTTGTGTAGGTCCTTTGGTTAACATTCCCCCTCCCCCCATTGTGTTTGCTTCTGCCAAGCTGAGCCACTGAGGAACCAAATTGTGCTGCGGAAACACAAGAAGTGGGGGGGCATAGGCTCCTGCCACCACCACACCACCATCATCACCACCGTCTCACCTGCGGCTTTGAAGAGCCAGGCCCAGCCTCTGCCTGTAGGATCTCCACTCGGCTGCTTAGTCTGGGCTGCCACCACCAGGTCTTGCAGAGCAAACCCTGCTCTGGTTGCAGAGAAGCACTCTAGGCCTCTAGCTGCTGTGACTGGACTCCAAAGGGATAAGAAGTACTTGTCCAGAACACATTTTTTTAAAGGAAAAAAAATTATAAAATGAACTTTTAATACTTGGCTCAAACCTCTAAGTTTAACTGCCAATTTTTAGACAAGTGGCCATAGAATCAAAGGACAGAGGCCCCGAGATTGGCTTATAGGTGAGTCAGCCCAGGCCTCTGTCCTCAGGATGGATCATGGTGTGATCCAGCAGGTCTGAAGAGAAAGCAGTGGTGAGGGGAAGGGGCAGGTACAAGAGACACACTGACTGACTAGGTTTGTTAGTCTCCTTTTCAAGCCAGCAAAGTTAGTTGCTGTTACTTAATGAACTACAGTTTTTGTCCCTGTTTAGAGCTGAACACTGATTTAGAGGCACCTGGAAAAAGCAGGTTTCTGGTCTGTTTCTGGGGTTTCAGCCGTGAAGAACCAGGGTTCAACCAGAGATGAGTGAGCAGTTTCTGATGCCGTGACATCTGAGCCAGTGCCGGGAGCTCTGGGCTGCTCCTTAACCTTTGACCTGTCAGTGGTCAAAGCACTGACCTGAGCTGCCTGGCCACAAGTTCTCTGCTAACATCAGACCACCTGAGTTGAGTTGGAAAGGATTGAAAAAGGAACTTTGTTTTGGGCATTAAATGGGAAGGTCAGCTAAGATTGCTACCTGCCAATTTGTGATTTGTCTAATCAGGTCTGTGTAATTAGTTTTGATTTTCTTAATTATTGGCTTGACTTGTGTTTTCAGCTACTGGGCTCATCCCTGACTCTTAAGTGTAGCAGAGGCTAAGTAAGGTAACAGTCAATTGGATTCTCTCCCCTGTGAGGCCTTCGGGGCAGGCTGGTGTACTGGTGTGCCCTGCTGCGTAAGCTCTCCTGCTGGCTGGCTTTGCTTTTTAACTTGGTGTCTTCCTTCTGGAGTTTAGTAGAAATAAAGGAGCCAATTCCTGAGAGACAGAGCCAGGCCAGCTGTGTGTTCCCTTTCAGAGAGGGAACAGAAAGGGCCATGTGCTCCCAGGGGTGATTCTGCAGGCTTGTGCTTTAACTGCCACTGTTCAGTCTGTTCCTGGGATCAATTCCAGGCTTCCTCAGCACTTCACCTCCCAGCAAAGGTTCTGAATGGAAATTCTCTATGTGTGGGGAATGTGTTCTCAGGCACATTCACAGCCCCTGTGGTTGACCAGAAGTTAAAAGCAGGGGTGTGTGTGTGTGTGTGTGGTGTGTGTGGTGTGTGTGTGTGTTTGTGTGTGTGTGCGTTTTCTCTCTTCTGAGCCTCCAGCACCTTAGGCCCTGGGAGTCAGCTCTCCTCTGCATTAGAGGCCAGTCATCCTCCATTTCTTGGCTCACAAAAACCTCAACACCTGCAAATCTGACTTGACTTCCTGCTTCTTCCAGGGTCTGTGAGGATCCCCTCTGCTAACACTGTGCAGTATTCAGCCCTAGTATCATCCCAAAAAAACCTGAGACAGTTGGGCCAACTGTATTGCTTCTGCCATGCCATGGCACTCAGCTGATGCCCTTTTTCGTGATGAAGGCCAGGTCACATCCAAGTAGGCCTCTCTTGGTAGGTGGTAGGTCCAAAAAGAAAACTATAAACACTACGATGAACTCCTTAAGCTGTCTTTTTGTTTTTGAGTCATATGTGTTTCCTTCCCTTGAAGCTGCTATATCTTCTTTATTTATTCAGGGTGTTTTCATAATTGGAAAGCCTTGGCTAGTCTGCTCTAGCTTTGGATTTTCTTTTGAGATTGGTTCATTTCTGAATATTCAAGAAAAGAGGGAACTACATCTAACTCCTTCTCTGGGGCAGATATATGTTCCTTTCCTAGAGAGGATGTTACTACCTTAAGGACAGGCTTCAAGAGACTAAAGCCCCCATTTCTGTACTTCGCAATGCGGGTCACACTATGTGGCACACCCGTCTCTGCATTTGTGGACTGTGAAGGACTCCATTAGGCAGCACTTGAAATAGGTCAGTACCTGTCACCAGCTGCAGGCTCTCTGCTTGCCTCTTTCCCACTCGCCAGCTACTCCGAGCAGGACTTCCTCCTGACAGGCTGTGCATTTGCAGTGCTCTACACACTCCTACTCCTTGGGCCTTCTAATACCACACTCTGGGGGAGTTCTTTGACAAGCCTTGGGCTGAGCAGGCAGCAAGCATAGTTGGTCACTGAGAAAGCTAGTCTGACCTCAGTCTGTTTTTTAAATTCCCAGAATGATTGTCAGATACAGTTGATGAAAGTATTGTTGATGGTGTGGCAACAGGACTGAAGTGTAATAAAAATGTTATTTAATCGTCTCTGTATTTTGATACTTGAATGACTTCCCTTTTATTTTACTGTACATATAATTGTTAATCTGTCTGATTTTGTCTGAATTGCAAACATCTTGTGGTACCAAACATAACCAATCTGTGCAACAACATAGACTGACCTCACTACAAGAGAGTGTGTAAATATTCCTGGGCTTCCAGCTTTGGTTTTATTATTTTTCATAACTGTACAACTTAGAACAGACTGATTAATAAATGAGAACAACATGAAACCAGGCTTATTTCTGGAGTCTTTGAATTGGAAAGTTTCTTTTTTGTTGGTGTTTGCAGAAGTTTGGGCACAGACTTGATCTTGACTGGAAAGTAGGCAATGAAGAGCCCTGTTCCGTCTGGCTGGGATGCGTTTGGGATTCTGCTCTAGAACTAACGCAGGAAGCTGCCAAGGCTACTCAGTTACAGTTAACCTTGTCTGGGTGCGAGGGCCCTGCAATTCATCTTCCCTTCCTTGGAAATACCTTGTCTAAATAATCAAGGGGTGGGGTATAGCATAATGGTTATGCAAAGAGACTTTCATGCCTGAGGCTCTCAAGTCCCAGGTTCAGTCCCCCACACCACCATAAGCCAGAGCTGAGCAGTGCTCTGGTAAAATAAATAACAATCAAGGTCCACATTCTGGTTGTGTCTGCTGCTCCCTTTCCTGTGGTCTGGGCTGGTTAACCCACAGACACTAGGCATCTGAGTGTAAGGTGGCACAAGACATCTACAGCTACTGAGGAAAGTGTCTCCCTTAAGGAACTTAGACTGTGGAAGTGAAGTTTTAGACACATATAGCTAGCAACCAAGCCCAAACCACGGTGTGAAGGAGCCCTGGGTCTGTCAGGATTCACAGGGGTGGAGTGCTCCCACAGCAGATGACAACTTTTTCTTCTTCTTCTAGCGTTTGCCCTTCTTCCGTAGCCAGTCAGATGACAACAGAGGGGGGTGAGCCCTGGGCTGGTACTTAAAGGGGACAGTTTGAAAAGGCACAAATGATACTCAGCACCTTCATTCGTGGAACCTATGTTCCAAAACCCTTGAGAAGCTTTTTCAGGCAAATCACCTGATTAGTTCTCATGCCTTTCTGGGTGGTTATCTATTTACAGAAAAGGAGAAGTTAAAGCTTACCTGGAGAAGGCCTTAGACAACCTTTGCCGGTTGCTTCAAATTGCTCTCCATGCCTGCTTCAGTGCAAGCTACCTAATACTGAACACACTCATTGGTTTCTGTGAAATACTCCATTTGTTAGAAGGAGCTTTAAAAAGACAGTCTATGGTCTAGCCATTGCCCTGTTACACTAGTGAAGAGCATGAGCCTCCCAAAAGGGAAGTTTTCTCTTAACCAGCCAAGTAGAAAAGTACTACAACCCAGGTGCTTGCTATTAGGTAGGGCTTCCTAGGCTAATTGTATTAACTGGGAAAGCAATCAAGATCCAGACAGGAAGGGCCTCACTTTTTTTCTTTTTGCCTCTGGTTTCTGGGGCTCAGTAGCAGCACTACAAATCCACCATCTTAGAGGCCTTTTTTTTTCTCCCCCACCCCCATCATTTTACTCAAGGACAGAAAAAAGGACAGAGATTGAGAGGGTAGGGGAGATAGAAGAGAGAAAGCTAGACACCTGCAGGCCTGCTTCACCACTTGTGAAGTATAGTAATTCAGGGGAGGGGGCCGGGTGGTAGCGCAACGGGTTAAGCACACATGGTGCAAAGCATAAGGACCCGCCTAAGGATCCCGATTTGAAACCCCGACTCCCCACCTGCAGGGGAGTCGCTTCACAGGCGGTAAAGCAGGTCTGCAGGTGTCTATCTTTCTCTCCCTGACTCTGTCTTTCCTCCACTTTGACTTATCTCTTTCCTAACCAACAATAACAACAAGGGCTACAAAATGGGAAAAATAGCCTCCAGGAACAGTGGATTCCTGGTGCAGACACTGAACCCCAGCAATAACCCTGAAGGCAAAAAAAAATGTCTTCAGGGGCAGCTTGGCACATGTTTAAACAATTCAGAGGTTTACTACATTGCAATATAGCGGTATGGAACGGTATTATTTAAGTACAGCAAGATAGGCAATTAGAACAGATAAGACTAGGCTGGGCCTATGAGTCCACAAGTTAATTACCAGAGTCCAGCTACATATGTTCAGTCTCCTGAGAGAGGCAGCATGATGGGCTCTGGGGAGTGGAGCAGGCACCGAGAACACAGGAAGAGAGCCCAACTTGCGCCAGCTTTGTGCTTAAATCACTTGATGTATGTCAGCCTGATGTCAGCTGTTGCTAGTTATTGCTCATTGACCTCAGCTTTATGGTAATTACACACCAAAATCCAATTCACATGCTTTGTCACAAAAGCGAGGCATCTCCTCTGGAGATGGGGAGTGGGGGCTTGAACACAGGTCCTTGCACATAGCACTAAAAACCAAATGTGCCACCACCCAGTCCCTGGGCCTCACATTCCAAATTAAGAGTCTCATCATCCTCACGCCCCTTTGCTCCCTGGCTTTAGCACACTCTCCTTTGAAAGTGACTGGGATCCATGTGGATTCAGTCGGCTAGGAAGGATCGTCAGTTTCCCCAATGAATGGGTACTCACGAGATGCACCACAGGAAGGTCGATCCAATGCACCCCATTTAATATTTACATCAATGACCTCCCAGAAACTTCTTCAAGGAAGTTCATCTACGCCGATGACATCTGCTGTGCAACTCAGGCATCCAAGTTCGACATCCTCAAGGAAACACTCACGAAACACATGTCTGATATCTGATTACTGTAAAAAATGGTGACTAATCCCTAGCACTGCAAAAACGGTATCATCTGTTTTCCATCTACACCATGCCTCGGCCTCGCGTGAGCTTAATGTGCAGCTTGGCGATACGAGAATCCGGCATGAAGCCCAGCCAGTCTATCTTGGCGTTACTCTCGATCGCACTCTGTCATTTCACGAACATCTCATAAAAACTGCAGCAAAGGTGGGCGCGAGGAATAACATCATTGCAAGACTGGCCAGCTCCTCATGGGGCGCGAGCGCTTCCACACTACGATCATCATCTCTGGCATTATGCTATTCCACTGCAGAATACTGTGCCCCAGTATGGTTCCGTAGCCCCCATGTCCACTTGGTCGATTCCAAATTATATTCCTCCATGAGGATCATTTCTGGAACCATCCGTTCCACCCCAGTTCCATGGCTGCCAGTTCTTAGCAACATCGCCCCGCCAGATATTCGTCGGGATGCGGCATCATCTAAGTTCATTTCCCACGTCTACGCTCGACCGGACCTGCCAATATACGCGGATATCTTCACCCACCCTGTCCAACGCTTGACGTCTCGTCACCCAATCTGGTCCCCTCTGCCTACACTGAACTTCTCTGTTCCAGACTCTTGGAAACAGAGCTGGCAGTCAGCTGAGGTAAAGAACAAACACCTCATCACAGACCCCTGCAAGCGTCAACCCGGCTTTGACCTAGTACGTTATGATTGGGCCCTCCTCAATCGCTATCGAACAGGCCATGGCCGGTGCGCCGCTATGTTCCATCGCTGGGGAGCCAGAGACGACCCGAACTGCCCCTGCGGCTCCAGACAGACTATGACCCACATAGTCAACGACTGCCACCTCTCCAGATTCAAAGGAGGTCTCGAAACTTTACATCAGGTTCAACCTGACGCTGTTGACTGGCTATGGAAGAAGGGCAAACGCTAGAAGAAGCACTCTCCTAGTCAAATGACCTTATAGTCAGAAGAGAAAGTCTGAACATAACCAGTGTCCTAGCTGCAAGGCACTAGGACACGTTGTCACTATTCATAATTCCTTTGGGCACCACTGCAAAGCCCTGTGTGACCCTCTTAATTTGCCCAATTCCAGAGCTGCATGCTGCTTGTGCCTTGGTGGCCTCACAGTGGGCAGGCTTCACAGTAAGCACTGTACCTGCAGTTCTAAGCCACAAGCAGTGCTATGAGTGACCAAAGTGGGGCAGAAGGGAGAGAGTGGAACAACAGGACAGAAATGGGTTGGAGCAGCCTCAAAGAAGGGGAAATGGAACATACTAAATCTGAGTGTATCCACCCACCCTGTCTCCCTCCACACCTCACTTTGGCTACTCCCACTTGCTTTAGGCAGTTAACCTACACACTGTCCTCAGTACCTGGAGGCAGAAAGCACTGTCAGTAGTTGGATGGGTTTTCTGCTCTTATGTCTAAGAGTGTTAACTGATGACCCTCACAAGACCTCTTCCTTGTGCTCCTCTCTCCCATCAGAAGCCCATTGCTGTCACACTCCAACTCCTCAGTAGTGTTCCCCTCTATGGCCTGACTGCTGTGGAGGCAGCTCCAAACACCCTCTCGTCAGCCTTGACTACTTCTGGCTTTCTAAGTCTAGACAGCATGTGGTCCCAGCTGAATCTCAGCAGACAGGGACAGACAGACCTTTCAATATGTCATGCAGTTCAAACTGGCTCTCAGAGCACCATCTAACATCAACTGATGCCCAAGGAAAGAAGAGGTTTGAAATACTCATTGTTCCCTGCAACATGTAGGCCTCTGTGAATGCGTATTTCAGGACTCAGTTGCTAGGAATACTGTTCAATTTTATTTTATTTGATAGGACAGAGAGAAATTGAGAGGAAAGGGGGATAAAGAGGGGGAGACACCTACAACACTGCTTCCCCACTTGTGAAGCTTTCCCCTGCAGATGGGAATTAGGGATTTGAATCTGTATCCTTGTACATAATGTGCACTTAGCCAGATGTTTACTATTCTAAACAAACATTTACCAAGTAATTATTTCTACCAATATAAAATACCTTTCCAGTAAATGGAACTAGGACAACTGGATAGCTGTGGGAGTGGGAGTGGAGGAGCGAGCAGTGCAGAGATTGTATTTCCTATTTATGCCAGACTAAAATCCAGATGACTTCCATATTCAAATGTTATTTTAAAAAAAAAGTAGAAAACTTTTCCCTCATCATCTATTGTTACAAAAAGTAAACATTCCAAGCATATTACAGAATTCTAAATCCATTTTATACATAATTTTTTTAATTTAACTATTTTATTATTTTTTAATATTTCCTTTTTGTTGCCCTTGTCTTTTATTTGGTTGTTGTAGTTACTATTGTTGTTATTGATGTCGTTGCTGGATAGGACAGAGAGAAATGGAGAGAGGAGGGGAAGACAAGAGGGGGAGAGAAAGACACCTGCAGACCTGCTTCACCTGCTTCACTGTCAGATAAGTGACTCTCCTGCAGTTGGGGAGCCAGGGGCTCGAACCGGGATCCTTACGTGGTCCTTGTGCTTTGTGCCACCTGCGCCAAACCCGCTGCATTACCGCCCAGCTCCCCTCTAAATCCATTTTAAAGATTAATATACTTAATCAGTTCCACATAACAGAATTTGCAACTAAAATAAAAAAAAAACCTGAAAATTTTATAATGAAAGACAGTGTGACAACAGTTGTCTCTAAAGTAAACTACAGTGACCCAGGGAGGTAGCCTAGTGAACAGAGCAGCTTCTGTTTTTCAAAGCTGGGGCCTCACACATGCACCATTTCACTGTCCTGTGTCACTTTTCAATTCAATTAGAAAGGGAGAGAGAGGGAGTTCGGAGGTAGTCCAGCAGGTTAAGCACAGGTGGTGCAAAACACAAGGACCGGTATAAGGATCCCAGTTTGAGCCCTGGCTCCCCACCTGCAGGGGAGTCGCTTCACAAGCGGTGAAGCAGGTCTGCAGGTGTCTGTTTTTCTCTCCCTCCTCTGTCTTCCCCTCCTCTCTCCACTTCTTTCTGTCCTATCCAACAATGACAACATCAATAATAACTACAACAATAGAACAACAAAGACAGCAAAAAGGAATAAATAAATATTAAAGAAGGAGAGAGAGAGAAAGACGAGTATGGGATGATCCCTTTCATAAACAAGAAGTTGAGGAAGAACAGAAAGGGAAATGCAAAAAAGAATTTGACTGAGTTTGGAGTATTGCATCAAAGTAAAAAAAAAGCAAACCTGTGGAGTGGGGATTGTTTATGGATCTCTAAAAATGTGTCAGAAAATAAAGCTCTGCAAACATCTAAATCAATTACAGCTTTAGGCCAGACAGGTCAAGACCTTTTGACCTTGTAAAATACAAGGAGGTTCAGATACCACTAGAAGTGTTCAGATCATAGTGAAGTTAATTATAATAAAACAGATACTTAGCCCCCCAACTAACCTGGCTATAATAATTAATCATAGATATCTTAACTTAGTCTCTAAGACTGTAAGAAACCCCTTGCATCCTCTTTAAGACCTGCATTTCTTCTAGTCCTGGTACCTCTAGGATATGCCCATACTTCTTGAAATTTCTTCTCTAGGATTCCTTACCATCACACCAACCCTGTCAACTTTAACCAAATCACTACTGGTGCTGCCACCCCACATTATGCTGCTATTGAATTCCTACTGTGGACTGTAACCTAAGATACCAGTCTGAGAAGTCAACCTCGCAACTCTTCAAATCTGGTGCTCCACTCTGACACCATTTTCTCAGACAATATTCTCATCCAACCTCAAGTTAGTTACCAAACTCAAGCAAAACTACTATAGTTGTATGCCCCCAGGAGCATGCCTAAAATGGTTCTCCTAGCTTTCCTCTACCCTAAAAATCCCTCGTCTCATCTGCTCTGATCCTACTTTCTGGTTCCCGTTTATTAACCATCTTGTCTCAACTTAGGTCATGCCACCTTCCAGACACCAGGCTGCAGATGCTACCATGACTCCACCCCAACTTCTGTGGACAGATGATCTCACCAGTGTGTCATGGACCCTCGCATCTCCAGAGCTCTGGTCCACTAGGGAAAGATAGAAACAGGCTGGGGGTATGGATCTACCTGTCAATGCCCATGCTCACAGAGAAGCAGCTACAGAAGCCAGAACTCCTACCTTCTGCTCCCCATAAACAACATTGATCCATATCCCAGCAGGGGAGAAGTGATAGGATGAAGATAAGAGGACTCTGCACTCCAGCTCCATCAGCACCCAGAGAGAAGGAAAAGGAGAGGGACATATGGAGGTAGTTATGATGTCATGAGTGGTTTAGAGGGAAAGAGAGGATTGAATCAGGAAAAGAAGGGGTAACTTTGTATAAACGTGGACAGATAGTTGTAGAGAAGATGGTTGGCCCATGTCTACAACTTTAGGGGAACTGTGGTGGATTGCAGTGGGGAAGAGTGAAGATTCAGAACTCTGATGGTGGGAATGGTGTGGATTCAAACCCCTCTCGACATGTAGTTCTGTAACTTAAAAATAAAAATAAAAGGGGGGGCGGGTGGTGGCACACTGGGTTGAGCACACATTACAATGCACAGGGACCCCACCTGCAGGGGAAAACTTCACGAGCAGTGAAGCAGGGCTGCAGGTGTCTCTCTCTCTTCCTCTCTATACCCCCTTCCCTCTCGATTTCTGGCTGTCTCTATCCAATAAATATATTAAAGATAATTTAAAAAATTTAAAAAATTAAAAATAAAAAAACTCTGGGGTGAGGTTAGGGTAGATTTTCAGTTCTACTATAGGGGTTGGGAGTACGGACAGACCTTTAATGGTGGGAATGGTGTTAATATACAATTCTTTTTTCATGTCAGAGGGGTAATGTGCCGATGTCGTTAACAAGGTTTGTGGGTGAAACATCTCATGCAGTTGCGTGGCAACCCAATCATCACGCTTATAAACTACAAATGGATCTAATATACACTATTAACTTATAACTTAACTTTTAAAAAATATTTATTTATTCCTTTTTGTTGCCCTTGTTTTTATTGTTGTTGTTATTGATGTCGTTGTTGGATAGGACAGAGAGAAATGGAGGGGGGGAGACAGAGAGGGGAAGAGAAAATTAGACACCTGCAGACCTGCTTCACTACCTGTGAAGCGACTCCCCTGCAGGTGGGGAGCAGGGGGCTTGAACCAAGATCCTTTTGTCGGTCCTTGCACTTTGTGCCACCTGCGCTTAACCCACTGCGCTACTGCTCTACTCCCAACGTATAGTCTTATAAGTCACTTTAATCAATATGAGGGGGAAAAATAGATTGTATGTCTCAGTTTTTTGATGCATAGACCTCAGTTCTGAGTATTCCTTCAATCTAAGCACTTAAGGCTTCAAATTGGTAACCTGATTGAATTTTAACAGTGGGCTTAAATTATTAATACATAGGGGTCGTGTGGTAGTACAGCAGGTTAAGCACACACATGGTGCAAAGCGCAAAGACTGGCCTAAGGATCCCGGTTCGAGCCCCCGACTCCCCACCTGCAGTGGAGTCACTTCACAGTGAAGCAGGTCTGCAGGTCTAACTTTCTCTCCCCCTCTCTGTCTCCCCGCCTCTCCATTTCTCTCTGTCCTATCCAACAACAAGGACATCAATAACAACAATAACCATAATGACAACAACAAGGGCAACAAAATGGGAAAAAATGGCCTCCAGGAGCAGTGGATTTACAGTGCCAGCACTGAGCCCCAACAATACCCTGGAGTCCAAAAAAAAAAGTTAATACATTTCTTTTTTTAAAATTTTTTAAATATTTATTTTCCCTTTTGTTGCCCTTGTTTTATTGTTATTGTTATTGATGCCATTGTTGTTAGATAGGACAGAGAGAAATGGAGAGAGGAGGGGAAGACAGAGAGGGGGAGACAAAGACAGACACCTGCAGATCTGCTTCACTGCTTGTGAAGCGACTCCCCTGCAGGTGGGGAGCGAGAGGCTCAAATCGGGATCCTTAGGCCGGTCCTTGTGCTTTGCGCCACATGCACTTAACCCGCTGTGCTACCACCCAACTCCCTGTTAATACATTTCTAATGACTTTTTCTTTAAAATTTCAAATCACCTATAATCTTAGACCAGGAAGACCAGAAGCAACTGGTCTTGTCATTATATACAGTTAACTGTAAATAGCATAAATGATATAAATCATGGTAGGGCCTTTTATGGTACAGTAAATCCTAATCATGGGATTTTCAAAGGAAACCAAATCCCCAAATAACTTGGTTATAACAACTACCTATTGCCTTCTTAGACTAAGACAGCAGGAACCTTCCTATTCTCTATAAAACCCATATTTCTCTCATTCCTGGAACCTCTGAGGCATAGCTCATTTTCCTTCATGCTTCTCTCAATCCAAACCATTTGATACTGCATCTGCTGATCTCAACCAAGTCAATGCAGACAGTAAGTATCATCTTTGGATGGTGTCCAGAGATACCAGATGTGGGATGTGGGATGTCAACCCTTCAGCTCCATTACTCTGGTGAGACCAGACCGTTCCTAGCTCATGGGAATCTTTAATTCCCGTTTGGATGGCACACTTCCTAACAAAGCCATAGAACCTAGATATAGACCAGAGGCCACAGATAGCAAGTACATGTGCACGTGAACCCATAAGTCAGGGGAAAATACATACCTCAATGTAAAAGTGTGCAATAGCTTGCAGTGGCTCAATATGTGGTAACTACAAACAAGATACGGTACAGGAGCAGTCTGTTTAATGACAGGATATGGTATATCTTGGTGTTTGTCCTGTGCATACTTGAAAAGAATGCATTTTCTTCTACTATTGGACAAAGTGCTCTGTAAGTGAACTAGAGTTACCATAAGGGATATATGCAATTTTTATACCTAAAAGCCTTTCCTTTTTTTAAAAATAAAAGTTATCTTTATTTATTTATTGAATAGAGACAGCAAGAAATCGAGAGGGAAGGGAATCATAGGGAGAGAGAAAGAGACACCTGCAGCCCTTCTTCGCCACTTGTGAAGCTTTCTCCCTGCAGGTGGGGATCGGGGCTTACACCTGGGTCCTTGTGTATTATTATATGTGCACTCAACCAGATGTGCCACCACCCGGCTCCCTTAAAAGTCTTTTCTATGCGAGTCTTGAGGGATCTTTTTGTAGTATTTCTTCTACTCACTTCTTCCTCCCCTGTCATATTATACTGTTATCTCATATTGTTGGTTTTACTATTTGTCACCTGCTTTGTTTCCTCTTTTCTTGTGGAGCTCCTTTCAAAATTCTTGTAAGTCTGATGGTGGAAAACTCCATTTGGCTTTATGTAAGAAGGCCTTTAGTTCTCTAACATAATGAAATTATAATTTTGCAGGATAAAAATTTGGCTAGTACTTATTTATAACTTTGATTTTTCATTTTATCCTTATATCTCTTGAGTTGTCTTTTCTGTGTGAGAATTTCTAATTTCTCTAAATGCCCATATGATAAATCTTCTAAATTCTTCCTATGGTAGATCTGCTAGTCCTTGATCCTTATAGGTTTCTGTTATAGACCATTCACTTTGGGAATTCTCTACTTTTTAAAATATATATATTTATTTATTCCCTTTTGTTGCCCTTGTTTTTTTGTAGTTATTATTGTTGTTGTTGACGTCGTTGTTGGATAGGACTGAGAAATGGAGAGAGGAGGGAAAGACAGAGAGGGAGAGAGAAAGATAGACACCTGCAGACCTGCTTCACTGCCTGTGAAGCGACTCCCCTGCAGGTGGGGAGCCGGGGGCTCGAACCAGGATCCTTATGCTGATCCTTGGTACTTTGTGCCATGTGCACTTAACCCACTGTGCTACCGCCCGACTCCCTCCTCTATTGTTTTTACAATACATGTATGGCAGTAGAGACTTACCTGGATGGTGGAATGATGCCACTTTCTCTCTTCTTTTTGTCTCTACCTCTCTTTCCTCTTCTTTCTCTAAAATAAAAACTGGGAAAATTGGCCTGGGGAAGAGCTGCTGCTCATCAGTGATATAATGTATGTGGGAAATCCTGGTACTACATTAGAAAAGCCAAAGGCCAGCCCACAGAATGGGAGAAAACATCTGCAAATTACATACATATCTGACAAGACTCTAGTACTCAGAAAAGGTTAAGTATCTCTTTTAATTCAACAAGACAATCTAATTCAAGTTGAGCCAAGTGTCTTAGAAATACACATATGGAATTGTATCCCTGTTATCTTACAATCTTGTTAAACATTACTAAATAACAAATTAAAAAATTTAAAAAGACGTATCTCTGAGATATCAAGTACCCAATAAGCACCACAAAAGATGCTCAATACCACCAGTCATTAAAGAAAAACATTTCAGGGGAGTCGGGCGGTAGCACAGCGGGTTAAGCGCACATGGTGCAAAGCGCAAGGACTGGCTTAAGGATCCCGGTTCAAGACCCCAGCTCCCCACCTGCAGGGGAGTCACTTCACAGGCAGTGAAGCAGGTCTGCAGGCGTTTGCAGGTGTCTATCCATTTCTTTCTGTCCTAACAATGACAACATCAATAACAACAACTAAATAAATATTAAATAAAAAAAAAATTTCAAAGCCACAATGGTGTACCCACCAACCAGGTAATCCTTTACAGAGCACTCTGTAACTAACATATGAGGCTTCCATAATATGGATCTAAAAAATTTCAAATTTCAAAGTTGCAAATCAGCCTCCACTTAGGAAAGCCTTACTATTTATTAAACATGCCTCCATTTTTGATGGTGGGGTGGGGCTAGTCCATTCTCCTACTGTCTAGTCACAATATTGGAAACTGAGTCCAGGCTCTCCAGCTTCTCTCATCATAATAAAAGTCACACTATTGACTAGGTTTGTCCCTTATCCAGACTCTAAAAAGGAAATGAGTTAAAGTTACTCTGGGTTAATGGAACTCAAATCCCCTTCCTGTGGCTTTTCCTAGGTGAACTGTGCTGTACATAACTCTTTTCTCTTAACCCTACCTTGACATCCCATATGTGAATTTCCATTTACTCTTGGCTTTTGCAAATAAAGGAGCTAACCTATTCTCATTTATATTGGGTTGGAGCTGGTCCTTTGCAGTAAGCCTAAGAATGATGTGCTGGATCTCTATTCTAGAGTCAAATCCAGGTACTCTATAGAACATCTCTCATTTGAGATGTCAACAGGAATTTACAACCATGATTGCCAATTAAGAGTCTCAATGAAACTGGAAACAAGGATGGAAACTATTCTACCTCAGGGCCCCCAAAACCTCTATCAGGAAGAATAAAGTATTCTAAGCGTAGAGGTGAGAGGACATGACAGTCAGCTAGAGAAACAGGATTCAAGGTAAACTTGATCAGGTCAGTCAGTCATTAACCTAACTCCAAACCTGAGCTCTAAATAGCTTGAGAAAAATCAAATTAACTTTGTAACCTATTCTCAACTGAATGTTAGCTACGAGGGGCTGAGTGGTAGTGCACTCAGTAGTGCACATGTTACAATGCTCAACAGCCTAGGTTAAACACCCTCAGTCCCCACCTACAGGGGGAGCTTCACAAGTGGTGAAGCAGTGCTTTGGGTGTCTCTCTTTATCTTGCCCTTTCTATTTCCCCTTTCCCTCTTGATTGGTCTCTATCCAGTAAATAAATAAAATACTTTTAAAAAATGTTAACTTACAGTCAACATCCATTTTCATCCTGCCCCAATTTTGCACAGCTTCAGACCCTGCAGTAGAAGAGGAAACTGAGACTCTTAATATTTCTTCATATTCTTTTTTATATTTATTTACTTATTCCCTTTTGTTGCCCTTGTTGCGTTTCATTGTTGTAGTTATTATTATTGTTGTCATTGTTGGATAGGACAGCGAGAAATGGAGAGAGGAGGGGAAGACAGAGAGGGCAGAGAAAGATAGACACCTGCAGACCTGCTTCACCGCCTGTGAAGCGACTCCCCTGCAGGTGGGGAGCCTGAACCGGGACCCTTAGGCCAGTCCTTGCGCTTTGTGCCATCTGCGCTTAACCCGCTGTGCTACCGCCCAACTCCCATTTCTTCATATTCTTATCATTTCTTGCTATTTGAAATTTTCAGGGTAATTTGGAGCTAGTAAGTTTCTAATACATATTTTCAGTATGCTCAGTCCTGAAATGAACTCAAAAACAAATATTTGACTTTCAGAGAAGTCCTTATACTCACATTTTGAGAAATTCCAGAATTCTCAAAGCCCTCAGAGAAAGTATTTACCCTTAGGAAAAACAGCAGTAGCACCAGGGTCTCTAGGCTTCTCAGCTCTTTTCTTGTAAAAAATTTTTAAACTTTATTTTTAATTTAAGAGATGAGAGAACTTGGGAGGGATATCTAGACAGAGGAGAGAGAGGGACAGGGAAATACCTACAGCACTGTTCACCACTCATGAAGCTTTTCCCCTACAAATGGGCCTGGGGGCTTGAACCTGGATCCGTGTACATGGAAATATATGCACTTATCGGGTGTGCCACCACTTGGGCCCTGGATTCTCAGCTCTTCATGCAGAAAGAAGCACCTAGTCAAAAGAGGGAAAATTGGGGAGGGCTGTTGACTTCTTAGCTACTTGGGAGTTGAGGGCACAGGGCCTGGCCTCTGCTGTAGCACAGATGAATAGAAATTTGCTTGAAGTTTAGAAGTTTATTAATGAGTTGGTGCCAGTTGGTGTTTACATGCTTGATCACTACAGCGCTGACATATTGTTGCAGGTAGGGAGGAAGGTTTGTTGCTTTGCTGGTCACTGGTGATGTCACTCCAGAAAAATGAGGGGCTTCTTTGCTAAATTCATGATGCTAGAGGGCGTACAGCTGGTCCTACCAGTGAATCTTCACTTCTGTTTCCAGTCCCTGGGCCGGGGGGATAAGTGTATTTATTATCTCAGTGTAGTAGGGGCCAAACACCTGCTGGTTGTGCTGTGTTAAGCTGACAAACTTCTGACCCAGTTCTGCCAGTTCAGCCTCAATGAGAGTAAGGCCCTCAGGGAGGTCTAACAGAGATCGCTGCACACCAAGGACCAAACAGCATTTGAGAAACAAGTGGATCCGCTGATCTGTGAGGAAAAGACAGAGAAGGAAAAAAGGAAAACCACTTTGAGGGAGAAACATTGTCCCGTGTACTCTACTCACCCAAGTTCTAAGTTAACTGATAGTCACTAACCTACCCATTCATCTAAAGATACAGAAATTTGTTTGGCAAAGATAATGCTGTCTTACTACCAAAGACATAGCAGGGATTAAAAAAAAAGAGGGATAATAAAATATCTGACTGTTGAAAAGATGACTTTGTTTATTCATACATTCATTTACTTATTTTTCACCAGAGCACTGCTCAGCTCTGGTTTATGGTGGTGCTGGGGAATGAACCTGGGATCTTAGAATCTCAGGCATGAAGTCTTTTGCACAACCATTATGCTATCTCCTGAGCCCTAGAACTTAAATGTATCAGTTAGATCTTCATTAAGTATCTAACCTAACTGGAGGATCTTAGACTGATCCTTCAGATGGTTGTTAGAAGCAAAGCCAAGTTCAGTGCCTCCACTTCACATGAAACATTGAAATGTTGGGGTCCCTGGTAGGGAGACCTATCTTGCAGCCTAATTCAGTATTTTTTGTTGGCTAGAGTGGATATCACATTACTTGAACTTCAGTTAGAAAATTAACTAGAAAGCCAGGGATGACTTGGTTGGTCAGGTTAACTGAACAGTGTGCCACATTTAGAAGTCATCAATTCCTGTATGCAAATATTCCTGAGAATCATAGAGTCATTCTTTAAAACTGAAAAGAGCAGTCCAGGTCCAGGAGGTGGTATAGGGGATAAAGCACTGAACTCTCAAACATGAGGTCCTGAGTTTGATCCCCAACATTAAGTGTATGAGAGTGATTCTCTGGTTCTCTTTCTCTCCTCCTATCTCATTAATTAAAACCTTTAACCAAAAAATAAAACTGAAAGGAATATATTCCAACTTAGCATTTTAAATAAACTAAAGCCTAAAACAGTGACTCGCCCCGTGCTTACAGCTTATATTGTTAAACTGTTCGGTAAGTGAACTGACTCTCCCCACAATGTTCTTAATACTATACAGGCATTGCTCACCAATGACACTGCGGACACAGTTTTCCTTCTTGGCAATGTTCTGGAGCTGTCCTACCAGAGACATTGTGTTGTCACTGCTCAGAGCAGCAAGGCCCATGTTCTTGAGGCTTTGATGGATTTCCTGAGACACCTGTTCACTCACAGTCAGCATAGCCTCCTCTGGCCTAGACCATGAAGGAGAGTAAGCTGTTACCTATTGGATGGCCCTAGCAAAAGCCAGAGTTCAGGACGGAGACTCCCAACCATCTTCTGGCCCCTGGTAGTAGCAGATCCCAGTATTCTCACTGTTCAGTGTCTTCATTGTTACCCTCCAGATACCAACTATTCCCTCTATATGATATCTTGTTCTATTTCTAAAAATGTAGGATAAACAGTAAGATCAACTCAAAACAAAGGTTTAATTCTCCCCCTGGGGCCCATGACTATATATGTATATAAAATTTTAACGACTTTCTTGAAACTTCCCATGGACATTTGTTCCATTCTCACAACCACAAAGACAAACCTGCCCTTCTGATTCCCCTTTTTCCTTTCATGTGGTATCCTTTGCACAATGGGTATTCAATCAGTACTGCTGAGCAACTGATCAACTTCTTAGTACACATAAAACTAGTCTAGTTAGGGAAGATAGTATAATGGCTATGCAAAAAGACTTTCATGCCTGAGATTCCTAGGCCCCAGGTTTAATTCCCCATAACCCCATAGACCAGAACTTAGCTCTGGTAACAACAACAACAAAATAAAAAGACTAGCTTGTCATTCACTCAAGCAGATAATGACTTCTTTGAAGCAAACAAGATAATAAATTATTCTGTAGCAAACTATCCATACTACCCTTTTAGAATATAAGTTTTATTTTCCTGTCATGAGCCTCAAGACCACTTGTGGGCAGATACTAATAACTTTTTAGATGGTTCTGAAGGGCCCTACTATGGTTTGTGGTAGAGAGTAATCATTACCTGCCTATGTCTTCATACCACACATCATTTTCTACTAAAGATCTAGTCAGCTTACCTAAAGTTAAAGTCCTCCATCTGGGCTTTGGCTATACGTTTGAGTTTATCTACAAAATGAGGTGAGCCAAACAAAACACTGCCAGAGAAACTACTGGACACTAGCAAGACTGAAGCCAGGATGGTTAACTGGTACAACTGGGAATTTAGCTCCTGCAGACGAGTTCTGTCCATCAGTAGGGTCTGGGGAAGCAGGAAAGAGTAGGCTGTCAAGAAAGGAGACTTGATGAAAGTTCTGAATTAAAAACAAACAAAAAAATGTCCCCAAATTCCTACCTCAGGGAACTCTTTATTTTCAGGGTTCCAGAGGAGAAGGTTTAGGAAGCCCTGGGACAGCACCATTTTGGGGCTAAGAGGCTCTGGACTGATGACACTCTCACTTGGAGAAGGGCAAGCTGTGCTGGAGGTATCTGGAGTGTCAGGGCAAGTTGAAGGCAAGGTGGTGAGGTCTGCTACTGCTTTGATCAACCATTTTGTGGTATAATCTAGGAGATCTATGACAGGAAGAGAATGTGTAGTTATTTTCATCATCTGCACCCCTTAAGTCTTCATATGTTCTCTTCTTTTAAAAATGTATTAGTGATTTAATAATGATTTACAATATTGGAAGATAATAGGGGTATAATTCCATACAGTTCCCACAACCAGAGTTCTGTGCCCCATCCCCTCCATTGGAAACTTCCCTATTGTTTACTACTCTGGGAGTATAGACCAAAACTCTTTCTTTCTTTTTTGCCTCCAGGGTTATTGCTGGAGCTTGGTTTGGTGCTGGCATTAAGAATCCACCTCTTCCTTTTTCTTTTTTTCCTTTCTTCTTCATTTTATTCGATAGATTTTCCCATATTTTGGAGCTACTCTCTTCCCTGACACAGCTTTCTAGTCCTTTTTTTCTAACTATAACACCATCTTCCCAGACGACAGCTTAGGTCACCTGCATGTCAGATGTCAAGCTCTAAAAACTAGTAGAGTCATGGGCCCCTTGGAATATACCTAAAATAGACCTACTAGCTTTTTCCAAAACAGAGACCCCAAATCTTCATCTGCAATATTTTTGTCTTTAGGTTCATGATTAGTCAACAATTTGTTCTGCCTTATATCTTAACTCTTTTTCAGCCACCAGGTTGCAGATGCTATCATGAGGCAACCTGACTTCCCTAGGCAGACGACCCCACCAGGTGTCCTGGAGCCTCACCTCCTCAGATCCCTACCCCACTAGGGAAAGAGAGGCAGGCTGGGAGTATGGATTAACTTGTCAATGACCATATTTAGTGGGGAAGCAATTACAGAAGCCAGACCTTCCACCTTTTATACCCCATAATGATTCTGGGTCCATACTCTCAAAGGGACGAAAAGGAAAGCTTTCAAGGGAGGGGATTGGATATGGAGTTCTGATGGTGGGAATTATATGGAATTGTACCCTTCTTATCCTATGGTCTTGTCAATACTTCCATCTTCCATTTTATATATATATAAAGAACAGAGAAATTGAGGCGTGGAGGAAAAAGAAGAGGAAGGGATAAAGAGAAACAGCTGCAGACCTGCTTCACCATTCATGAAGCAGCCCCCCTGCAGGTAGGGAGCAGAAGCTCAACCAGGATCCTTGTGCAGGTCCTTGCACATATACTATATGCACTTAACCAGATACCAGTACCCTGGACCAAAATTATTCTCTCTTTTTTTATCTTTATTTATTTACTGGATAAAGACAGTCAGAAATAGAGAGGGAAGGGGAAAATTGAAAGGAAGAGAGACAGAGAGATACTTGCAACATAGCTTCACCACTCAAAGCTTTCTCCCTGCAGGTGGGAACCAAGGGCTAGAACCTGGGTCCTTGTGCATTGTAATGTGCACTAAACCAGGTGCGCCACCAACAGGTCCCCGATTTTTTAAAAATCTTTATTGGGTAAAGACAGAAATTGAGAGGGAAGGGGGAGATAGAGAGGAAGGAAGACAGAAAGTGGACAAAATTCTTTTGGGGATGCAGAAGGTGGGAGTTCTGATTTCCGCAATTGCTTTTCCACTGGATATGGGTGTTGGCAGGTCGATCCATACCCCCATATTCCTTCATATTTTCAAGATTTTTCAAGAATAAATCTTAAAAAAAAAATTTTTGTTGTGTACTTTCTGTCCTCGATACTGTTTTTCTCTGCCTTATTAGATAAGGAATACTTTATTTATAAAAAATGGGGGGGGGGCAAGGCCTGGGAGATAGCTTATGTTTATGCAAAAGACTTTCATGCCTGAGGCTTAGAGGTCCCAGGTTCAATCCCCTGCACCACTGTAAGCCTGTGTTGAGCAGTACTCTGGTGAAAAAAAAATTAAGAAAGAAAGGGAAAAAAAGAGAAAGAAAAGAAAGTAGAATATTATTTAACATAAAAGTCAGACTCAAGGCCACGCTGTCCTGCTCTCACTCATATACGCACTAGGCTGCTTGTTGAGTTGTTCCTGGAATTTAGCCCGCTCGTGCTGGATGGAATGTTCCTGCAGGTGGGGTTGAAGGCTTTGTATAGTATATTTCATCATGTCCATTTTCATCAGGCCCAGAACTTGGAGGATCCCTCTGATAAAAGGTGAAAATAGAATGTTTATACTACAAAAGAAATCTGGTGAGAGGGGAATCTCCATCAGAAGTCATTAAATCACTATGTTCTTAAGTTAGGAGGTCCTGAAACTAGCTAGTAGTGTCTCTTAAATTTGCAAAAGATGACATGTGGTCAGGACCCAAAACCTAGAGTATGTGAGTGACAGAACTAGAAACACTTAAGTCTCTGGAATAGATCTCTTTCCACAATGGTCTTTCTGTTGTCTTTTACAAAGGTATTCCAACACTTAGCATGGTTTTTTGTTTGTTTTACTTTATTTGTTTATTGGATAGAGACAGCCAGAAATTGAGAGGAAGGGGGAGGTAGAGAGGAAGAGAGAGAAAGAGAAAGAGAGAGAGAAAGAGGAGAGATACCTGCAGCCCTGCTTACCACTTGCAAAGCTTTCCTCCTACAGGCGGGGGCCGGTGGCTTGAACCCAGATCCTTGTGCACTGTAACATGCGCGCTCAACCAGGTGTGCCACTACCTGGCCCCAAGCACATTATCTTTTAAATACATCAACTCTTTGTGGGAAGTGGGGTTTTAGGTGTCACTATTTATGACTAATTTTAAGTTTACTGTGTTTTGGTTTTTTTATATTTATTTATTCCCTTTTGTTGCCCTTGTTGGTTTATTATTGTAGTTACTGATGTCATTGTTGTTAGATAGGGCAGGGAGAAATGGAGAGAGGAGGGGAAGACAGAGAGGGGGAGAGGGAGACACCTGGAGACCTGCTTCACCGCCTGTAAAGCAACTCCCCTGCAGGGGGTGGAGCTGGGGGCTTGAACCAGGATCCTTAGGTCAGTCCTTGCTTTGCGCCACCTGTGTTTAACCCGCTGCACTACCACCCAACTCCCCGTGTTTTGGTTTTTTAACTACGCAATTGAATAGCCATGGGCTGAGTGGTGGTGCACCTGGTAGAACACACATTACTATGCTCAAGAGCCTGGGGTTAACCCCCTACACCCCGCTTTCAGGCAAGAAGCTTCACAAGCAGTGAAGCAGTGCTTCAGGTCCTGCTCAGTCTGCCTGGAGCAGCATCAAGCCCCAATAATAACTGGTGGCAATTTTTTAAAAATTGAGGTTTCCCTCTCCTGTTCCCCCATACTGTAAGAATTGTGATGAGAAGACCTAGGAAACAGATCCTGAACTTGTAAAAAGTGGTTGCATATTCTAATCTTTTTATGGTAGGATGTTATACAAAGGGTCCATTTAGTTTAGGATAGCAAAAGGGCCCTTTTCAAGACCATCTTTTCTGGACCAGATAGGAGAAAAGAGGCATTAGGACTTCTGTAGGGAAACTTCTGTAAACACAATAGCTATTGTCCCATGTCTGACCCAGCTTTCCTTGGCCAAGAGGTTGAGGAAGGCTTTAGGAAAGAGTTCGTTTCACACCTTAGTAATTGAACAGGATCTGTAATGTTCTCTAGGTTCTGCACAGCTTCATCTCGAACTGGCGCACACAGCAGAGCCATCATGTTGAGAATGTGCTTAGAGAGATGAGGGACACTAAGGGTGCCATGCTCAGCTTTCTGCTTGAGGAAGTCCATATCCAGAGCTTCTTCAATCTCACTTCTGAGGCGACTCTGGCGTGGTAACAGCAGGGATAGCAATATCTACCCGGGGAAAGAAAGTCACAGGATATGCATTCTGTCCAAAGTCCCCAAATGGTTTTTCACTGAGTAATCCCTTTGGTCAAAAGCACCCTAGCCTATGTCTTTAAGGCTGAGAAAGTCAGGTCTCTAAAGTTCCTACAGAATATGTTTGTGTCAGGGACCAATAATAGTTCAATGTTTTAGAGGGCCATTTATAGCAATTGTTCATATATATCTAAACAGAATTATAAAGAAATGAATAGATAGAAAGTCAGCTAAAAAGAAATGTAAGGTATAACACATGTAAAATCCATTCCATTACAGGGGAATGAAGTACTCAGTTTATTTTTAAAGATTTGTTTTGGGGACCAGGTGATGGTGTACATGGTTGAGTGCATATGTTACCACACAAAAGTACCCAGGTTCAAGCCCCCAGTCCCCACCTATGGGGGGAAGTTTCACAAGTGGTGAAGCAGTGCTGCAGGTATGTCTCTTTCTCTTTCCCTATGTCCCTTTTCCATGTGCTGCATCTCTCTCTCTCTCTTTCCCTCTCCATGTCCCTCTTCCATCCAGGTTTCTCTCTCTATCCAGTCAGTGAAGAAATAAAATACAAACAAAAAATAAATTCCCACTAAAGCTTACAAAAGAAAGACTTGTTTGGGGGCCAGGTGGAGGCGCACCTGCCTAAGCATACATAGTACAAAGCGCAAGGACCTGTGCAAGGATCTGGGTTTGAACCCCCTGCTCCCCACCTGCAGGGGGATGCTTCATGAGTGGTGAACCAGGTCTGCAAGTGTCTATCTTTCTCTCTCCCTCTCTGTCTCCCCTTCCTCTTTCAATTTCTCTCTGTCCTGTAAAATGGAAAAATCGCTACCAGGAGCAGCAAATTCATGATGCCAGCACTGAACCCTGGCAAAATTCCTGGAGGCAAAAAAAGAAGGACTTGTTTACTCATTTCATCAAAAAGTCAGAGACGCCAGCACATCACTCTGGCATATGCAGTGCTAGGATGGGACTCAGGACCTCTTGCATGCAAGTCCAGTGTTCTTCCATTTCACAACCTTCTAAGCTGAGGTATTTTTAATAATAACAAAAGAAACAGGAACTCAATAAGGAAAAAATGGGCATTAAATGAATGCAACAGAATATACTCTGCAAGTACACAAAAACATAAGGATACCGGTTCGAGCCTCTGGCTCCCCACCTGCAGGGGAGTTGCTTCACAAGCAGTGAAGCAGGTCTGCAGGTGTCTGTCTTTCTTTCCCCCTCTCATGGTGCAGGCACCGAGCCCAGCAATAACCCTGAAGGAGGAAAAGAAAAAAAAAAGACAGAAATTCATAGTGATAAATGAAAAGGAAACAAGTCTCAAACAATCTCCATTTCTCTCTATCCTATCTAACAATGATGACATCAATAACAACAATAATAATTACAGCAACAATAAAAAACAAGGGCAACAAAAGAGAAAATAAATAAAATATAAAAATTAAATCAAATAAAATCATAATGAGTATTGTTTTTTCGCCAATAGTATAAAATTAGAAATAAGTAACAGGAAAAAAAAAGAAGTAACGGAAAAAAAAACTGGAAAATTCAGAAATCTGTAGACACTAAACAACATGCTACTATAGGTCAAAGACTAATAAAAACAAAAGTTTAGAAACACCCAAGACAGAAACCAGGAGATAGCTTATCCAGCAGATCACATACTTTACCAGATAAGGACCCAGGTCTTTGTCCCCAAATACCACATGGACACAGCACACACAAAGGGAAACATCATGAGCAAAGGAACAGTACTATAGTGTCTAACCACTTCTCTTTTTCTCTCCTTTTCCATTTCTTTTTCCCTCCCAGCATCCACTCCTCCCTCTATCTGAAATAAGAAAGAAAAGAGTACACCAGTAGCAGTGGAACTGCACAGACATAAAACCCCAGCAAAAGCCTGGTGGGGAAAAAAAGAAAAAAGACAAAAATGGAAACATATCAAACTTTTTGGGATCTAGAGAATCAGTATAAGAGGGAAATTTGGGGGGCTGGGCTGTGGTGCAGCTGGTTGGGTGCACACATTACAGTGTACACGGACACTGGTTCATGCCTCTGGTCCCTACCTATAACGGGGGAAACTTCCTAAGTGGTGAAACAGTGCTGCAAGTGTCTCTCTCACCTTTGTACTTCCCCTTCCTTCTCAACTTCTCTGTTTTGCTTTCTTTTTAAGATTTTTAAATTATTTTTATTTAATTATTGGATAGAGACAGCCAGAAATTAAGAGAGAAGGGGGAGACAGAGAGGAAGAGAGACAGAGAGACCTGCAGCTCTGCTTCACCATTCATGAAACTTTCCCCCTGCAGGTGGGGACCAGAGGTTTGAACCTGGGTCCTTGTGCATTGTAACATGTGTGCTCAACCAGGTGCACCATCACCCAGCCCCAATTTCTCTGTTTCTCTGTGTAAAAATAATAGCTTTTTAAAAAGACAGAAATTCGGGGGTCGGGCGGTGGTGCAGTGGGTTAAGCGCGTGTGGTGCAAAGCGCAGGGACCGGCGTAAGGATCCCGGGACCGGCGTAAGGATCCCGGTTCGAGCCCCCGGCTCCCCACCTGCAGGGGAGTCGCTTCACAGGCGGTGAAGCAGGTCTGCAGGTGTCTGTCTTTCTCTCCCCTTCTCTGTCTTCCCCTCCTCTCTCCATTTCTCTCTGTCCTATCCAACAACGAATTGCGTCAACAAGGGCAATAATAATAACCACAACGAAGCTACAACAAGGGCAACAAAAGGGGGGGGGGGAATGGCCTCCAGGAGCGGTGGATTCATGGTGCAGGCACCGAGCCCAGCAATAACCCTGAAGGAGGAAAAGAAAAAAAAAAAAAGACAGAAATTCATAGTGATAAATGAAAAGGAAACAAGTCTCAAACAATCTAATTTTAGACTTCAAAGAACTAGAAAACAAATAAAACCCAAAATTAATAGGATAAAGGAAATAGCAAAGATTAGAGCACAATAGCAAAGATTAGAACAGAGAGTAAAAAAGATAATAGAAAAGATCAGTGAGGGAGGGGAGATAACCTAATGGTTATGCAAAAAAAAAAAAAAAAATCTCAATGCCTGAAGCCCCAAAAGCTCAGATTCAATTCCCTGCTTCACCATGAGGCAGAGTTAAGCAGTGTTCTTGGAGAAAAGAAAAAAAATCAATGAAGTTAGAGCAGGCTTTTTGAAATGACAAACTCAATAAACCTTTATAAATGATACAACAAAACAGAAAGAAAGGTCTGTGAAAGTCTACTACAAATATAATGACATACCAGAAAATTGGACATGCTAGAAAAAATGCATATATCCTTAGAAACATGCAACCTACCAAGCTGAGTAAAGTAGAAACAGGAAATCTGAACATACATTGCTAGTATCGAAGAAGAGAAAAAAAAAAAAAATCCCCCAACAGTAACACAAAAAAGACCAGGAACACATGGCTTACACATGCCACACATTCAAAGAATTAAAACCAATTCTTAAATTCCATATAAAACAAAACAAAAAAACACAGCAGAGTAGGAAGTTTTTTTAAACAGCATGAATTTGATGCCAAACTAGACAAGGATGTATGAGAAAATAAAATTATACACCAGTATCATTGATAAACAGAGATGCAAAATCTTCAACAAAATATTAGTAAATGAAATTCAACATAGTACATTAAAAGGATAACATTTTTTTTGCCTCCAGGGTTATTACTGGAGCTCAGTGTCTTCACTATGAATCCACTGCTTCTGGAGGCCCTTCCCCCCCCCCCCCATTTTTGTTGCCCTTGTTGTTGTTGGATCTAACAGAGAAAAATCAACAGAGATGGGGAAGACGGGGAGAGAAACACAGACACCTGCAGACCTGCTTCACTGCTTGCAAAGTGATCCCCTACAGGTGGGGAGCCCAAGGCTCAAACTGGGATCCTTGTGAGGGTCCTTGCACTTTGCACCACGTGTGCTTAACCTGTGTGCAGCTCTAGCTCCCTCTCTATCTTCCCTTCCCCTCTCATTTTTGTTTCTAATATAAATAAAAATATTAAAATTTTTATTATCTTTTATTTATTGGATACTGTCAGAAATTAACAAGGTGGGGAGAGAGAGAGGGAAAGAGACAGAGAGATATCTGTAGCCCTGTTTCACCACTTGCAAAGCTTTCCCCCTGCAGGTGGGGACAAGGGGCTCAAACCTGGGTCCTTGTGCATTGTAACTTGTGCACTCAACCAGGCGCACCACCACCTGGTCCCTTTATAAAGTTTTTTAAAAGAACAATAAATACGTTTAAAAATAGACTGCAATGAATATATAACTATTGGAGCCATGAATCTCATTAAGGGGAAGTAATATGTAAGACACATAGGTATATCTGAATTAGTTAAAAACAAGAGTTTTTGAGAGTTCAAATGGACTTCCGGGAGGCATGGCCATGGAGTAACGGATTGGATCGGTTCTCCCCCACTAGAACAAATAAATATTAGAGGCCCAAACAGAATTCATCAACTATGGCTGAAACAGCTGCAGCCTATGATGGGTGCTCGTGCAGCTGGGGTGTGGGTTGAAAGAGCAACACGGTCAAATCAGAGCTCCCTGTGGCAAGGTGAAAAGTCAGGTCATTTTTGCTTTTATGCAGAGCAAGCAGTGAGGGTAGCTTTCAGTGCTGGAGGAAAAGAGAAAGGAGCTAAAACCTCTCAGTCAGTGATTGGGGGGTTGGGGGAAAGTTAGCCATCTGAATTTAAGGCAAGGACACAACAAAAAAGAAAGCATTTGTGACCATAAATAAGACAGCCTAATACAATCCCCACCCCACCTGCCATGAAACATAAACGAGAAGCCTAGAAATCACAACAACAGCACCACTTGCTGGCCAGCAGTAACCAGCACAATAAATGTGGAAGCAGAGAAATAGGAGCAAACAACTAAGCACGCCACATCAGTCAGACAGAAACAAAACAAAAGGACTGTGAGAAATTACAGATATAAAGAGACTATCAGAGACAGAGTATAGAAAGCTCATTATGACAACTCTCCAAGAATCTAAGCATAGTATGGAGAAACATACTCAAGACTTGAAAGAGCATTTTAGGGAGTCAGGCGGTAGCGCAGTGGTTAAGTGCACATGGCACAAAGCGCTAGGACAGCATAAGGATCCTGGTTCAAGCCCCCGGTTCCCCACCTGCAGGGGAGTCGCTTCACAGGCGATGAAGCAAGTCTGCAGGTGTCTATCTTTCTCTCCCCCTCCTCTCTCCATTTCTCTCTGTCCTATCCAACAACGACAATATCAATAACAACAGCAACAATAAAAACAAGGGCAACAAAAAGGAAAATAAATATAATAAAGAAAAATAAAAAATAAATTAAAAATAAATTTAAAAAAAGAAAGAGCATTTTGCTATGGAATCAAAACACATAAAAGAGGAACTCAGAATAGAGTTCACTAAGAAACTACAAAGCTTGAAAGAAGAGCTTTAATCAGAATTCACTAAGCAGTTAGGAAGCATGAAAGAAAAACTTCAAATAGAACTGCAGGCAGTGAGTGTGGTTCAAGCTCAGGTAGAAGGCTTAGGAAGTAGACCCACACATGCGTAAGAATGTCCAACCTAGAAGATACAGTTAGTCCATTCTTTCAATTTAAAGATGAGGGAGAGGAAAGTTTCAGAAAGAATGAAGTGACTCTCTGTGAAATTGCAGACTCCATCAAAAGGTTGACTATAAGAGTGATAGGAATATCTGAGGATGAAGACTGTGTCAAAGGTCCAGAGTCCATTTTCAGAGCAATTTTAGTTGAGAATTTCCCTAACCTCAGAACATACTTATTCAAGAGGCAGGTTTATAAATGCAAAATGACCAACACCAAAACATATCATTGTAAAACTATCAAAACTCAGTGACAAAGAAAAAAAATTGCAAGCTGCTAGGGAAAGTAAAGAAGTTATATACAAAGACAGAGCTAGTAGGTCTCATTAGATTTCTCTTCATAAACCCTAGCGACAAGGAGATAGTGGAATGACATATTCAAAGTACTAAAAAAAATAGGGAATTCCAGCCATGACATTTGTATCCTGCAAAATTATACTTCAGCTATGAGGTAGAAACAGCTTTTCTCAAATATCCAAAAACTAAGGAAATTTGCCACCACCTAACAAGAGTCCCACAAGAAAAGAGGAAACAAAGGAATACACATTCTAAGTGAGGTGAACAGCAATAGACGAGAACTAAGAGCATAAGAAAAATAAGAAAGAGCAGCAAGCAAACAGAGGAGGGAATTAAAGGAAAAAGCAGATCTATCAAGTGTTTGTTACTCAAGATCAACTTAAAAAAAGACTTTTCTAGATACACAATGTTGGAACATAGATTTACAGAAAGTACAAGAAAAAAGAGTGAGGAACCCACCACAGAAACTCAACACAAAAGGATAGAAACAAATAGGCAAAGAATCAACAATTTAAAACAAACTCAAAAAGAGAGTTCAAATGTAAAAAGGTACATGGAAGTATAAAAAAGGAACATATGGAAGCTGAGTAGCCAAAGGAGTGGAATGTGGAATTCATCTATTTATTGCTTTTCAGCTCCAAACCTATCCTTTTATCTGCTGTGAGAAAAAGGAAGAAAGTCCTTTATCTAGATTGCCTTTACCAGACATGGCACAGTTTTAAGCTTCATCTGCAGAGGGCACTGTAAACGAGCTTTCTCTGATGCATAACAAATTACCATAGGCATAGAGGCTTGAAATTTTATCACAATTTCTGTGGATTAGGAGTTCTGACACCATTTAGCTGGTCCCTCTGTTCAGGGTCTCGCAAAGCTGTAATCAGAATATTAACTGGGCTGCATTCTTATTTTGAAACTTAACTGGAGAATAATTTGTTTCCAGGCTCATTTGAGTTGCTGGACAGAATTCATTTCCTTAAAGCTGTGTACTTCAGGATCCCAGCTTTTCTTTTTTTCTTTTCTTTCTTTTTTTTTTCTTTTCTGCCTCCAGGGTTATTGCTGGGGCTCAGTCTACTGCTCCTGGAGGCCATTTTTTCCCTTTTATCATTGTTGTGGTTATTATTATTGTTGTTGTTGGATAGGACAGAGAAATCGAGAGAGGGAGACAGGGGAAGAGAAAGATAAGACACCTACAGACCTGCTTCATCGCTTGTGAAGTGACCCCCCCCCTACAGGTGGGGAGCCGGGGGCTTGAACCTGGATCCTTGCACTTGGCGCCACGTGCACTTAACCCACTGCGCTACCACCCGACTCCCTTCTTTTTTCTTTTTTGCCATCAGGGTTATTGCTGGGGCTCTATGCCTGCAGGATGAATCCACTATGCCAGTGGCTTTTCTTTTCTTTTCTTTCTTTTTCTTTTTTGGATAGAGACAGAGAGAAACTAAGAGATAAGGGGGGAGATACAGAGGAAGAGAGAGCTATATCTGCAGTGTAGCTTTGCTGCCTGTGAAACTCCCCCCATGAAGGTGGGGCTCAGGGGCCTGAACCCAGGCCCTTGTGCATGGTAAGTATGCTCTACCAGGCGCACCACCCCAGCCCCTCCCCCCCAGCCCCCATATCAGCTCCTTTCGAGAGCTTCCCTGCATGTAGCCCTCTCTATAATGACTTTACAACATAGCTTTCTGCTTTTTCGGGGCCTGAAAGAGAGATTCTCTCCAATCTAATAGAGCCTTACATAATGAAATATACTATCTATCACCTTTCCCATATTATCTTTGTTACAAGCAAGTTATGCATCTGGTCCATACTCAAAGAGAAAGGGTGTGAATCACTGAGGTCAGCTGAAGGTATGTGCCCACCACATATACTAAAAAGAAACTGCTGGGAATCGGGCGGTAGCACAGCAGGTTAAGCGCAGGACCAGCATAAGCATCCCGGTTTGAGCTCCTGGCTCCCCACCTGCAGGGGAGTTGCTTCACAAGCAGTGAAGCAGGTCTGCAGGTGTCTATCTTTCTCTCCCCCTGTCTTCCCCTCTTCTCTCCATTTCTCTCAGTTCTATCCAACAACAATGACATCAATAACAATAAAAAACAAGGGTAACAAAGGGAATGAATATTAAAAAAAAAAACTGCACAGGTGAAAGTTGTTTTTGTTTTTAATTGTAACCAGGGTTATTTCTGGGGGTTGGTGCCTACATGAAGAATCCACTGCTTCAGGTAGCTGGTTTTTTTCCCTTTTAATAGAGATAAAGAGAAACTGGGAGTGGGTGGTGGAGGGGATGATAGAAAGAAACACACCTGCAGCACTGTTTCTCTACTTGTGAAGCTTCCCCCCTACAGGTGGCAATGGGGGACTTGAACCTGGGTACTTCCATATGTTAACATGTGCTTTACCAGGTGTGCCACCACCCAGCGCCCAGAATTTTTCTTTCTAGTTCTGAAATGCTCACCTGGCATGCTTCCACTGTATTCCCATCTTTGGCAGCAATGATTTCCTGCAGAGCATTCTTCAGCAAGCTAGGCTCCTGAAGCACCTGTTCCAAGACCTAACTCCTCTAGTGTGGGACCGTCAGCAACACACAACTTCCTCTGGCACAGCCATACCTTCTCAGATGAGTCCTTAGGCATTCCTGTCTCAGACTTCAGGGATATGGTAGATTCTACTTACGTTTGATATTTCAGTACTTTCCCCCCCTTTTATAATTTTATTGGGGGGGTTGATTTACGAGCCAGTTGTTTGATACGTGTGTACAATTTCACCTCCACGTCATAGGTGTCTGTAAAGCACTCACCCACAACAGAAGTCCTTTTCCACCAACATGCACCAGAACCCCAAAGTCCCTCCCTCCCAGTACTCCTTCCCCAGAGTCCCCTGCTTTGGTACAACACATCAAACCATCATCCCAATATCCTTTAGAATTCTTTTTGCTTCTTATTAGCCTAAGTCCTTATTTCTCCAATTCTCTATCATAATATTTTAATGTTTTTCAAATTTCATTTATTTTAGTGAAAGAGAGAAAAGACCAACACCGTTCAGTTCTGGCTTATGGTGGTGCCAGGGATTGAAGCTAGGACCTAAGGTACAACCACAATGCATGCTATCTCCCTGGTCATAATAATTTTTATATTGGGAGTTTGGTGTTAGCACAGTAGGTTAAGCGCACATGGTGCAAAGCACAAGGACCGCGGAAGGATACCAGTTTGCGCCCCCGGCTCCCTACCTACAGGAAGTCGCTTCACAGGTGGTGAAGCAGGTCTGCAGGTGTCTTTCTCTCCCCTCTCTGTGTTCCTCTCCTCTCTCCATTTCTCTCTGTCCTATCCAATGATAACAATAATAACTACAACAATGTAACAACAAGGGCAACAAAAGGGAATAAACAAATGTTTTTTAAAAATAATTTTTATATTAAAAGTTCCTTATTGAGAACTATGGTGGTTATGAAGGGAGCACAGAACTTTGGTTGAGGGTGTGTAGCTCACATACACTATATGTGGGAGTGAAACTGTAGCCCTGAGATCTTACTTATTTATGAAAGGAGATGGAGAAAGAATCAGAGTATCACTCTAGCATACACAATGCCAAGGATCAAACTATGAGCTTCACATTTGAGGGTCCAATACTCCATATGTTAAGCTATCTATTTCCTGTGTTATTACTCCTGATTTCTTATAATTTCATAAAACAGTTGAGTCACTAATAAAAAAAATCTTCGTCATTGAAATTGTGTGTTCTGTGAGAATGGATACATCAACAAAATGGGAAATGGCAAATGTTAGTGAGGATTAATATATAACTATATACACCTGTAGTCTTATAGTCTTGTAAGTTATTATTACATCACTGATAAAAAATTTTTATAATATTTATTACCTTTTGTTGCCCTTGTCGGATAAAATTTTTTAAATGAGGGGCCAGGCAGTGGAGCATCTGAAGTGCACATACTGTAATGCATGAGGACCTAAGCTCAAGCCCTTGGTCCCCACTTGCAGAGGGAAAGCTTCACAAGTGATAAAGCAGGAATGCAAGTCAGTCTCTCTCTCTCTCTCTCTCTTTGCCTCCAAGGTTATTGCTGGGGCAAATCCACTGCTCTTAGTGGCCATTTTTTTTTCCATTTTATTGGATAGGACAGAGAGAAATTGAAAGGGGAGAAAGATAGACACCTGCAGACCTGCTTCACCGCTTGTGAAGCCTACCTTCCTGCAGGTAGAGAGCCGGGGTTGGAACTCGGATCCTTGTGCTGGCCCTTGCGCTTTGCACTATGTGCACTTAACCCAGTGCACCACCACCTGACCCCCTCTCTCTCCCTATCTCCCCATCTCCTCTCAATTTCCGTCACTATCCAATAATAAAAATATTTTTTACAAAATAAGTAAATAAATTATTTAAAAAGAATGTGTGAAAAATGTTAATAAAATTAGTATGTGATCATTTCTATTAAGTATTGACTGATTCAGAGACAATGCTTAGTCAGGACAATGCTAACCACTAGTAATCCAATGAGCTTTGTATGCACAGGAACCTTACATCTACAATGGAAGATCAGTCATTTACCTCTTTAATTTCTTTCAGAAGTTCCAGAGCACAACTGAAGTCAGGAGGAGTACTTGATAACTGCTCATTAAGATGGTCCCAAAAGGCATTATGCATTGTTTCCTTGATCTTGCCTTCTAGACTGTAAGGGTTTAAAAGGGGGTAAATTGCTTTTTCTACCCCAAAACTGTTGTAAGATCATTATCTTCTAAGCCTCAAACAGTATTTGATATGTTAATACTGATGGAGGAAAGATCAAGAACTGTGTTTGGACAGTAGTCGAGTTGAATATCCTGGGATTAAAATATTCCAGGTTTAGTATTTAACAAATGTCAAGGGCATCTGCTTCCTCAGAGCCCTTCCCCACTAGGGAAAGAAACAGACAGGCTGGGAGTATGGATCGACCTGTCATCACCCATGTTCATTAGGGAAGCAATTACAGAAGCCAGACCTTCCACCTTCTGCACCTCACAATGACCTTGGGTCCATACTCCCAGAGGGTTAAAAAATAGGAAAACTATCAGGGGAGGGGATAGGATGTGGATGTCTGGCGGTGGGAATTGTGCAAAGTTGTACCCCTCTTATCCTATGGTTTTGTCAATGTTTCCTTTTTATAAATAAAAAATTTTAAAAAAAAGTCAAGGGCAGTAGCAAATCTTCTCAAAAGAGCTCTTCATGACTCTAAGAGCAGACCTCCTTCCACAGTAGGAAAACCCTTAATAGAGTTTCAGCATCACTTTTGCATTAAGCCTCTTTAATTTGTATACACAAATGACAATGAACTGACTCTGCTTTCTTTAAAAAAAAAAAAAAAAAAAGATAGAAAGTGGTAAAGAGCAAGTGAAAGAGCACAGCATCGAAACTTTCTTTAAAGCAGTCAGGGCCAGGCTCGAGCCTGGGCCATACACATAACAAAGCAGCAGACTTCTTTCTCAAGTGAGTTATTCTGCCAGTCTGCCTTACTTTCTTATAGTCCTGAAATCTGGGAAAATTTTCTCCTTTGATAAGACTTAAATATCCACATACATTTCTTTCTTTTTTTTTTTTTTAACAGTTTTCTTTTTTTACTATCTTTATTTACTTATTGGAAAGAGACAATGAAAAATTGAGAAGGAGGGCGTGATAGAGGGGGAGTGAGGCAGAGAGACACCTGTAGCCCTGCTTCACCACTTGGAAAGCTTCCCCCCTACAGGTGGGGACTGGGGGCTTGAACTTGGGCGCATTGTAATATGTGCGTCCAACCAGGTGTGCCACCACCTGGTCCCTCCACATATATTTCCAAATAAAAAGTCTAAAACTTAAATTCCTCCTTCTAAATCTGGACCTCCTGTATTCCCTGTTCCAGTAGCATTATTATGAAAGACAGTTATGAAAGACAGTCCTTTTTTTTTCTCCTTAAAAAAAATAAGGCCAGAGATATGTCTCATTAGTAGAGCACATGTGGATCTATCACCAGCAACAAATTAAAGGAAGAAGAAAAGGAGGGGGAGAGGAGGGGATAGGAGGGGGAGAAGGAGGAGGAAGAGGCAGCAGCAGCAGCAAAGGCAACTCATTTTTACAAATAACAGTCTTTTCAACACAAGCTGCTACAATGGACATCCACATGCAAAAGAAAAAAATGATTCTGGACATAGATCTTACAACTTCCATAAACGAAAAACTTAAAATGTAAAACTATGTAACTTCTATAATGTGGCATAAGAGAAAATCTAGGTAATTTTGAGATTGGCAATGATTTAAAACAAGACCTAAGAAAGTAAAAAAGAAAGAGAGAAAAAGAAAGAAAGAAAAAACCCTGGGGGGTTGGGTAGTAGGTAGCGCAGTGGGTTAAGCGCAGGTGGCTCAAAGCTCAAGGACAAGCTCAAGGTTCCTGGTTCAAGCCCCTAGCTCCCCACCTGCAGGGGAGTCGCTTCACAGGTGGTGAAGTAGGTCTGCAGGTGTCTATCTTTCTCTCCCCCTCTCTGTCTTCCCCTCCTCTCTCCATTTCTCTCTGTCCTATCTAACAACGATGACATCAACAACAACTACAACAACAATAAAAAAATAACAAGGGCAACAAAAGGGGAAATAAAAATTAATTAGTTAAAAAAAAACCTGGTAAGTTACAGTTCATTGAAATTAAAATATTCTACCATGAGAAACACAGCTGAAAATGAAATCTAGGTGATTTTGTGATTGGCAATGAATTTTAAAAGACAACAACAAAAGCAAGGCCCAAGAAAGTAAAAAAAAAAAAATTGGTTAAGTTCATTAAAATTAAAATATTTTACCATGGGAGGATTCGACTTCCGGAGGCGGAGCTACGAGCAGCAGATCGCTTTCTCTCCTCTCCTCTCCTCTCCCGGATCAACTAGGAATACCAAAGGAGACCACCCAGACCGAAACAAGACAGGACTAGAATGACCACAGAAACCCAGTAAATCACCCGTGAGTACAAACACGCGTGGCTGGTGACAGAGAGGAGAGAGGGGCCTAAGGAGAGATTAAGTGACTGCTAACAGTTCAACAGTTTGTCAGTGGAGACACCACCTCCAGTCTGCTCCACCAACAAGGGGACAGCTGAAGGGAGTCTCCCCAGAGACTCACCAAGTGCAACTCTGACTCTCCATTGCTACTACCCTCAGAATCTGGAGCAGCAACAGGGAGGGACACCAGGGTACAGAGATCTAACCGGGAAACTCAGGAGAAGACCTATACCTCAGTGGCATAGCTGAGGGGCTGTGAAAGTCTCTTTGCATAACCACTGGATTATCTCTGCCACACCCTGCTTTATCTCTTGGTCAGGAGTCAGTGATTAAGCTAAGAAGCCTATCGATAGTTTAAAAGCCCTCAGGCTCCCATAGCCTACAGGGGAAAAAAAAAAAGGCTTTTACACCACTGAACTCCAACTCAGGGATTGAAAAAACTGTTAACTTATATAAAATGGTAAAAACAACAAGAAAAAATATTGGAGACTCGAACCAGGACAAGAGTCCAGCTAAAAGTCCACCAGAGGGTGAAGCACAAAACAACGAGTTCAACATCCAAACATTAGCCAAGGAAATAATAACAGGAGTGAGTAAAGAATTTGAAAAAATTGTAATCAGAAATGCAGGAACAACAAATGAGAATATGGAAGAAAATTCTAATAATCTCATGGTTATTAGAGAGCTGAAAGCTGAAATCGCTGAGCTAAGAAGGCAACTAGCTGAACAAGCTAAAACAGTATCAGAGCAGGGCAACAAAATAGATGAACTCCAGAAAGCAGTAGAGGGCAGAGAGAATAGAATCAATGAGGCTGAAGACAGAATTAGCAAGATTGAGGATGAATTAGAGACAACTAAAAAAGAAGTAAGAGATCTCAAAAAGAGATTAAGAGATGCTGAAAACAACAACAGAGTCCTATGGGATGACTTCAAAAGAAACAATATACGCATTATTGGCTTACCAGAGGAAGAAAGAGAAGGGGAGGAAGAAAGCGTTCTCCAGGCCATAATAGCTGAAAATTTCTCTAGTCTAGACAACACCAAAGACATAAAGATTCAAGAAGCCCAGAGGGTCCCAAACAGAATTAACCCAGACCTAAAGACACCAAGACATGTCATACTTAGATTGGAAAGGAATAAGGATAAAGAAAGGATCCTCAAGGCTGCAAGAGAAAAACAAAGAGTCACCTACAAAGGAAAATCCATAAGATTAGCAGCAGACTTCTCCATACAAACACTACAGGCCAGAAGAGAATGGCAAGATATCTATCGAGTGCTCAATGAGAAAGGCTTTCAGCCAAGAATACTATATCCTGCTAGATTGTCATTCAGACTAGATGGAAGCATCAAAACCTTCTCAGACAAGCAACAGTTGAAGGACTCAACCACCACCAAGCCTGCCCTGAAAGAAGTTCTGAAAGGTCTCCTATAAATAGTCAGACCACCACAAATAGGACATATATCAAAACACTCTAAAACTCTACAAGAATGGCATTAAAATATCTTCAATCTTTGATATCAATAAATGTAAATGGCCTGAATTCACCTATTAAAAGACACAGAGTAGGAAGATGGATCAGAAAACACAACCCAACAATATGTTGTCTATAGGAAACTCACCTAACGCAACAAGACAAACACAGACTTAAAGTGAAAGGATGGAAAACTATCATTCAAGCCAATGGCCCACAAAAAAGGGCAGGAACAGCTATTCTCATATCTGACATGATAGACTTTAAAATAGGTAAGATTAAAAAAAATAGGAATGGACACTACTTAATGCTCAGAGGATCAGTCAATCAAGAGGACTTAACAATTATTAATATCTATGCACCCAATGAGAAGCCATCTAAATACATCAAACTTCTACTGAAAGAGCTACAGCAATATATTAACAGTAACACAATCATAGTAGGGGACTTCAACACCCCACTCTCTCAACTTGACAGATCATCCAGGAAGAAAATCAGTAAAGACATAAGGGAGCTAAATGAAGAGATAGATAAACTAGAACTATTGGACATTTTCAGAGTCATTCATCCCAAAAAACTGGAATACACATTTTACTCAAATCCACATGGATCATTCTCAAGGATAGACCATATGTTAGGCCACAAAGACAGCATCAGCCTATTCAAGAGCACTGAAATCATCCCAAGCATCTTCTCAGACCACAGTGGAATTAAACTAACACTTAACAATCAACAAAAGATTAGTAACAGTCCCAAAATGTGGAAGCTCAACAGTACACTTCTTAACAACTTCTGGGTCAAAGAGGAAATCAAGGAAGAAATCAAAATGTTTCGAGAGTTCAATGAAAATGAAGACACAAGCTATCAAAATATTTGGGACACAGCTAAAGCAGTCCTAAGAGGGAAGTTCATAGCTATACAAGCACACATTAGGAAACAAGAAAAGGCACAAATAAACAGCCTGATTGCACATCTTAAAGTCCTAGAAGAAGAACAACAAAGGAATCCTAAAGCAACCAGAAGGACAGAAATTACTAAAGTTAGGGCAGAAATAAATAACATTGAGAATAGGAAAACCATACAAAAGATCAATGAAAGTAAATGTTGGTTCTTCGAAAGAGTAAATAAAATCGACAAACCTTTAGCCAGACTCACAAAACAAAAAAGGGAGAAGACCCAAATAAATCGGATAGTAAATGAAAGAGGAGAAATCACAACAGACACTGCAGAAATTCAACATATCATGCGAGGCTTCTATGAACAACTATATGCCACCAAGCTAGAGAACCTGGAAGAAATGAATGATTTCCTAGATACCTACCAACTTCCAAAACTAAGTAAAGAGGAAGTGGATAACATGAACAGGCCCATCACAGCTAATGAAATTGAAACAGTTATCAAAAATCTTCCCAAAAATAAAAGTCCTGGACCAGATGGTTTTACAAATGAATTCTACAAAACTTTCAAAGAAAAACTAATACCTCTACTTTTAAAAGTCTTCCAGAAGATTGAAGACACTGGAATACTCCCTGCCAGCTTCTATAAAGCCAACATCACCCTGATACCAAAAGCAGACAGGGACACAACCAAAAAAGAAAACTACAGACCAATATCTCTGATGAACATAGATGCGAAAATATTGAACAAAATTCTAGCCAACCGGATACAGCAGTATATCAAAAAAATTGTTCATCATGACCAAGTGGGGTTTATCCCAGGCATGCAAGGTTGGTTTAATATACGTAAATCAATCAATGTGATCCACCACATCAACAAAAGCAAGACCAAAAACCACATGGTCATATCAATAGATGCAGAGAAAGCCTTTGACAAAATACAACATCCCTTTATGATCAAAACACTACAAAAAATAGGAATAGATGGAAAATTCCTGAAGATAGTGGAGTCTATATATAGCAAACCTACAGCCAACATCATACTCAATGGTGAAAAACTGGAAGCATTTCCACTCAGATCAGGTACTAGACAAGGCTGCCCACTATCACCATTACTATTCAACATAGTGTTGGAAGTTCTTGCCATAGCAATCAGGCAGGAGCAAGGAATTAAAGGCATACAGATTGGAAGAGAAGAAGTCAAACTCTCCTTATTTGCAGATGACATGATAGTATACATGGAAAAACCTAAGGAATCCAGCAAGAAGCTTTTGGAAATCATCAGGCAATACAGTAATGTGTCAGGCTATAAAATTAACATTCAAAAGTCAGTGGCATTCCTCTATGCAAACACTAAGTTAGAAGAAATTGAAATCCAGAAATCAAATCCTTTTTCTATAGCAACAAAAACTATAAAATATCTAGGAGTAAACCTAACCAAAGAAGTGAAAGACTTGTATACTGAAAATTATGAGTCACTACTCAAAGAAATTGAAAAAGACACAAAGAAGTGGAAAGATATTCCATGTTCATGGGTTGGAAGAATTAACATCATCAAAATGAATATATTACCCAGAGCCATCTACAAATTTAATGCTATCCCCATCAAGATCCCAAGCACATTTTTTAGGAGAATAGAAAAAATGCTACAAATGTTTATCTGGAACCAGAAAAGACCTAGAATTGCCAAAACAATCTTGAGAAAAAAGAACAGAACCGGAGGCATCACACTGCCAGATCTCAAACTGTATTATAGGGCCATTGTCATCAAAACTGCTTGGTACTGGAACATGAACAGACACACTGACCAGTGGAATAGAATTGAGAGCCCAGAAATGAGGCCCCACACGTATGGACATCTAATCTTTGACAAAGGGGCTCAGACTATTACATGGGGAAAGCAGAGTCTCTTCAACAAATGGTGTTGGAAACAATGGGTTGAAACATGCAGAAGAATGAAACTGAATCACTGTATTTCACCAAATACAAAAGTAAATTCCAAGTGGATCAAGGACTTGGATGTTAGACCAGAAACTATCAGATACTTAGAGGAAAATATTGGCAGAACTTTTTTCCGCATAAATTTTAAAGACATTTTCAATGAAACGAATCCAATTACAAGGAAGACTAAGGCAAGTATAAACCTATGGGACTACATCAAATTAAAAAGCTTCTTCACAGCAAAAGAAACCACTACCCAAATCAAGAGACCCCTCATAGAATGGGAGAAGATCTTTACATGCCATACATCAGATAAGAGTTTAATAACCAACATATATAAAGAGCTTGCCAGACTCAACAACAAGACAACAAATAACCCCATCCAAAAATGGGGGGAGGACATGGACAGAATATTCACCACAGAAGAGATCCAAAAGGCTGAGAAACACATGAAAAAATGCTCCAAGTCTCTGATTGTCAGAGAAATGCAAATCAAGACAACAATGAGATATCACTTCACTCCTGTGAGAATGTCACACATCAGAAAAGGTAACAGCAGCAAATGCTGGAGAGGGTGTGGGGTCAAAGGAACCCTCCTGCACTGCTGGTGGGAATGTCAATTGGTCCAACCTCTGTGGAGAACAGTCTGGAGAACTCTCAGAAGGCTAGAAATGGACCTACCCTATGACCCTGCAATTCCCCTCCTGGGGATATATCCTAAGGAACCCAACACATCCATCCACAAAGATCTGTGTACACATATGTTCTTGGCAGCACAATTTGTAATAGCCAAAACCTGGAAGCAACCCAGGTGTCCAACAACAGATGAGTGGCTGAGCAAGTTGTGGTATATATACACAATGGAATACTACTCAGCTGTAAAAAATGGTGACTTCACCGTTTTCAGCCGATCTTGGATGGACCTTGAAAAAATCATGTTGAGTGAAATAAGTCAGAAACAGAAGGATGAATACGGGATGATCTCACTCTCAGGCCGAAGTTGAAAAACAAGATTAGAAAAGAAAACACAAGTCGAACCTGAAATGGAATTGGAGTATTACACCAAAGTAAAAGACTCTGGGGTGGGTGGGTGGGTGGGGAGAATACAGGTCCATGAAAAATGATGAATTAAATAGTGGGGGTTGTATTGTTAAATGGGAATCTGGGGAATGTTATGCATGTAAAAAAAAAAAAAAAAAGAAGTAGAAACGCAAAGCAGAAATTGACTGAGTATGGAGTATGGCACCAAAGTAAGAAAGCAGAAGTACACTAGAGTTGCAGTGAGTACCTCCCTAATACTTCCTCTCCACTTTTCCAAGCTTTGGGTCCAGGATTGCTCAACAATTTGTTTGGCTTTGTATGTTAACTCTCTTTTCAGTCACCAGGTTCCAGATGCCATCAGGATGCCGGCCAGACTTCCCTGGATTGAAGAACCCACCAATGTGTCCTGGAGCTCAGCTTCCCCAGAGACCCACCCTACTAGGGAAAGAGAGAGGCAGACTGGGAGTATGGACCGACCAGTCAACGCCCATGTTCAGCGGGGAAGCAATTACAGAAGCCAGACCTTCTACCTTCTGCAACCCTCAATGACCCTGGGTCCATGCTCCCAGAGGGATAGAGAATAGGAAAGCTATCAGGGGAGGGGGTGGGATATGGAGATTGGGCGGTGGGAATTGTGTGGAGTTGTACCCCTCCTACCCTATGGTTTTGTTAATTAATCCTTTCTTAAATAAAAAAATTAAAAAAAAAATTTTACCATGAAAAACACAGTTAAAAACAAAAATTCGCAAGTTACAAAACACATATATTAACTAGTATTAACATAAAAGAATTCTTAAAATTCAAGTCTACTTTAAAACAGAAAGTTATGAACAGACTCATTAAGTAGACATAAGATGATAAGTATATGAAAAGATATTCATATGCCATTACAGAATTGCAAATTTAAATAATGAGGCTATTCTTCCCATTTTTTTTTTTTTTTTGGCACAGTGACTGGTTTTATTTATTTGTTTTATCTGGAATGCAATAGTGGAGTCATTGATGAGTTTTTAATTGGGAAGTATAGAGACTATGATCTTGGAAAATTAATCTAGCAGCCTAGGAAAGGCAGAGATGTGAATAAAGCTTTGGACTTTAAAATTTTTTTTAATATTTACTTATTTATTCCTGTTGCCCTTGTTGTTTTATTGTTGTATTTATTATTATTATTATTTTTTTTTTATTAAAGAAAGAATTAATTAACAAAACCATAGGGTAGGAGGGGTACACCCTTGTTGTGGTTGTTACTGTTGTTGTTAGATAGGACAGAAAGAAATCAAGAGAGGAGGGGAAGACAAAGAGGGGGAGAGAAAGACACCTGCAGACCTGCTTCACCACCTATGAAGTGACTCCCCTGCAGATGGGGAGTTGGGGGCTCAAACTGGGATCCCGGGCTCAAGCCAGGATCCTTAAACTGGTTCTTGCGCTTTGCGCCATGTGCGCTTATCCTGCTACCTACAGCCCAGCCCCCCCACAGCATACTTTTTACAAGTAGTTCGGTGTGAGTGAACATGAGGTAGGAAGAGATCAATTGGAATGGAAGTCAGGCAAAGCACTATCAAGTGTTATATAAATGCTGCTACTGGTAACAGGAAGTCCCTACAGGACTAAAACAGTGTAATAACTTGGAGAGAGAATTGCATCTTGGAAACATTTTTTAAGAAACCAGAAGTCTTCTTCTTCTAGCGTTTGCCCTTCTTCCGTAGCCAGTCAACAGCGTCAGGTTGAGCCTGATGTAAAGTTTCGAAACCAGAAGTAAAACAACAAATAAACAAACAAAACTGAAAAAGTATTGGTTTTAAAATTGGCAGAGAACATATTAAGAAGGGACAAACTGAAGACTGTGTAGGTGAGATATCACTATATAAGTAAAAGAATGACTGAAATCCGAAACACTGACAATCTCAAATGGTTGTGAGAAAGTGGAGCAATGGGAACACTCATTCATTGCTGGTGGGAGAACAAAGCATGGTACAACCACTCTGGAATATACTTGGCAGTTTCTTCTAAAACTGAACATGAAAGCATATTCTTGCCAACTCTTTGGTGTTTTACTCAGATGATCTAAAAACATATACACACACCGAAATAAATAAATAAATAAATAAATAGCACATGGAAATTGATAGCACCTTTATTCATAAATGCATAATTTCAAAAACTTGGAAGTAACACTATAGTACATTTAGGTAACACAGTTATTACTCAACAATAAAAGGAAGTAGGGCAATGAAGCCAGCAAAAACCATGAAGACCTCTTATATACCTAAGTAAAGAAGCCAATCTGGAAATGCTATATACTAGATTATTTCAACTCTGGGAATCTATGGAAACTAATAGTTGCCAAGGACTTGGTTTAGATAGCAAGGGAATTTATTCCTGGGCCATAAGGGGTTTGGTTGGTTTGTTTTTCATTGTCACCAGAGTTATCACTGGAGCCATACAATTCCTGGTGGATAATTACTTTTTTCTTTCTCTTTCCTTCCTTTTTAAAAACAGAGATAGAAAGAAATTGAGACGAAAAGAGGAGATAAAGAGGGATAAAGAAGGGAGTCGGGCTGTAGCACAGCGGGTTAAGCGCAGGTGGCGCAAAGCACAAGGACCAGCATAAGGATCCCGGTTCGAGCCCCAGCTCCCCACCTGCAGGGCAGTCGCTTCACAGGCGGTGAAGCAGGTCTGCAGGTGTCTGTCTTTCTCTGTCTTCCCCTCCTCTCTCCACTTCTCTCTGTCCTAACCAACAATGACAACATCAATAATAACTACAACAATAAAACAACAAGGGCAACAAAGGGAATAAATAAATAAAATAAATAAAATAAATTTTAAAAAAGGGATAAAGAGAGGAGTTGGGCAGTAGTGCAGCGGGCTGAGCACAGGTAGCACAAAACGCAAAGACCGGCCTAAGAATCCCAGTTCGAGCCCCAGCCTCCCCACCTGCAGGGGAGTCGCTTCACAGGCGGTGAAGCAGGTTTTCAGGTGTGTATCTCTCTCCCTTTCTCTGTCTTCCCCTCCTCTCTCCATTTCTCTCTGTCCTATCCAATAACGATGACATCAATAACAGTAATAACAGTAATAACTACAACAATAAAACAAGGGCAACAAAAGGGAATAAATAAATATTTTTTTAAAAGAGGAATAAAGAGAGTCAGCTGCAGTACTGCTTCAAATACTAGTGAAGCTTCCCCCCTTATAGATCTTTATCCAGGTCTTGTCCATGGTTACATGTGCACTCTACTGAATGCACCACTGCCCAGCTCCCTGAACTAAAAATTTGTTTTATCAGTTTTATCTTTTCCTTTTGTGCAATCTCCCTTTCTGGTTACAATCTGCTCTTTTTCATTAGGAATCATCTTAGGGCTGCTGGGAGAACTCATTACGGGTTAAACGGACCATGAGCTCTGTGAATTTGGTAATGCATCACAGGGGCTCTGCTTACCTGGATATGCACAATGACCACAGAATCTACACCTACTGCTCCTTAAGTTCAGCAATACTCTCTGCATTAAAAAATATTATATATATATATTTATTTATTTATTTATTTATTTATTATTGGATAGATAGAGAGAGAAATATAGAGGAGAGGGGAAGATAGAGAGGGAGACAGAGAGACACCTGCAGTCCTGCTTCACCACTCATGAAGCTTTCTTCCTACAGGTGGGGATCAAAGGTTTGAACCCAGGTCCTTGTGCACTGTAATATGTGTGCTTCACCAGATGCACCACTGCCTGGCCCCTACTCTCTGCATTTTTTAAATTTTATTTATTTATTTTCCTTTTTGTTGCCCTTGTTGTCTTTTTTTATTGTTGTTGTAGTTATTATTGTTGTTGTTATTGATGTGGTTGTTATTGGATAGGACAGAGAGAAATGGAGAGAGGAGGGGGAAGACAGAGAGGGGGAGAGAAAGATAGACACCTGCAGACCTGCTTCACCGCCTGTGAAGCGACTCCCCTGCAGATGGGGAGCCGGGGGCTGGAACCTGGATCCTTACGCCGGTCCTTGTGCTTTGCGCCACCTGCGCTTAACCCACTGTGCTACCGCCCGACTCCCAACTCTCTGCATTTTTAAGCACATGAGATAAAAACCCAATACTATCTTTTTGGACTACTGACCTATGTGCAGCACCACTGTTAGATTCAAACACACCTACCAATATCATTATTCCAACAACAAAATGACACTTATTGCTTCTATAGAGACCACAGCACCAAAGTGTCCTTCAATGTGGGGGCCAGGTTCAAACCTTGATCATACACACGGCAAAGCAGCACACAATCCAGGCTGGATATCTAGGTGCCCCCACCATTACTTCTACAGAGGGCCATACTTCATATACTTGGTAGCTTTTCTCATAAGCATGCCCTTGATTCCCCAGGCATTTTCATGAATGTTCTTAAAACAAACATGAGGATTTGAGCCTGCATGACTTTGTCGGTCAAATGAATGGTGAATCATTTTCAGAGATCATAAAGCCAATTATGGACCTTGAGAGCTTGTTTGGAGTAGCAGGGGAGCGCAGCTACTCATATACCCTCGACGGAAGACCTGTCCGTTTCTAAGCACGCAGCTTCAACAATCTCTTAAACTACTGAAGTCCACTAACCACCACATTTTGGGTCTTGCACTATGAATCGACTGCTCCTGGCGACCATCTTTTTTCCATTCCCTCAAGTGGGTGGATGGGTGGGTGGGGGTGTCTCGAAGTGGGACCCTTGTGTGGGTCCTGGCTTTGCACTATGTGCGTTTAACCCGGGTCTTATCCTTTTTCAACCTGATCTTCAACAATTCATTTTAAAATCAAGGATTTTTCTAGATGCAATTCTATTCATGACACCACATTCATTTAAAGTTCTTTAGGGGTTTCCTGTCACAAGCAGATGCAATTGCTGACATAATCCTTCTTGCCATTACTCTGCTAGCCTTCAGCTCCAATTTATCTCATACCACAGAATACCTTATGCTCACCCATACCAGACTACATGTAAAGAATGCACCATTTCTACCACCACTTTATACCAACCTGATTCCATACCTGGAGCATCTGTTCCCATTCACACCATACAAAAGCTACCTACTTGTCCTCAACACAAGTCTTTATATTAAAATCTTCACCCCTAGTCAATTTTCCCCCCACCATCTTCAGGAACCTAAGCACTTTCCTTAAACTCTATAAACAGTAATTTTTCTATCATTCATATATCTTCCCTAAAAAGTTTCTTTAGAGCCAAGACAGTGCCTGATTTTCATTTACCCCCAGCACTCAGCATTCTTGCCTGCTACAAAAGGACTCAATGACTGATGGATACCCTTAGAAACCTACAACTGTAACTGACAATCTTACATGTCCAAAGTAAAGTAAATTTCCAGTAATAAGTAGTCTCAAATTCTATTTCAACCTTCTTATCCAACATAAATTTTATTTGAACAACCAGCTCTAGACAGTACTACTTCTCCTGCTTCATATTTCTTCTCCTCAATTCTTCACCCTAATGCCCAACTATCTCTTCAGAAGTCCCTCACCCCATTTCATTCATTCTCCTCTCCTGCCAGCAGTGAACATATCTAAGCTGTGAAAAGGTGCTATAAGGTCTGAGTTTCGGTGAAAGTCTGTTCCAAGAGAAATTGTGGTTGGCAAGGACACCTGCAGGTACAAGGCAAGGGCAAATCAGAACATGAAGACCAGGGGGGTAACTTGTGGCAGAGAACTGCACATTTGTAACAGAGTCCCTAAAACTTCTAAAGAATAAATGAATTTTCTGGACATTGAGTAATCACAGGTAGACATTATCTGTTATTGGTGGAAAGTTGGGATTGTGTATAAAGTAATAGCAGATACTGAATTTACCTATGTAACTGCCAATAAGTTAGCAGAGCCATTCAATTCACACTCACTCAGTATTTCTTACCTATTAGGGTCAAAATAACCAGAAGACCTGAAACAGTTTGATTAGGTGGGAGAGCATTACTTAACAACAGACTTCTGGTTCTGAATCATAAATTATTCTGATTTATGAGGTTGTGGGTGAGTTAAAAATACAAGTAATCCTTTTATATTTGTGCCTGCTTAGTCACTAGAAAAACTGACCAAAAAAGTGCACAGGGCTTTGGTGGTGGCAACAGTGAATTACACACAGCATATACAGATATTATATGAAATTATACCCTCAAAATAATAAACTTTGTCAAATCACTAATAAATAAGTAAATTTATTTATTTTGCCTCCAGGGTTATCACTGGGGCTAGGTGCTATGGGACTATGAATCCACTGTTCCTGGTGGCCATATTTTCTTATTTTTATTGGAAAGGCAGAGAGAAGTTAAGAGGGTAGGGGGACACAGGGAGGGAGAGAGACACCTGCAGATCTACTTCACTACTTGTGAATCAACCCTCCTGCAAGTGGGAAGTTGGGGGCTTGAACCGGGATCCATGCGCAGGTCCTTTGCACTTTGTACTATGTGCGCTTAACCCAGTGCGCCACTGCCTGGCCCCACTAATAAATTTTTTTAAGGAGAAACTGATAGAAGCTATGAAGCTGATATAACAATTCTAAAATCCTGGGAGTCATGTCCTGGTGGCCATCCCATCCTTAGAGTGTGGACAGGGTTTTGTGATTCTCTCTTAGCAGAATGTAGTAGAAGTATAGTAGAATGTCATTCCTGAGATTAGGTAACAAAAGGCTCCAGTTTCTGCCTTGGGTACTGTCTCCTGCACACTCTTACTCTCTCACTCTGAATAAGGAAAGCCAGTGGCCATGTTGTGAGCTCCTTGTAAGAGTGCCACATGACAAGGAACTGATAGAGGCTCCAGCAACAGTCAGGAAACTGACAGTAACCTCATGAGAGACCTTGTACCAGATGCACACAGTTAAACTATGGCCATGTTTCTGTCCCATAGACGCTATACGGTAATAAGCCTGTTTTTTGCTGCTAAATTTTGGGGTAATGATATGTAGTAACTGAAAGGTACCTTTAGGCTACTTCATCTGTACCTAGCAGGAAAGCTCTGACATCCACCCTACCTATATTAACTGGAGTCCCAAAGTAAACCTTCCAACAAAAAAATGTCTGGGTATATTTTCAACCCTCTAATAATAATTATAACTTGATAACCTTCTGTTTAAGTTGTCAATGGCTCCCAAGGTTTATAGTCAAACACTAGCTGTATAAAAGTGTTTCAAGTCAGGGAGTTGGGCGGTGGCACAGCGGGTTAAGTGCACCTGGCGCAAAGCGCAAGGACAAGCTTAAGGACCCGGTTCGAGCCCCCGGTTCCCCACCTGCAGGGGAGTCGCTTCGCAAGTGGTGAAGCAGGTCTGCAGGTGTCTGTCATTCTCTCCCCTTCTCTGTCTTCCCCTCCTCTCTCCATTTCTCTCCATCCTATCCAACTCCATTTCTCTCCATCCTATCCAACGACATCAATAACCACAACAATGTTAAACAACAAGGGCAACAAAAGGGAAAGTAAATAAATAAATAAAGCTTTAAAGAATGTTTCAAGTCTGGTAAGAAGTAATTAATGCTAAATACCTATACCATGATAAATAAAGCAAGAAAGTTAGAAGAACCTGTACCTGTTCGATGGTAAAACCTTCTCTTCTAGGTGAAAATCATGTTTCATCGCAATCTTGTTGCCCAACTTGAACTCGTTAACTGTATCTACCAAACCTGTGACAGAAAAAAACCTTGTGGTGGACAACGGTGAACCCACACCAGTCTGAATTTCTATTTTACTCTGAAATTCACGTTACTGATTATGCCCCAAATTTAAATCCATCGCATTCTTACATAAACTCATTCAACATTCCAGCATTTCTATTTCCTGATTTCTGTGATAGTGCTTCTCAGAGCATTACATAAGGGAAGAAAAAGTAGCTAGTTTATAAGATAAATAAATGGATTTATTATAGCAGTCTATTTCTATAAATGTTTGTTTTCTTTATTTTTATGTTAATTTATTTATTTTCCCTTTTGTTGCCCTTGTTTTATTGTTGTAGTTATTATTGTTGTTATTGATGTCATTGTCAGATAGGACAGAGAGAAATGGAGAGAGGAGGGGAAGACAGAGAGGGGGCGAGAAAGACACCTGCAGACCTGCTTCACCGCCTGTGAAGGAACTCCCCTGCAGGTGGGGAGCCAGGGGCTCAAACCGGGATCCTTATGCTGGTCCTTGCACTTTGCGCCATGTGCACTTAACCCGCTGCGCTACTGCCCGACTCCCTAAATTTTCCATAAGTAAAAAAAGAAAAATAAAAGGGAGTCGGGCTATAGCGCAGCGGGTTAAGCGCAGGTGGCGCAAAGCACAAGGACCGGCATAAGGATCCCGGTTCAAACCCCGGCTCCCCACCTGCAGGGGAGTCACTTCACAGGCGGTGAAGCAGGTCTGCAGGTGTCTATCTTTCTCTCCACCTCTCTGTCTTCCCCTCCTCTCTCCATTTCTCTCTGTCCTATCCAACAACGACGACAACAATAACTACAACAATAAAACAACAAGGGCAACAAAAGGGAATAAATAAATAAATATTAAAAAAAAGACTTAAAATGTCAAGGGGAAAAATATAGTTATTGCAGAAAAGAGGTTACATATGAAAATGTCTTTATTATTAAAAGATAGACACATGAAATATTTAAACCTATAACTTTTAATTATTATTTATTTGTTGAATAGAGACAGAAAAATCAAGAGGGAAGGAGGAGATAGAGGCACCCACAACAGTGCTTCACTGCTTATGAAGCTTCTCCTGCCAGCTTCATAAGGAGTGGGGGCTTGAACCCAGGTCCTTACACACTGTTATGTGTGTGCTCAATCTGGTGTACTACTGCCCGCCACCTTGCTTTCTATAACAAAAACAAAAACAATCAGAAAAAGCAGTATGGCAGGAATGTAAAAGCATGGACATTCACTCTATTGTTTTGACTTTTCAACATAACTGAAGTATTTCAAACTTAAAAAAGGGGAAAGGTGTTACTAGAATTACTAAAACTTGGGGTGGGCATATAGCATAACGGTTCTACAAAGAGACTTTCATGCCTGAGGCTCTCAAGTCCCAGGTTCAAACCCCCACACTGCCATATGCCAGAGCTGAGCAGTGCTCTGGTAAAGAAAGAAAAAAAAAAAAGAATTACTAAAACCCCACTTACTTCCTTAAGAGAAACATAATGTGCACTGAACTTTCACTGGGTTCCCTTTAACTGCAGTACCGTTTGTTTACGCATACTCTCTAAAGTATTTACTAGGTAATTCACAAATGCACAATGAGAACCTTAAGAGAAAATCTTCAAAGAAAACTGGACTACAGCAGCTTGCTGAAGGACTCAGGAATATACACAGAAACGCTGTCCAACAACAAATCAAAGTTTACAGTTTGCTTAGACAACATTGTTCTGTTGCTCAAACAAAAGAATCATAGCATCATGTAACACTATAAAATTCAGGGAAGGCAAGGGCTCAATGAGAAATTAGGAGGTAAAATTCGGAAGTCAGGCGGTAGCGCAGCGGGTTAAGCGCACGCACCTGTGTAAGGATCCCAGTTTGAGCCCCAGGCTCCCCACCTGCTGGGGAGTCGCTTCACAAGCAGTGAAGCAGGTCTGCAGGTGTCTTTCTCTCCCCCCCTTTCTTCCCCTCCTCTCCATTTCTCTCTGTCCTATCTAACAAAGACAACATCAATTAACAACAATAACTACAACAACAACAACAACAAAACAAGGGCAACAAAAGAGAAAATAAATATAATTTTTTTTTAAAAAAAATTCGGGAGTCGGGCAGTAGCACAGCGGGTTAAGCTCACGTGGCGCAAAGGGCAAGAACCAGAGTAAGGATCCCAGTTCGAGCTCCCGTTCAAGCCCCCCGGGCTCCCCACCTGCAGGGGAGTCGCTTCACAGGCAGTGAAGCAGGTCTGCAGGTGTCTTTCTCTCCCCCCTCTGTGTCTTCCCCTCTTCTCTGCCCGTAATATAGCTCAAAAGTAACCAAAGAGGGCAGGCAGTTAGATTTATTACAAGTTTACGCGACACAGGCCGATTCCTACCAGACCTGCACAAGCTTGTCCCACAGCACCCAGCTTTTATCAGCTTCAAACTGGGCGTGGCACAAGCTGATTGGTTAGAAACAAAGTCCATCAAGGTGCTGACAATAAAGGTGAGAGCAGGGTGGCTACCATCAGAGACGGCTACCACTGAGATGCTGGAATGTGGAAGTCGTCGGCGTCCACCAGGAACCTAAAGATTCTTCATTTCAGATAGAGTTCACTTACTCCTCTGGAGACCTCATGTTCCCATGTGCTGGTGGCTTCCCAGGACTGATGAACAATAAAATTTTCATCTTTGGCCCCCAAATTCATTTTTAAAAAAATATTTATTTTCCCTTTTGCTGTCCTTGTTGTGGTTATTGATGTCGTTGTTGTTGGATAGAACAGAGAAATGGAGAGAGGAAGGGACGACAGAGAGGGGGAGAGAAAGACACCTACAGACCTGCTTCACTGCTTGTGAAGCGACTCCCCTGCGGGTGGGGAGCCGGGGGCTCGAACCGGGATCCTTACACAGGTCCTTGTGCTTTGCGCCACTTGCGCTTAACCCGCTGCGCCACTGCCTGACACCCCAATTTTTTTTTTTGAAGAATCTAAATATGCCTTTTACAGAGAGTTGGTTTTTGCCTAAGAGTCCATTTAAACAGTCGCCTCCCAAACTGACTAAAATGAATTTACAAAAACTTGACTTGGTTCCACACCAGGTTGCCACTAAATTCTTATTTCCGAAACACCCATTCTCCACTTTGATGCCTTTCTGTTATCTGACAGCGCCCCCGTGTGGCCACGCGAGAAACAGCTGTAATTCAACCCCGCGGGACCGGGGCGTGTGCCTCGCCCCCCATTTCAATCTGCAGTCATTTAAAGCCCCTTGTTGCGCGTGGGCAGGTCTTTCAACTGGTTTGGCAAGTAAATCAGCTGGAGTTGTTTTTTTTCCACAAAAGCAAAGCAGGACGAGGCCTTGAGTCAGCCGTGAAGGACACCTTGCTGTCAGGGCCATGGACGGTGGGGGGTGGTTCTCGCGTTTTCAACGTGTTCAACACAAACGCCCACAACCCCCCCCCCCCCCGCCTCCAGGGTTATCGTGGGGCTCGGTGCCTGCGCATCCACTGCTCCTGGAGGCCATTTTTCCCATTTTGTTGCCCTTGTAGCTGTTATTGTCGTTGTTGTTGTTGGATAGGACAGAGAGAAATGGAGAGAGGAGGGGAAGACAGAGAGGGGCAGAGAAAGACACCTGCAGACCTGCTTCACCGCCTGTGAAACGACGCCCCTGCAGGTGGGGAGCCGGGGCTCGAACCGGGATCCTTACGCGCGTTCTTGCGCCTTGAGCCACCTGCGCTTAACCCACTGCGCCACCGCACAGCACGCCCCTTTTTTAAATCTGACTCAAACCTCGACATTTAAGTAATCTCGCTCGGGTCACTTCTTTCTCGGGGCTCAAGGACTCTTTGGAGACTTTCTGGTCCACAGCGGACCTAGCTAGGGCCGGTGGGCGGAGGTTGGGGTGGACAGACACACGGACGGGCTGACTCGGGGCCTCGATGGCGTCGGCCCACCACTCCTCGGAGCTGATCCCCCACTCGACACCCGCGGGGCGCCCGGGGCCTGTCTTGCCTTCCGGGGCAGGCCCCGACGTCCCGGGCCTGGAGGACCTGCCGCCTGCATCTCTGGGGTCCTTCAGACGCCCCTTCTCCTCGTCGTCTGGCATCTTCCTGATGGAACTGGGGAGGGGGTGCAGCTGGCGTCGCTGATGGGACCTGCGGGGCGGACGGACCCCGGCGCCTGGGGAAGACGACCCAGTGGGGCGCTGGGCGCGCTCCTCGCCGGAAACGCCCGCGGCGTGGCGGCCGCCGCCCTCTCCTCCTCTCACCCCGGCAGCCGGCCGCCCCCGTCCGGAGCCGGCGCTGCACGTCGGGGTCGAGCGGCCCGGACCGTACCACCGCGGCGTGGAGGCGGGGCTGCCGGGCGGGAGCGGCCGGGCCGCGGCGCTGTGGCGAAGTGGGCGACCGCGCGTGCGCGCACCCCTGCCGGCTGCGCCTGGGGCTCGGTGGGAGCGTCCGGGCTCTGAAAACAAACCGCGCGCGTCTCCAGGGCAACGGGGCGGCTCGGCGCGCAGCCCCCAGTCGCAGGGCGGGACCCGGAGCTGGTGCCTCGTCCTGGGCTGCCGCGTGCTCGCGGGGGCGCCCCTGCCTGTCACCTTCCCCACCCTCTCCCTCCCCAAAAAGATCTCCAGGAAATACTCAGGAAAGGAAAGAACACGGTATTTTTTCTTTGTTTTAATATATATATATATTTCCCTCCAGGGTTATCGCTAGGGCTCGGTGCCTGCACTATGAATCCACTGCTCCTGGAGGTCATCCCCCCTTTTGTTGTTGTTGCCCTAGTTGTCGTTATTGTTGTTGTATAGGACTGAGAGAAATGGAGAGAGGAGGGCAAGACAGAGAGGGGGAGAGAAAGACAGACACCTGCAGACCTGCTTCCGCTTGTGAAGCGACTCCCCTGCAGGTGGGGAGCTGAGGGCTCGAACTGGGATCCTTGCTCCTGTCCTTGTGCTTTGCGCCACCTGCGCTTAACCCGCTGTGCTACCTCCTGGCCCTTGCATTTTTTTCACTTCAGTGTGTTTTTCAGCTTAAGATACACAAAGTTGTTTGTTTTGTTTTAATGATAGAGCTACTGAGAGAAAGAGGCCAGGGGCCCTGGTTAAGCGCTCACATTACTGTGTACAAGGACCTGGGTTCAATACCCTGGTCCTCCCCTGCAGGGGGACAGCTTCACGAGTGGTGAAGCAGGGCTGCAGGTGTCTGTCCCTGTATCTCCCCCCCTATACATTTCTCTCTGTCTCTATCTAATAAATAAATAAAAATATTTTTAAGAAAGAGATCAAAGCACTGCTCGGTTTATGGTGGTGCTGGGGATTGAACCTGGGACCTCAGAGCCTCAGGTATGAAAGGCTTTTGTGTAACCATTATGAAGTCTCCCCAGCCCACAGATTGTTTCTTGAGTGCAACACTGAGAGGGAGTGGCAGGTAGAGTTGCTCCCAGTCCACAGATGTGCAAACTGAGAGGCCTGCTGGTGAGCAGGCAAGCAATATAGGCCCTTCCACCTGAATTCCACCTGACCCTCATCTGGGACCCATGGGCCGCCCCCTCCTCTATGCACCCAGCCCCTCTTGGCTATGTCTGCCCTGTTGCCCTAGGAGTGCCTCCCATTTGCCTCCAATTCCTCCACTTAAGGAGGGAAAAAAAGAAAAGGAAATTTCCACTGCAGCTCTCCCATCCTTCTTTATTACTCTGACTTGATTTCTTACCACAAATGCTTACTTGAAAAGCAGTAACAAAACAAAAAGATGAAAGTATTGCCTATAAGAAACCAAATTCTCCTTAGAACCCTTGCCTTGTTAGTGTGGAATGTGGTTTTTTCTTGCACAACGCATGCATTTTGAAGGAGTAGTTTCTGAAGAGGTCCAACATTTCTGCCTAAGTTCACTCCAAGACCCAGGCAGAAATGAGCAAAAATGGCCTAGTAAAGTTACTGTTCAGCTACAGAGTATCTCAAACTAATATGTACTAAACTTAACTCCTTTCGCCTTTTCCTCACCCTTCTTGATATTTTCTTCAGGGGTGTCAGTTAATGGAGATGAAACTTCACCCCAAATACAGGAGAAGCAGTTGGAAACTGTATGATGATGTGCATGAAAATAAGACTCTTCATTATGACATAGGCAGATATTTAGATAGCACTGTTAATTACTCTTTTAAAAAAAGTCTAGAATTCTGTTTGGGCATTTTTATTTCTGGGAGAAAGTTTCTGGAATGACAACAGTTTATTTCCCTACAAAAATGTTATTATAATACAACTTCCCCCTCCTGATGCCTTCAATTACTATTGCAGTCCATGCACATGCAAACCCCAACATTTTTTGTTTTATAAAATGACTTAAGTACCCTTTGCAGGAGTTCTTCAGAAGAGATTGTGGGAAAATTAGTATCGTGGGTGCTTGTATTGGAGGTTTGGGTGGGCATGGGGAGCGGGTGGTGGAAGTCAAAAGAGGAGGAAAGAAGAGAAACAGAATTAGAACTTTCTCAGGGTCAGCCTAGGGACAGCATTTCATTTATCATGAATGGTCATCAGAACCAGAAAGTGGTTGAGGCAAATAAAAAGATAGGAGAAATATAACTTCCCTCCCTTTGGGGTTTTAATTAATGATTTTTGTTTACTACTTCACAAAATACTTTGTATAGTGAATTCATAAGTTCGGCACACAGTTCTACTTTGAGTAGGCAAGGCAGGTGTTAAATTGGATTGTTTTGATACATGAGCCAACTGGAGATGAGAGAGATTTCAGGGAGTTAGTAAAAATCACATATATGGCAAGCAAGTACCTGAGTTGGGGGTACATATAGGTGCTATTGAGGGTCTAAAAAAGGGTCAGGGGTCTTCTAGATGTTTGGATCGTTTCAAATCCAACTGTTAGCCATAATCCTAAGCAAGATGGTATAACTGACTTTGTTTTTGGAAGTGAATTTAGCCTTAGCCTAACTCCCGCTCAGCTTCAGAACCCTCTTAATTTTTAAAATATTTATTTATTTATTGGACAGAGACAGAGAGAAGTCAAGAAGGAAAGGGTAGATAGGGAGAGGGGGGGAGGGAGAGATAAAGTGCCTACAGCACTGCTTCACCATTCATGAAGCTTCCCTCCTGCAGTGGGGAGCCAGGGCCTTGAACCAGGGTCCTTGCACATTGTAACACATAGGCTTTACCAAGTGTGCCACTGCCCAACCCCCCAGGACCCTCTTTAAACTCTCCTAAAGGTAAAATTGTATTTTCTAGAAATACATGTGCCATTATTTTATATGATGAACCCAGTGACTGAACACCTCAGCCCTATAGAAGTATACATGTTTCAAAAAGCTCATGGAGTGGTTTGTAGGCAGCCCAGGGGCAGAAGTAAAATCCCATTTTCCTCTGGCATCATAGTGTGCCCATAGCCATCCGCTGCAAGAGTCCCCTTTTAGATGAAGATGGTGTGCGACTTAAAAAATAATAACAAATCCCTAATGCTTCTTTCCTTTAAAAAAATATTTATTACTATTATTTATTAGGAGGTAGAGGAGAGAGAGCCAGAGCATCACTTTGGCATAGATACTACAGGGGATCAAACATAGGACCTCATGCTTAAGAGTTCATCACCCTCTCTACTGCACCACCTCCCAGTCCGTGCCATGTAACTATTATCTTCTGCTTATATACCCTGTTTGTTTTAGTAGTAGAGCCTAGTTTTATTACTCAACTCTTTAAGTAGAAGCTTTGTTCCAAAGAATAATATATATATGCATATATATGTGTATATGTGTGTGTGTGTGTGTGTATATATATATATATATATATATATATATATATTGCCTCCAGGGTTATTGCTGGGGCTTGGTGCCTGTACTATGAATCCACTGCTCCTGGAGGCTATTTTTTTCCATTTTGTTGCCCTTGTTGTTGCCCTGATTGTTGTTGTTATTGTTGCCATTGATGTTGCTGTTGTTGGATAGGACAGAGAGAAATGGAGAGAGGAGGGGAAGACAGAAAGGGGGAGAGAAAGATAGACACCTGCAGACCTGCTTCACTGCTTGTGAGGCAATCCCCCTATAGGTGGGGAGCCGGGGACTTGAACCAGGATCCTTATGTGGGTCCTTGAGCTTTGCGCCATATGTGCTTAGCTTGTTGTGCTACCGCCCAACCCCCAGAATAACATTTTTGTACTTGCTAGTACATCTCTGTATACCCCTGCAGGGATATATACAATTGAGAAGCAGTTAAAGGCAATTTCAGGCCTGCAGCTTGAAGTTTTCTGTTTCTCAACCACATTCCCACAGATGTGAACTTTATCCCAAGATGAACTATGTTCTCTTTTCATTTGTTAAATTCTATCTTGGGCACACTTCTCCACAAAAACAAATTATACAGATAAGGCAAAAATCTAAGAGAAATATTCTAGATATTCATAAGAGGTTCGTAACTGCAGCATTCAAAAGGAATCCTTAAAAATGGACCCACTAGCTAAAACAAGATAGAATAGCAAAAAAATATATATGCTTCATCTTACAAAAAAGCATTTTGGACTTAGTGAGGCTAAATGACTTGGCTAAGGTCACGACCAGTTTATGGAAAATTCAGAACTGGAACCCATATCACAGTGTATTTACTCAGTAATATATAGAGCTAAGCAGGAGTAAAAGTTAATACTATTGATATAAATAAATATTTACATTTTCCTAAAGAAAAATGTAAATGATACGCCATGGAATGGAAAAAAGTAAGAGATGAAGTTAGAGGCCCAGGCTGCAAGTTATAGTGGTGTGTACTGGAAGATAAACAGTCAACTTAAGTGGTAGGGACACGTAAATACAGAGTAGGACATTTAAATGGAACCATTTGGTGTCACGTAAACTGGGATTGACTTCATTATAGCCTCTCTTATGGTACAGAACCGCACGTCAAAACTATTTGCTTTAGTCTTTTGACAAATGTATTTTCTTCACAGAGTCCAAGAGGAGTGTGCAATGTGTTGAGGTAATCTTGGGGCTGTCCAGACTAGACCGGAGCCCTTTGAATCTCAAAAGTGAAGTGTGATGGGTGGGGGGCGGTGGGGGGGTTTGTCGTCATAACAAATCTTTTAGGAAGGAGGCTCAAAAAGAGGACAAAGAAAATTCTGACCACAGCATGCACTCCTTGCTTCTCCAGTCACATCTTGCTCTACTAGTGATATTTAACAGACTTTGCTCCTTTCTGTTTGGGGGTCTCCCATGAGATTATTTTTCCCTCTTCTAACCCCTTCATCTTATTGCTTCCCTCTCACTCTCCAGGTTTAACTTACAGCACCCAGCTTCCTTAGAGAACTTTCCCTGTCCCCCGCCCGGCTGCTCTCCACAACCTCTTATTACTTTTTTTCCATAGGACTTGCTGCAGTGTGTTGTGATATATTTTGTTTGTATAATTAACCTTTATTAAATGTTTAACTCCCAGTGAGACCATAAACTTCTTGAGAGCTGAGCCTGAATACATTTCATTCACCACTGTTTCAGAGTAGGTGCCAGTTTAATACCTAAAACGAATCTGCACAGCAGGGATAGCAGGGGTTTTGGAAGAGTGACTGCTGCTCATCCAACACGCAAGGAGTCAAGCAGTGTACTTCTGAATCCAGTTTTCTTGCCAGTTTCTTTCTCTTTATGTTCCATAGATGTGTTTCCTCACTTTTTGTCCTTAGCTTTCTGTTTTTTAAACCAGCAGAGGCAACATCTGAGAGAAAAGTACATTTAGGAGACAATGATGATGGTCCCCCGCCCCTTCCCAAACTAGAAGGTGACAGCAGGGGGCAGTGGCATCCTGGGAGTAATTACTCAAGCAGGTCCTGGTAAGGAAGGCCCGCCTCCCCTGGCCCCTTCCCCCAGCATGGCCCCCTTCTCTCCAGCCTGGGTCAGCTGCAGTCCAAAGCCACAAAAACTGACTTTAAAAGTCCTCCTAAGAGCTGCATCTTTTGAGTCCCCAAAACAATCACTCCTTGTGCCCCAGGACATGGCGCAAGTTAGTTACACACTTAAAGCAGTTTCCACAGAACCACATTCAGTTGGTTTTAAATTCTGGGGAAAGCTGGCAGCCTCTTTGTGGTTTTTTTTTTTTTTTTTTTTTTTTTTTAAAAAAAACTAGTTAGAGGGACAATTAAAGCTTTATGGGCCCCAGAATGTACCTATGCAGACATAAATAAGGATCATTCTTCATCTCCGGTGAGAATCCACTTTCTGGCAACAGATATGTTTTTCTACCATCACAGGATTGAGTTGAGCTCACATCTAAGAGTCTTTATGATTAGGGCAGGTGACAGAGGGTCAGCATGAGAAGAGTTAGACCCTAAGTTTGACCCAGACTCTCTCTCATAATGGACACATTGCAGGCATTGAGCTTAGCTGGTCTTGAATACATCACAAATTCCCAAAATCTTCCCAGAAAGAATTCTAAGCCAAGAAAACCCATTTTACACCCTCCCTCTTCATGCTACTTTGGGCCAAAATGGTTTATTTGCCAAAAAATCCTGACTCCTTTATTCTGACTCTTACAACACAATACAATGCTTTCATATATTTACAGTGCAGTGTCCTTGAATGGTCAGAATGAAGATTTTTTTTTTTAATCCAATAACATCATTAAATGCAGCAGGGGGCTCTCTTCTTAAAGGAACTTTTGAGTAAACTCTTTTGTTAAGTAAGCCAGTCTTTTGTAAGGCAAATCATCAGCCATCAATTTGCTTTCCAAATCTGAAATCTCACATAGATTTTCTTAAAACAGGCCTAGTTTAAATAGTTGCTAGTGTATTTTGTTCTCCTGACTTTGGTAAAGACAAGTTTTTCTTCAATAGACATTACTGAGTAGGGATGGAGGAATTTCAAACACTTGGGAAATAAATCAATTTTAATCGTTTGTGTCATCCACAGTTCTTTAGAAACTCCAGCCTAAAGCAAACTATAATGATCTCCTTACAAAGAATTCAGCCACATAGATTTGAAGACACATCTATTTGAAGTCAGTTTCAAAAGAAATGCAGAGAATTATTATAGTTTTTTATTGTGGTAAATACATAGTATATTATTTATCATCTTAACCATTTATTAAGTGTACAATTCAGTGACATTAAATAAATTAAATTCACATTATTTTGTAACCATCACCAATATCTATACCCGGAACTTTTCATCATCCCCAACAAAGCTCTGTACCCATTAAGCAATAACTCCCTGGCCCTCCTCCCCACCTCTCTACTCCCCTCCCCCAGCCCCTGATAATTTCTGTTCAACTTTCTGTCTCTGCAGAGTGAACAATTTTTAACTCCAGATTTACTTTGGGACTTTTTCCTTTACATGGTGTGGTGACAGAATGGAGAAATTGGGGTATCTTCTTTTTACCTTATAGACTCTTCCCAGTGCTGCCTCTCTCTTGCCCTTTCCTCTACAGCATCTGAGATGAAGTTAGAGCTCATTTGAATGGTTTAAACTTGCAGAGAGGCTGCAGACCTCAGTGGCAACAAAAGGAGGTCAGTGGGTCTAAGTCTTTCTTACAAGCTCAGGAATGGCAAGAATTTTCTGACTTCAATAGTCAGAGGAAGTAGGAGCTGGATAAGCTTGATGAGTGTCTTGGTGTCTGCAATGTGGGCCCTGTTCAGCACATGTCAAGTTAGCTACTGAGTTATGTGCCTGAGATCTGTCAGGGTGAAGAGAGATAGGAATCCAAGAAGAGACCTGGAAAGCTCCCTTGGGCACCTTGATATCCATGCTATGAAAATTTTCACATTGAAAAAAATCTCTGCAGAAATTACATCTCTTGTACCAATTTTTAACCAACAGAGGCATATTCAGAAAGACATCTTTCCATCTGGAGTTTACTTTGTTCACAAAGTTTGGAAACTGTCAAAGGAGCTGACCTCATACCTCTGTCTGCTGTGGCCCCCTACCCCCACCCTTGCATGCTTCAGGATAACAAAGAGACTTGGCTATGACATCTGTCTATTTTTTTTTTGTTAAAATATTTATTTATTTGGATAGAGACAAAAATCTAGAGGGGAGGGGAGGTAGAGAGAAAGAGAGACTTACTTCATCACTCATGAAGCTGCCCCTGTGCAGGTGGGGTAAGGGGTTTGCACATCGGTCTTCATATACTGCAACATGTGTACTCTTCCAAGTGCCCCACTGCCTGGTCCCTGATATATGATTTTTAACTGTTTCAAGAACTACTTGGAGGGGGTTGGGCAGTAGCACAGCAGGTTCAGCACACATGGTGGAAAGCACAAGGTGGGGAGCTCCTGGCTCCCCACCTGCAGGGAGTCGCTTCACAGGCGGTGAAGCAGGTCTGCAGGTGTCTTATCTTTCTCTCTCCCTGTCTTCCCCTCCTCTCTCCATTTCTCTCTGTCCTATCCAACGACGACGACATCAATAACAACAATAATAACTTCAATAACAATTAAAAGGGCAACAAAAGAGAAAATAAAAAATAAATAAAAATCAATAAAAAAAGAAATTAAAACCACACACCTTTTAATTTCAGTAGCAGTCTGTATGACTTGCTGCAACTTAGTTGAAATAGGGCTGGTGGACCTCATATGGTAATTTAGTCTCCATAGTTACAGGCCCTGAAGGTAGATTTTAGGAGGATTGCTCAGAAGATTGCTAGATCTGTTCCTTGTTAGCCCCAGAGGTTAGTCTTTTCTCTTCATGGACTAAGGCCCCATGCTTTTAGCCCTAAAATGGGTAGTGATGCACTTGGTAGAGTACAAAGGTTACCATGCATGAGTCTCCAGTCAGTCCCCACCTGCAGGGAGAAAGCTTCACAAATGGTGTTGCAGTGCTACAGATGTTTTTCCTCCTCTCAGCCTCTTTCTCTGTCTCATTTTCTGTTAAAGGAAAATGAAAAATAAAAGGTGATTGGGAGTAGTGGAATCATCATACAGGCACTGAACCTGAGTGATGACCCTGGTGAAAAAAAATGGCCTTGTAAACCATTGTTACCTCAAAAGTTAAATAAATTTAAAAAGTAAAAGAATTACTTGGGATCTAAACCTCTGGGACTGTGAATATGCCAGGACTTTTAGGACAACTAGGACAGAATGACTCCATGATACAATGAAACAATGAAAGTGGGACAATGGAAGGGGAAATCATTCAAAACAGGAAGGCTGAAGGCCTTCTGAAGGTCACTTAAGGCCTTCTAGGAGCAGAGGCCATTTAGGAGTCTGACGAGGAAATACTTGTAGGGCCAACGGCACACCCATTTAGTATGAAGTGCAAGGACTAGGGTCTGAGCCCCCAGCTCCCCATCTGCAGTGGGGATACTTCACAAGTGGTGATGCGTCTTCAGGTGTCTCTGTCTTCTCTTTCCCTCTCTCAATTTCTCTCTGTCCTATCCAGTGAAATGGCTGCCAGGAATATTGGATTCAGAGTGCTGGCACTGAGCTCCAGCAATAATCCTGAAGGGAAGGAAAAAGAAAGAAAGAAAGAAAGGAAGGAAGGAAGGAAGGAAGGAAGGAAGGAAAGAAGGAAGGAAGGAAGAAGAAAGAAAGAGAAAGAAAGAAAAGAGAAAATACCTTTTTACTCTCATTTTGTTGCAAAAGGAACAAAAATGATAAAAGAGAAAGAATGAAAGAAAAAAGAATGCCAGCCTTCCAAAGGTCTGTGATGAGAAAACTATTTTTAGTGGTTCTACGACAAAAAGGGATTGGAGTGATGGGGTGGTGATTAACTTTGTATATTTTGTATATTTCTCAAGGAGTACTGAGAACCAGTGAAAAATTGGGGATTATGGCGGCTGGGCAGTGGTGCAGCTGGTAGAACACATACGTCCTCATGTGCAGAGACCCAGGTTTAATCCTCCAGTTCCCACCTGTGGGGAGTCGGATGTGGGGGCTTCATGAGTGGTGAAGCAGTGCTGCACTGTATCTCTCCCTCTCTTCCCCTCCTCTATTTCTTTCTGACATGAAAGAAAGGAGGAAGGGAGAAAGGAAAGGAAGGGAGGGAGGGAGGAAGGGTTGTCAACAGCAGTGAATTCATCATGATGGCACTGGGTCCCAGCAATAACACTGATGAAAAAAAAAAAAAGGTGGATCATGATTCCATCAAAGCCTAAAAATAGAAATAGACCATTTCTGGAAGGATGTATTTTAAACAAGTTGAGAATGATGTTTTAATTGGAAAGTTGTAGTGAAAATATTCAGCAGACAGGTAGAAATAAGTACTGGAATTAAGGAGAGAAATAGTATATTGGTATCAAGAATGGAGTCAGGAGTCTTGGCTGATAAGTGAAATAGTAATAATAACAGGCCAAAGAAGTTCTTCACGTAGATATTTTATCATTCTCACAATAATCGTAACACAAAAATGTTTTTTTAAATTATTTTTCCTTTTGTTGCCCTTGTTGTTTTATTGTTGTAGTTATTGTTGTTGTTGTTGATGTCATCGTTGTTGGATAGGACAGAGAGAAATGGAGGAGAGGAAGACAAAGGGGGAGAGAAACAGACTTCTGCAGACCTGCTTCACCACCTGTGAAGCAACTTCCCTGCAGGTGGGGAGCCTTATGCTGGGCCTTGCCCTTTGCACCACGTGTGCTTAACCCGCTGTGCTACCGCCCAACCCCCAACAAAAGTTTTTCTTTTCTTTTCTTTTCTTTTCTTTTTTTTTTTTTTACTGACAAGGACATTCAAGTATCTTGCCCAGGGTCACATAGTGAATGAATGATGAAACAGGGATTTGAACCCAAGGAGTCTGAACTGAGAACTTGACTGGCCTTTTGTATTGCCTCCTAAAATGTCAAAGTGGAAGAGCACAAAAGAAAAGTCATATAGGCGGAGGGCAAAATCTTGAAAACACCTGTAAAATATACTCCTTTTTTGTTGTTGTTGCTTATTGTTATTACTCTCGCTGTTGTTGGAGAGGAGAGAAATCTAGAGAGGAGGGGAAGACAGAGAGGGGAGAGAAAGATAAGACACCTGTAGACTTGCTTCACTGCTCGTGAAGTGACCCCTCTGCAAGTGGGGAGCCAGGACTCTAACTGGGGTCCTTATGCCAGTCCTTGCACTTTGTGCTACATGCGCTTAACCACAGTGCTATCACCCGGCCCCCAATATACTTCTATTCTTGATTAGTTATGCCCTGAAATCAGATGTAGGTCAGAAACAAACTGAACCATTCAGGTGCACCTGGTTGTATTAATTAGACTGGCCCAGCCCTTGCTAAATAATACCAAGCAATATCTAGTACTGTGTGCTAGGCACTGTACTAAAGAGCATCACATACATGATTTCATTTAGTCTACTCACAAATTCTACCAAAAAAGCTATTACAGTGCCTATTTTACAGTAAAAAAACCAAGGATCCAGGAGGTAAATCTCACCCAACAGGTAAATCTCAGACTGGCTCCAACCTAGCAGTTTGCTCCTGGAGCCAGTTCTAGAATTGCTGCCTCGGTTATCTTTTTTGATTGCCTCTCAGCAATCATCATGGAAAACTCTGGACATTTCTAGTATAGTTAATATAAAGTTTACTTCTTTCAATTAGTTTGTAGTTGAAACCAGTATTTGAAGCCAGTTCTTCCAACAGGTACTAAGGGGTTATCAGTTGCCTCAAACAAATGTTTATTATGTTTGTAGAGGAGCAAACATCTGCCACCCCCCCAAATACGTTTTTGATAAGTGGTTAATTTCATAGAAGGGACACCGGAGACAAAATAATTATCTTTAATATAACCAGTGGAGAAGGTGGAAGTTAGGTTGCACCTTTTGGGGCAACCTTCCTAATTGACTGTACCTTCTTTTGTCCTAATCTTAGCGAAACTATTTAAAAGTTGATGTCTGGGACCATATAGTGAGTTACTCTGAATCTGGGGGTCTCCTATATGTATAGGACACACATATTACTAACAAATTTCTCTTTATCTTTTGTTTTATCAGTCTGCCTCGTACGTATCTGATTATTTGTCCAACCTCTGAAGGCCCAGGGGCTATACAGGATGATTGATTCCTGTCAGCCTTAACAGGTACATATTCAAGTTAACTCAGCCTTACTAGAACAAAATAGTGCATCTAGTTTTTTCTCTTCTTTCTTTTTTTCTCTCTCTTAAAATATGCCCAATGTATTCCCACAGCACCCAGTTCCATGGAGAAACTTGATTAGCCTAGAAGGGCAATCCTAGCTTAGTTACAGTGATTGGTTCAGAAAGAGCACATAATACTAGTCAAGCCAGGGAGTCCAGTGATAGCACAGCGGGTTAAGCCCAGGTGGTGCAAAGTGCAAGGATTGGCGTAAGGATCCCGGTTGGAGCCCCCGGCTCCCCACCTTTAGGGTTGTCGCTTCACAGGTGGTGAAGCAGGTCTGCAGGTGTCTGTCTTTCTCTCCCCATCTCTGTCTTCCCCTCCTCTCTGTATTTCTCTCTGTCCTATCCTACAATGACGACATCAATAACTACAACAGTAAAACAACAAGGGCAACATAAGGGCATAAATAAATATTTTAAAAAATACGAGTCAAGCCAAATAAGGCCAATAGTAGTGGCCAATAGGCTTCCAGCAACGTTCTATTTATTTATTCCCTTTTGTTGCCCTTGTTTTATTGTTATAGTTATTATTGTTGTTAGATAAGACAGAGAGAAATGGAGAGAGCAGGGGAAGACAGAGAGGGGGAGAGAAAGAGACACCTGCAGACCTGCTCACCGCTTGTGAAGCGACTCCCCTGCAGATGGGGAGCCGGGGGCTCGAACCGGGATATTTACACTGATCCTTGTGCTTTGCGCCACCTGCACTTAACCTGCTGCACTACCGCCCGACTCCTGCAAAAATCTTTAGTCTCTGTGAGACAGGCTTTCCAGAAGTGCCTTGATGCCTCTAGTATTCCAAGGTGGAAAAGGAGATACTAGGAAGGATTGGATCCCCAGGATAAGTAAGCATCATCTGAGGCAGGGGAAGTAGCTCAACAGCTAGAACCCTCACCTGCCTCACACAGGGGCAGGCACACTTTTCCCCATGGCACCATGTTGTTTTCAACGGGTTATGTTGTTTTCACCGGGCTGGCTTCACGGGCAGGCAACAGACGACCAGGGACTCATGGTTGAGCTGTAGGCAGTATCTCTTTATTCATGCAGGACGCAGCACAATCTAAGCCGAGCTAAGCTAAACTCAAGTACTGTAAAACTCACAATGCTGTCTTTATATATACTTGCCAAGTAGGGTGGAAACAGGATGTGACATAGAGAAGGTGGAGAGAAAAGTGACTGGTGAAAATCAGAGTGTGACAAGGAGAGGATCAGGGTGTGACAAGGAGGGGGCGGAGCAGGCGAGAATCCTATCACTGAACCACCAATGCCCTGGAGGGAGGGTGGTGCTTGTTAACAGTGGTTATGTAAATAGAATGCAGTGGTTATGTAAATAGAATAGTGTTAAGCAGGGGGGATTTAAACCAAATGAAACAGAAGGGGTCTCATGCATACCAACAGCACCATACAAGAGAACAATACAGACAAAACAACAGGACTTCATGGGTGGTGAAACAATGCTCTGATATATCTGTCTCTGTCTCTCTTCTACTCTCTCATTTAAAAAATTGGGCTGGGGAGTTGGGGGCCGGGTGATACAGCGGGGCCGGTTGAGATAGAGTGGGGGGCTGTGTGGTGCACACCTGGTCGAGCACATATATTATAGTGTGCAAGGACCCAGATTTGAGCCTTTGCTTTCCACCTGCAAGGGGAAAGCTTTGCAAATGGTGAAGCAATGCTGCAGGTGTCTTTCTGCCTCTCTCCCTCTCTATCACCCCCCTCCCCTCTCAATTTCTGGCTGTCTCTGTCAAATAAATAAAGATAATAAAAATTTAAAAAAAGAAATAGAGATATAGTGATAGAAAGTGAGGCAAAGAGAAAGATATCATAGCACTGAAGCTTCTTCCAATACAGTGGGGGCCTGGTTCAAACCTGGTTGTTTCTTTACAAATCAATTATAGGAGAATGACTATGTCTCTATAAATCCTCAGCATGAAGAGCTATATCTGCGTTTCTTTTTGAACAGAGGGCTGAGACTTTCTACAGGAGACACACCTATCTAAAAATCCAAAATTGTGATATGAGAGATATGAAGCTTTAGTAGACATAATAATAATTCCTTTTATTTAAATTTTTTTATATTTTTCCTTTTGTTGCCATTTTTATTGTTGTTGTAGTTGTTATTGCTGTAGTTGATGTCATCATCGTTAGATAGGACAGAGAGAAATGGAGAGAGGAGAGGAAGACAGAGAGGGGGAGAGAAAGATAGACACCTGCAGACCTGCTTCACCGCTTGTGAAGTGACTCTTCTGCAGGTGGGGAAGAGGCTCAAACCGGGATCCTTATGCTGGCCCTTGCGCTTTGTCCCACGTGTGCTTAACCTGTTTCGCTACCGCCTGACTCCCAACAATAATTCCTTTATATTTCACTTCACTGCTATATACTTTTACACAATTCTCTCCCTCCCTCTCTCTCTCTCTCTCTTTCTTTCTCTCGGTTATTTTTCAGAGACAGAGGAGAGAAAGAGAAGCCACCATACCAAAGATTCCTAGTTTCATGAGGAGACAGAGAGATAGAGACTAGAGCATAGCTCAGCTCTTACATATAGTGGTGCCAGGGATTGAATCTGGGATTTCTGGGACCTAAGGCATGAAAGTCCAAATGCATTTTTATTGTGCTATCACTCCAGCTCAATATTTTGTTTCTTTAAAAGACATTGAGGCTCCAAATTTGATTCCTCAGCACTGCATGTGCTAGAACCAATCTGTGTCCTCTCTCATACAAAAATATTTTACGAGGGGTCCGAACAGTAGCGCAGCAGGTTAAGCGCACATGGCGCAAAGCACAAGGACCTGCTCAAGGATCCGGGTTTGAGCCCCCAGATCCCCTTCTGCAGGGAGGTCGCTTCATGGGTAGTGAAGCAGGTCTACAGGTATCTTTCTCTCCCCCTCTGTCTTTCCCTCCTCTCTCAATTTCTCTCTGTCCTGTCCAACAACAACAGCTATAACAACAATAACAACAACAAGGGTGACAACAAGGGCAACAAAATGGGAAAAATGGCCTCCAGGACCAGTGGATTTGTAGTGCAGGCACCAAGCCCTATTGATTACCCTGGAAGCCATATATATATATATATATATATATGTGTGTGTGTGTGTGTGTGTGTGTGTGTGTGTGTGTGTGTATGTATGTATGTATTAAGAGCTGACAGAATAGCTCACCTGGGGAGGCTCCTGCTTTGTCATGCAAGCAACCCAGCTTTGAGCCTGGCATCCACTGCACTGGGGGAAGCAGCAGTGCTGCAGTGCCCTTCCCCCTCTCTCTTTCTAGCTGAAAAAAGTCCAAAGAGGTGAAGCCCCAGGATTGAATATAAATGTTCTGCTAATATAGGCACATTTTATCCACAAAACTATACATCAACAAAGATATATATATATATACATATATACATATATACATATATACATATATATATGTATATATATATATGTATCTTAACTATAGTTCTTAAGAATAAAATGTGCCTATCTTGGCTATACATTTTTGTGTGTTTTATTTATTTGATTTATTTATAAAATAAAAAATAGAAAATATTGACAAAACCATAGGAATAAATGGGGTAAAATTCCACACATTTCCCACCACCAGATACCATATCCCATTCCCTCCACTGGAAGCTTTCCTATTCTTTATCTTTCTGGGAGTATGAGCCCAGGATCATTATAGGGTGCAGAAAGTAGAAGGTCTGGCTTCTGTAATTGCTTCTCCACTGGACATGGGTGTTGGCAGGTCGATCCATACTCTCACTTGTTGTACATTTTTATGAGTTTTGACAAATATAAACACCTAGGTAAACACTGCCTTGTTAAACAGAAAACTTGCATCACACCCAAAAGTCTCTATGCCCATTTGTAGTCAATACCCATTTCCTTATCCCAGTGTAACTTTTTTTAAATTATTTTTTTTTGCCTCCAGGGTTATTGCTGGGGCTGGGTGTCTGCATTACAAATCCACTGCTCCTGGTGACTATTTTTTTCCTTTTTGTTGCCCTTGTTGTTTTTCTTTATCATTGTTGTTATTATTATTGGATAGGACAGAGAGAAATGGAGAGAGGAGGGGAAGACGGGGGGGAGAGAAAGACACCTATAGACCTGTTTCACCGCTTGAAAGTTACTTCCCTGCACATGGGGAGCCAGGGGCTCAAACCTGGATCCTTACTACGGTCCTTGAGCTTTGCGCCCGTGCGCTTAACCCACTGCGCTACCGCCGGACTCCCCCAGGGTAACTTTTAACCTGATTTCTTTCACAGTTGATTGGCTTTATCTGTTTTAAAAATAATGCATACTTCGACTTATGAAATATGTAGATATACTACTCAATTAAGGGTACCATAGAATACTAAAAAAGTGGGAGTCGGGCTGTAGCGCAGCGGGTTAAGCGCAGGTGGCGCAAAGCGCAAGGACCAGCATAAGGATCCCTGTTTGAGCCCTGGCTCCCCACCTGCAGGGGAGTCCCTTCACAGGCGGTGAAGCAGGTCTGCAGGTGTCTTTCTCTCCCCCTCTCTGTCTTCCCCCTCCTCTCTCATTTCTCTCTGTCCTATCCAACGACGACAACAATAATAACTACAACAATAAAACAACAAGGACAACAAAAAGGAAATAAATAAATATTTTTAAAAATATTAATTAAGAAAGAATACTAAAAAGTAGGAGACTTAATAACAGAAATTGGTTTTCTGGAGGCTGGAAGACCAAGATCAAAGTGTCCAAATGTGTGGATTCTCCTGTGGCATCTCTCTTTGGCTTGCAGATGGCTGCCTTCTCCCAGTGTCCTCACATGACCCTTGTGTGAGAGCATTCTGGGTCTCTTCCTCTTTTTCATAAGGACACCAATCCTATTGGATTAGGGTCACACCCATATGACTTCATTTAATTTTAATTACCTCTTCCAAGGCCCTGTTTCCAAATAAAGTCACATTGGGTAAGAGTACAACGAATGAACATGGGAGGGGACATGATGCCATCTATAACAGCAATCTTTTGTGTCAAATTCTATGACTCAGAAATTATGCATTAGTATACATTAGTCATCCATTCTGTGACCTTTATTAGTAGTTCCCCTTCTGCTTTTTAAAAAATATATCTTCTTTTTTAAATATTTATTTATTTACTTATTCCCTTTTGTTGCCCTTGTTTTATTGTTGTAGTTATTATTGTTGTTGTTGGATAGGACAGAGAGAAATGGAGAGAGGAGGGGAAGACAGAGAGGGGAGAGAAAGACAGACACCTGCAGACCTGCTTCACCACTTGTGAAGCAACTCCCCTGCAGGTGGGGAGCCGGGGCTCGAACCAGAATCCTTATGCCATCCTTGCGCTTTGTGCCACCTGCGCTTAACCCACTGCACTACCGCCCAACTCCCCCCCTTCTGCTTTTTATTGCAGAGTATTTTTCTTTTGTATGACTATACCACAGTTTGTTTATCCATTCATCTATTGTTAGATATTTTATTATTTCAAGTTTTTTTTTTACCATTATGAGCAAAGTACCTATAAATATCCTATTATGTCTTTCTGCGGAAAATTGCTTTTACTTCTCCTAGTATAAACCTAGGGGTATAATTGCTGAACTATATGGTATGTTTAATACTATAAGAAATTGTCATGGTCTAGGAGGTGGCACAGTGGATAAAGCATTGGACTCTCTCAAGCATGAGGTCCTGAGTTCAATCCCCAGTAGCACATGTACCAGAGTGATGTCTGGTTCTTTCTTTCCTATCTTTCTCATGAATAAATAAATAAATTCTTTTTAAAAATCTATTTTGTTTCATTTTATTTTAATGAGAGAGTGAGAGAGTGACACATATAGAAAGATACAGGGGAAAAGACCAGAGCACTGTTCAGTTCTGGTTTATGGTGATGCTTCGGATTGACTCTGGGACCTAGGTGCCTCAGGCAAGAAAGTCTTTTGCATAATCATTTATGCTGGTTCCCCAGCCCTCTAAATCTTTTACTAACTTTATTTTTGCCACCAAGGTTACTGTTGGGATTTGGCATCTGCATGATTTCACTGCTCCTGGTGGCAGTTTTTTGTAAGAGATAAGAGAGAGGTACAAAGAGAAGGGAAGACACTGCAGCACTGCCCCACCCCTCCTGGCACTCCCCCGCAAGGGCTCCGTGTGTAGGCCCGGGCTGAAGCCTTCCTTATGCGTGGGGATATGTGCTCTCTTCTGGGTGAGCCGCCCCATGGTCAGTTTAGTTTTAAAACTTGCTGATTTATTTATTATTGAAACAATTTTGGGGGGACCAGGTGATGGCACACCTGGTTAAGCACACACATCACACTGAGCAAGAACCGGGGTTCAAGCCTCTGGCCCCACCTGCAGGGGGGGAGCTTCACAAATTAGGGAACAGGGCTGCAGGTGTCTCTCTCTTTCTCTCCCCATCTCCCCCTCCCATCTCCATTTCTTTCTGTCTCTATCCAATAATAAATAAATAAAAATAATTGTTTTTGCCTGCTGGAATCTTGCACCTATGCCATCCCACTGCTCCCAGTAGATGCTCCCCCTCCCCAATTTTAGAGGTGGTGGGAGCACTATAACATTGCCCCACCATGAATGGAACACCGCTTGGTGGCATGGTGTCATACATAGTGCTCTCGCGTGGTGCTGGACAGTCAAACCTGCGTCCTCATGCATGGCAAAGTATGCACTCTACCAGATGAATTATCAGATCCTTCTTTTTGCTCATTAAAAAAAAAATAGCAGGAGTCAGGCAGTAGTGCAGCAGGTTAAATGCAGGCTCCGCAAAGCACAAGGACTGGCTTAAAGATCCTGGTTTGAGCCCCCGGCTCCCCACCTGCAGGAGAGTTGCTTCATAGGTGGTGAAGCAGCTCTGCAGTTGTCTTTCTCTCCTCCTCTCTGTCTTCCCCTCCTCTCTCGATTTCTCTCTGTCCTATCCAACAACAACATCAATAACAACAATAATAACTACAACAATAAAACAAGGGTAACAAAAGGGAATAAATAAATTTAAAAAATAAATATTAGCTTGTTTGTGTACTTACATTAAGTTGTAAAAGTTTACCTATATTGAATATAGCTTTATTATCAATAATTTGCTTTATGAATATTTTTCCCAGTCTGTGGCTTTTCATTTAGATTGAATCTAGTTTATCAGTTTCTCTTTATGAACCATGATTTTGGTGTTATGTTGTCTTGAATAAAGTTCTACTTCTTCCTTTCCACACAGGATGCCTTTCTTTTTTTCCCCTCTTGCCTTATTGCACTGGCTAAAGTCATCACTACAGTGTTGAATAGAAGCAGTGAGAGGGGTCCAGGTGGTGGCTCACCTGGTTAAGAACACATATTATAGTGTACTCGGATGCAGGTTCAAGCCCCTGATCCCCATCTGCAGGAGCAGGTCTGCAGGTGTTTCTCTGTTTTCCCCTCTCTATCTTCCCTTTCCCTCTCGATTTCTCTCTGCCTCTATCCAACAATAAATTATTTAATAAAAAAGTAAGAAGTAAAGAAGTCATGAGAGCAGGTGTCCCTTCTCTTGCTCTTTATCTTAAAGGGTATTTACTCATTCTTGTTAAGTGTGATGCATGCCATAGGTTTTTCTGTGCATTCATTTATTTACTGAGAGGGAAGGGGAAGGAAGAGAGACAGAGAGATACCCACAACACCACTTCACTGCTTGTGAAGTCCTTCCCCCCCCACACACACACACACCCTGCAGGTGGGGACCAAGAGCTTGAATCTATGGCCTTATGCACTGTACAACTTGTGCTCTCAAACCAGACACATCACCGTCTGGCTCTGCCATAGGTTTTTTCATTAGTGCTTTTTATCCTCTTTAAAAAATTTCCTTCTGCCATTAGTTTATTCAGAGTATTTATTCAGGAATGAATGTTGTATTTTAAAAATGAATACTGTATTTTAAAAATATTTATATTAATACACAATTAATACAAAATATATTAATATTAAATGATTGTATTATGACAGAGAGGCCAGGGCATTGCTTTGGAATATATGGTGCTAGGGATCAAAGATATGGCCTCAGGTATGCAGGGAATGTACTGTATCCATTGAGGCCCATCCCTTACTCCTATATACAATTCTTTTTAAAAATTTTATTTATTTATGAGAAATGATAGGAGAGAGAGAAAGAACCGGACATCACTCTGGTACATGTGCTGCTGGGGATTGAACTCAGGACATCATGCTTGAGAGTCCAATGCTTTAGTCACTGTGCCACCTCCTGGACCACCACACAACTTCTTTAATAGAAGTGAGGCTGTTCAGGTCATCTGCTCTTCACTGTGTCTAACTTGCCTCACATATTGGTATTAATTATACACCATTGACATTGGCAAAGTCATTCATATTACTTTCTTACTATCTTTATATTATCTGTAGAATCTATTGTGAAGAATCTGTAGAATCTATCTTATGGCATTATTGATACTGGTGATTAGTGTCTTCTTTTTTCCCCCTCACTCATGTGGCTAAAGGTTTATCAATATTATTAATTTCTTCAAGCTGCTTTTAGCTTCATTGTTTTTTCCTTTTTTTGTTTGTTTGTTTTATGTCCTGTGGAGTCAAGGCTTTTCACCTGAAAGATTCTACCACCCCCAGCAGACTCCTTTTTGTTCTTTTAATTTCATATAGAGAGACATCACAGTATTGCTTCACAATCTGTGAAACTTCCCATGTGCACAGTGCTTCAGACTTTTCTTTTTTTATTGAAATTTAATTATTTATTATTGGATAGAGACAGAGAGAAATTTAGAGAGGGGGATGGGGGCATAGAGAGGGAGAGGGACAGAGAGACACCTGCAGCCCTGCTTCACCACTCATGAAGCTTTCCCCAGCAGGTGGGGACCAGAGGCTTGAACCTTGAACCTGAATCCTTGTGCACTGTAATGTGTGCGCTTAACCAGGTGAGCCACCGCCTGGCCCCTTGCTTCTAATTTTTCCATTCATTGGGTTACTGTATTTTGTTTCATTAATTTCTGCTGATTTTTTTCCCCTCTTGTCCTGCCTTCTCTTCCTTTCTTTTTTCCTTCTTTCTTTTTTTCTTCTTTTTTGCCTCCAGGGTTATTGCTGGGGCTCGGTGCCTGCACTATGAATCCCCTGCTTCTGGAGGCCATTTTTTCCCAGGTTGTTGTCGTTATTGTTATTGTTGCCATTGTTGTCATTGGATAGGATAGAGAAATGAAGAGAGGAGGGGAGACAGAGAGGGGGAGAGATAGACACCTGCAGACCTGCTTCACTGCTTGTGAAGCGAGCCCCCTGCAGGTGGGAAGCCAGGAGCTTGAACCTGGATCCTTACTTTGGTCCTTGAGCTTCACACCAGGTGCGGTTAACCCAGTGTGCTACTGCCCAAACCCCCTCTGCTCTGATTTTTATTATTTCTTTTCTTCAACTTTGGATTTGGGGTCTCATTTGTTCTTTTTTTGGCCCTAAGGTGGAAAGATTAGTGATTTAACATCTTTCAAGTATTCATTTAATAGTAACCCACACATTTGTATATGTTGAATTTTCATTTATATTCCATTTGAAATATATTCAAATTACCCTCATGTATTTTATTTGACTGGTGCATTATTTAGAAATGTATTGGTGTATTGCACTAAAGTAAAAGACTCTGGGGTGGGGACAGGATTCAGGTCCTGGAACATGATGACAGAGGACCCAGTGGGGGCTGTATTATTATGTGGAAAACTGGGAAATGTTATGCATGTACAAACTAATGTATTTACTGTCGAGTGTAAAACATTAATCCCTCAATTAAAAAAAAAGTACAGAGAAATAACTTGCTAGGTAGGGCACATGCCTTGCATGACCCAGGCTTGAGTTCTAGCACCATATGGAAGTCCTATAACACTGGAAAAGTGTGAGGTCTCTTCCTCTTTCTTTCTCTCTCTCAGTGTTTGAATGAAAAAAAAAATCCAAGAAAGATGAAATCACATGTGCAAGACTCCAGTATGAAAAAAAAGTTTTTTTTTTTTGCCTCCAGGGATTATCACTGGGGCTCGATGCAAAGACAGACAAGGAGAGAGAAAGATAGACACCTGTAGACCTGTAGACCTGCAGACCTGCATCACTGCTTGTGAAGCAACCTCCCTGCAGGTGGGGAGCTGGGGGCATAAGGAACTGGGCTCCTATGTGGGTCTTTGTGTTTCATGCCATGCTGCTTAACCCGCTGTATTATTGTCCACCCCCCCAAAAAAAATAGGTTTTTTTGTTCTTTAGTTCATCATTTGCTTTATTGAATTCTTTCACGTAAAGTGCTTAAGAAGTGAACCCATTAAATAAATAAACAACAAAAAAATTATTTCCAAGAGAGAAAGGGGACATATGATGCCAACAACTGAATTCAGGACCTCATTGAGGGTCTAACACTTTATCCACTGTTTCACTTACCAGGTTGTGAATCCAGTATAATTTTTTCTACAATAAAGTTTTAGTAATGTAACATTGGTTTGTATCATCAGTTTGGTTTTAATTGTGGCAAAATATACAAACGTAAGATCTACTACCTTAACCATTTAAAGTATATAGTTTAGTTTTGTTAAGTACATTCACATCTTGTACAAACTCTCTTCAGAACATTGTCATCTTGCAAAACTGAAACTCTATACCCATAAACAATGATTCCTCATTTTCCTCCCTAGCCCCTGGCAACCACCATTCTTTCTGTTTCTGTGAGTTTGGTTATTCTAGATCCCTCACATAGAGAAATCATACAGTATAATCATACAATATAGACCATTTACTTTTAATGCAATTAGTGATATGATTGAGGTTAAGCTTGTTATCTTAGAACTTGTTTTGCATTTGTTCCATTTATTTCGTGTTCCTTTTTTATGCTTGGTTTTGGATTAATTAACTGTGTGTGTGATTCTGTTGTAGTTCTTCTGTTGATTTGGTCACTAGGATTCTTTGTTTTGCTATCTTAGTGGTTGCCATAGGGCTTATGGTACATATGTCTCTTGAGACGCTGTCTTTAACTGATATTACAGTGCTCAGTATATAGTATAATAATTTATTATAGTGTGCTTTCACTTCTCCCCTTCTTGCCTTTATAATTTTGTTGTTATGGTTTTTACTTGTGCATATATAATAAGCCATATAGAATACAACTTTTTAAATATTTATTTTTATTCTTTTTTAAATTTGACAGGACACAGAGAAATTGAGAGGGAATATAGAGGGGCAGAAAGAAAGACACCAGCAGCATTACTTCACCACTTACGAAGTTTCCCCGGTACATATGGGCATCAAGAGCTTGAGCCCAGGTCCTTGTGCATGGTGACATGTGTACTCAACTAAGTGTGCCACAACCTGGGTCCCCATTTGGAGTATTTTATTCAGTGGTGCATGGTTTACAAAGTTTTCCAGACAATGGTAGAAACAAGCAATGTTTCTAGCTCTGTGTGAATCTTTAATCCTCTCATCCTCTCAGATTTTTTTTCTCTCTTGCTTTTTTTTGCCTCCAAGGTTATTGCTGGGGCTCAGTGCCACTACAAATCCACTGCTCCTGAAGGCCATTTCCCCCCCCCCCTTTTTGATGCCCTTGTTGTTTATTGATTTTTTTTTCTTAAGGCAAATATTTATTTACTCATTTTGTATGTGAAAGAGAAAGTGAGAGGTGAGGGAACCAGTGCTGGGGATCAAAGCAGGGCCTCCTCTATGCAAGTGTGCACTTCCCTGCCGATCCCCTCCCTGGGGGAAGAAACTGATCTAGCCTCAACTTTGGAAGTTTCCCTAACACTCCTGGATCAATCATGCTGAAAACTTGAGCTCTAGATCTCTGTGCAGCTTTCTTCAATTCAGTGCTCTCATGCAAATTCAGGCCGTGGGAGGGGCCATAGCACTTGGGCTCTCTGGACTTTGAGGTTTGTGTCCATACAGAGAATTCTCAGCTCTGCAAATTTACTGAGATTTACCTGATTTCTCTCTCCCCATGCTGCTGCTGGGAACCCTTTGAAGCAGTAAGACTGGGCAGTTGCAGAACTTACCTTGTTTGCTTTTCCATCTCTCAGTATTTATCCTTCATTGATTGCAAATTATCATTTTGTGTATTTTGTTGGCTTTAAAATATTTTTGTTTCAAGGGGGATTGGAAACTCAGTCCCTATTGTTGCTCCATGTTGGCTGGAAGTCCTTCTTCTCTTCAAATTCTTAAGTAAGTGTGTGTGTGTGTGTGTGTGTGTGTTGTTTTTTTTTCATAGAAACAGAGAGGTAGATAGAGAGAGGTTGAAAGAGACCACACCACCAAAATTTCCTTCAGTGTGGTGGGGGTTGGGCTCAAACCTGGGCTGTGCACATAACAAAGCAGCACACTCTGAGTGAGTTATTTCACCAGCCTCTCTAATTCTTTTCCTCTCTTTTTTTTTAAATAGATTTTATTTTTATTGTTGTTGTTGGATAGGACAGAGAGAAATGGAGAGAGGAGGGGAAGACAGAAAGGGGGAAATAAAGACAGACACCTGCAGACCTGCTTCACCACCTGTGAATCGACGCCCCTGCAGGTGGGGAGCCCGGGGCTCGAACCGGGATCCTTACACCAGTCCTTGCGCTTTGCGCCATGTGCACTTAACCCGCTACACTACCGCCCGACTCCTTCTTTTCCTCTTTTTTATTGCACTAGAACAGTGCTTCTTGAGTTAATTCAGTTCATCTTTACAAGTAGTAAAGAAAATTTTGTTTAAAAATTCCACTGTAGGGGGAACAGGGTGGTGGCTCATCCTGTAGAGCGTACATGTTACAATGCATAGGACCCACGTTCAAGGCCCTGGTCCTCACCTGCAGGGAAAGTTTCATGAGTGGTGAAGCACTGATGCAGGTATCTCTCCTCTTTGTCTCTACTCCTCTTTGTCTCTGTTTCTCACCTCTATAAAAAAAATGGCCGCTGTGAACAATGGAGCCATGCAAACACCCAACCCCTGGTAGAAAAAAAAAATCAGTTGTAGGTCATGGGATTAATGTTTCAAGTGTTTGATAACCACTGTAATTCTTATTGAAATGAAGACCAAATTCAGCTGTAAAATTGCACAGATGCAGATTTAAAATTTAGAGACTAGGACATATGATAAAAAAAGTACTTAAAATGCTTGCTTCACATAAGACTGTCTTAATTTTTTAAATGTATTTATTTTTGTGGAGCTGGGATCTGATACCTGTGCATTTTGCCACTCCTGCTCTGTCTTTTCTTTTAGATAAAGAGAGGCATGGGAAGGGAGGTAGAAATCACAGTACCAGAGCTTCCCCAAGTGTCATGGCCCTTCCCATGTGCCAGGGTTCTAACCTGGATTGTGCAATGGCAAGGCAGACACCCTACCCATTGAACTACTCTTTGGGATATGGTGGTACTGGGGATTGAACTTGGAACCTCACAGCCTCAGGCATGAGAGTCCTTTGCATAACCATTATGCCATCTCTCAGCCCAATTGTTTTCTAACTTACAGAAAATAATTAACTTGCAGATCAGGAGGTAGCACAGTGGATAAAACATTGGTCTCTGAAGCATGAAAACCTGAGTTCAGTTAGCAACATCACATGTGCCAGAGTAATATGCTGGTTCTTCCTTTTTTAGTTGTTTTGTTTTTCACCTCCAGGGTTATTGCTGCTGCTCGGTGCCTCCACCACAAATCCACTGAAGGCCATTTTCTCCATTTTGTTGCCCTTGCTGTTATTGTTGTTGGACAAGACGGGGAGAAATTGAGAGAGGAGGGGAAAACAGAGGGGGAGAGAAAGACACCTGCATACCTGCTTCACCACTTGTAAAGCAACCCCCCTGCAGGTGGGGAGCTAGGACCTTCATCCTTAAGCTGGTCCTTGTGTTTCGTGCCTTATGTACTTAACCTGCTGTGCTACCGCCTGACCCTCACGCCCACCCTTTTTTTTTCCCACCAGGGTTATTGCTGGGGCTCAGTGACTGCATCACAAGTCCACTGCTCCCAGTGGCCATTTCTTCCATGTTTTTTTTCTTTCTATTTTTTATTTGACAGGACAGAGAGAAGTTAAAAGGGCATCGGAGATAGAGAGGAGGAGAGAAAGATGCAGACCTGCTTCAATGCTCATGGGGGGGAGTGGTTGGAACCTGAGTCTTTGTGCATTCTCTCTCTTTCTCTCTCTCTAGTAAATAAATGAACTTCAAATAGGAAAATACAGAAAACATGATGAATACAAGACCAATACACTGGTAGCAGAAATCATGTTTACTGTCACTGCTAGAGTCTCTCTGATGCCTGACTCATAGTAAACTCTCAGTACATACATAAGGGACAATTAAATGAATAGAATATTTTTAGGGCAGAGTATTTTTTATACTTCATCACCAATACTATTTTATTATTTATATTATATTAATTATCTATTTTCTATATTATTATTTATATTATTCCAATAACATCTCTGTCAGATAGATCTATCTTTCCTTTGATAAGCTGAGACTCTATTTACAATGGATCCATGTCTATTCTGGTCTTTTTGCAATATGCTCCATTGCCTTCATTGTAAGTCCTTGTTTTGTCAGATGAAGTTGACATAAATCAGTATTTCCTTCTCTGGAAGAGAGGCCAACATTTTGATTTGGAAATCGTAAATGAAGAGGTTTGGCCTTTGCTCTTGAAAGCACCAGACTTGCATAACACTTTTCAGTTCTAGCTTAATTCTTGTAGATTCTTGGGGCTCCAGTCCTATGCCTCAATCAAGCTCTCCCCCTTCTGTGACATTCACATCTTTCCAGCTCAGCTTAAGCCTTCCTTCTTCAGTGTAGCCTGTTCATGCCACAGCAATCTTGCCCTTCTGACTGCTTCTCAGAAACTAATTATTTTTTCCATTTACTTGGAATCTAATCAACTGCACTGCCTTGTTGTACCCTTTGAATTTAATGAAAACATCTGCCCCAGCCAGCTGGTAACCACCTTCAGAATTGCATGTACCTGGTACAGTCATAATAGTATCGATTGAGCACTTGTTATATACATGCCTTGTTCTAAGGGCTCCTTATGAATGCCTTCAGTCTACCTCACCCTAATACCATCTCACATTCCACATAAAGACACTGAGGTCAGGGTCCCAGGCAGAGAGCAACTGGTTAATTGCACACATTATAATGCACAAGGACCTGAGTTCAGGCCCCTGGCCCCCATCTGCAGGGGGGAAGCTTCATGAATGATGTAACAGGGCTGCAGGTGCCTCTTTTCTCTGTCTCTTTCCCTATGTCTTCTCCTCCCCTCTCAATTCCTGTCTCTGTCCAGTAATAAACAAATATGATTGGATAGAGACAGGAATTGTTATCCAATAACAATTCCTGTCTCTATCCAATCATATTTGTATTATTAATAATAAGTATTATTGGATAAAGACAGAGAGAAATTGAGAGGGGAGGAGAAACAGAGAGATACCTGTAGTTCTACTTTACCACTTGTTTAGTTTTCCCCTTGCAGGTGGGGACCAGAGGCTTGAACCTGAGTCCTTGTGCACTGTAATGTGTATGTTTAACCAGGTGCACCAACACCTGGCCCCAATAAATAAAACAATTAAAAAAAAAGATACTGAGGTCAGTAGAGTTAAGTCACTTGCCCAGGGTGACCAGCAGAGCCAGGATTCAATTCAAGCTTTCTAGCTTTTAGTCTGAACCCCAATCACTGTGTATACCATTTACAAAGTATAGTAGTTACTCTACAAATTTGTTGGATACATGAAAGCATGGAGATTTGACCTGTAGAGGAGATGCATTTCCAGTGAGACCCTGTTCTGCTGCTTTCACAATTCTGCCCGTTTCCCCATCACAGCTCATGTATTGTTGCTGTTGTTTCCAGAGTGGAGCCTGTGTGGCCCAGGAAGAAAAAGAAAGGATAGGAAGTGAGATGCCTACATTGCTTTCCTGACTTTGTCCCTTGCAGGCTAGGCAAAGAGCAAGTTGGAACAGTTCTTCCTACCACTCTCTTGCTCTCAGACTCAGCCAACAAACTGAAACTGAGAGAGGCAGAAAAGGAAGTCTGAGGGGTAGCACCATCCTCAGGATCACTGCTTTCTGAAGCTCCTGCCTCATAAGGCTCAGTCAACTGGATATGCCTTTAGCTTATTGGAGTCTGGCCGGATTTACAGAGATAAAATCAATCTGACCCTTAATTCCTCAAATGTAATTTATGGGCTTGCCTTCTGTGTGCTACAACACGTCTGGCTATCCAAAATCTGGTAATTATTTATGTAAACACATTGTCCTGCCTGTGTAGAATATAATTGGACTCAAAGAGCAAGAATTGGGGACTTACACAGTGGAGCCTGGGCCGAAACCTTCCTTTTGAAAACACCTGAGTCTTTGAAAATTTCCAAGTGGCTTATGGATAGCTTTAACCAGACAAAAGGTGTGTGTGTGGGGGGGGAGAGCATAGATTTTTTTTAAACAATAAAAATGTATTACTAGTGGTCTGGGATGTGATACTGTGGATAAAGCACTGGACCCTCAAGCATGACATCCCAAGTTCAATCCCTGGCAGCACATGTAACAGAGTGATGTTTGGTTCTTTCTCTCTTTCCTGCTATCTTTCTCATTAATAAATAAATGAAATATAAAAAATGTATTATTATATTTTTAACCAGAGTACTGCTCAGCCCTGGCTTATAGTGATACTGGGGATCGAACCTAGAACCTCAGAACATCAGGTCTGGAAGTTTTTTTTGCATAACTACTATGTTATCTCCCTAGCATACTACAAATAAAACTAATTTTGTTGTTATTACTGTTTTGTTTCCTTCTTTAGCAGGCCTAGAAAAATCTACTCCCAACCATGACCAGGTTTAGTAGGTCTTTTCAGAGATAGGATAAAGACACCCCAACCATCCTGGCTGGACCCAAACAGAAAGGACATGAGGCCTGGGGTGGAGAACTCTACAGATTGCTTCATTGTCTGTTGGAACATGAGTTTTATACTCCCACTAAGAATAAACAGGATTAGAAATGTAATGCTGTTTGGAAAAGAGGAGAGAGATGGCTGGTGAAGGAGTAAGGTCTTTGTTTTTCATTCATGCTGTGAGCTCCCCAAGAACCTCTGCTGTACATACACACACACACACACACACACACACACACACACACACACATACACATGAGACACACACATGAGAGCCAAGATGATTAGGGGAAGAAAACGAGCTGATTGGACCAGATGGTTCAAGAAGTGCTTCCAGGAGGCTGCTGGGGTGGATGAATCTGCATCTTTAAATAATGATTTCTGAAAGGCTCAAATTGTTTCTTAAACAACTGCACTGAACTCTCAGCTTTCATCTATTTTTATGGCACCTCTTCTGGTTGAAGGCAGGACTGTTGGCCTCTGACTAGCAAGGTACTGAGAAATCCCTCATCCTTGCTATAGCCAGTGAGAAATCCATTTCCTAAAAGAAAAATAAATCTTTAATAATCAGAGTGCTTTGAAAAATGGATTTCAGGCAGAGACCTCCAGCCCTGGATAATCTGAACACACCCCCCCAGTTCTAGTGCCAGCTGGGGTACTTATTTCCTCAGTAGCCAAGGGCTAGCCAATTAACCTCAGTTTCCCCATCTGTAAAATGGGGTTAATAATGCTTACCTGTTCCAGGAGTGCTGTGAGGTTTTAATTGGGTAATAGTTATGGAGCCCTTTGATGTAGTAAGTTTTATTAACTTCCAAGGGATTCCCCGAGGGCAGAAAAAGCAGTTAAAACCTAAGAGAGAAGAAAGGCACTGAGACGCAAAGCTTGGCTAAAGGTTTCACCACCAGCTCTAATTTCAGCACACAGTTCAGCTGCTCCAGTGTTTGTGGAAAGTGATGTCTGTTTGGGGGCTGTTTGAATGGCATTTGGGGAAGGGAGAAACTGAATATTGTCTCAGAAGGAGCTGGCTTTCAGATGGGGAAGGGTAAAGGCAAACAAATAGCTTTAGCTTGATCAAAGCAAGATCATTCTCTAGCCTAATTTCTAATAGCAAGATCCCAGTGATGGAACTATGTTGGTGTTAATCTCAGGTTTGGGAGATTAAGTTTAGTACTGTTCCCCCAGCTTCTGGTTTACTGCTTCCCAATAGTGAGGGAACTCAAACTCTGGCCTCTAATCAAGGTTCCTGCCTGACTAGAGAAAGGGTGCGGACCATATTGAATAAAGGTCAGCATAAGGGGGACTTTTCAAGCTTCATTACTCATATCCAAGTGGAAAGGTCTAAGTCCCTAGGTTAGTTCTGTGCCTCAGTTTCTCACTTCACAAAAATTATTTTAATCACACATCCTTCCCTTAAGGATCCAAATAATTAAGATTTGGAATGTAAACATGCACTAAATTATAAAGCATGCTCAAAGTTCTTTGTGACTTAAAAAAAAATTCTCAGTTATTTGGCTAATTGTACTTCAAGTCAAATCATTTAGTACCAGAAACACCATACTCCCCTCTAACTTTTCATCCGCTACCCCTGTGTTTAGTATCCACAAATCTGTCAACTAATTGAGTGTCAGTTACACAGACATATCCCAGAAGGGTGACCAGCTCATCTTGGTCTGCCTAGTGCTGTCCAAGGGTCAGCCCTAAAAGTCCCATATTCCCAGAAGCCTCACTCCCATAGCAGGCAAAAAAAAAAAAAAGTCCTCTAGCTGGCTAGAAATGCCGATTGCTATTTCCTGAGAAGCCGGTTCTTGCATCTTTATCACGGAGAAGCATGTCATGGGAATAGGTACCATAGTATGACAGAGGTGCACTGGGCAGGAGGGCTTCTTTTTTGTTTGCTTTTTGGCTTTTTTGTTTGTTTGGTTGGTTTTTTTCTTTTCTTTCTTTTTTTTTTCCTTTTGGCTACCAGGGTTATCATTGGGGCTGGGTGACTACACAATAAACCCACTGCTCTGGGGGGCCATCCCGGCCACTCCCCCCCCCCCCCCCCCCCCGCTGACACACACACACCCTTTCCCCTCTCTCTTATTTGATAGTGTTACAGCTCTTGAGTATTGCAGCTCTAAGGCAGAGGAAGAACATGAAGGGCAGGTTGTTATGCTTATTTCTCCTCGATGGTTTCAGGAGATTCATGATTCCTACCAAAAACCTGAACAACCTACCGCTTTGGCAATCAGCTTTTATTCTTACTAGGGGCGCTTAACCCGCTATACCACCGCCTGGCCCCTAGCTTTTATCCTTTTCAAACTGGGTGTAGCTGATTTGTTACAGAAAAGAGCGCAATATGATTGGTTACAAACTGAATCAAAAGGGGTGAGTGGATTGGTTGCAGAGTCCTCCAAGGTTTTGTTACAGACAGAATCCACCAAGGTTCCCACTTGGGGCACTGGAATGCAGAAGTGAGAGAGTCTCACCACTTGCAGTGGTTTTCTCTCCTCCTTCTTCATTCTTAGTTTGTGGGCATTTCATTTCAGTAAAACAAAGAAATTGAGAGGGGAGAAGGAGAAAGAGAAAGAGACACTTGCAGCCCTGCTTCATTGATCACAAAGCTGCCTCAAATGTAGATGTGGAGGGCAGACTTGAAAGCGGGTCCTTGTATAGTAGCATCTATGTTCTACCAGATGAACCACTGCTGTCCTCCTTCTACTGCAGATCTGACCTGTGGCCTCAGTTTCCTCCTTCCCCTGGGGAGGAGGTGTGATGCAATGCCTTCTCACCTTTCCCTCCAGAAGAAAACACAGATTTGTCCAGCAATTAGCCCAGCCCCACAGGGGATGTCCTGTGGTTTTTAACAAGAGATGCCAGTGGTGGGAATACGATGGGGGACCCAGGTCCATTTCTGCATGTGGAATTCAGCTCCTGCTACCCACTGGATCCTTTATAATAACCTTTCTCAGTGAGTGGCAAGAACAGAGTGAGGAATGTCGCTCACAACTGAATGTTGTCCCTAGTTCTTTAGATCACTTTCCTTCCTAAAATAAACGCCTTGTGCCCTAAGGTTCAAAACTTTCCCAAGGCAGGCCGGGCAGTGGTGCACCTGGTTAAGCGCACAATAGTGTGACACGCAAGGACCAACTCAAGAATCCTGGTTCGAATCCTGGATTAGTAGTGCAGGCACTGAGCCTCAGGGATAACCCTGGAGGCAAAAAAAAATTTTTTTTTTTTTTTACTAAGGCTGTGCTAGATTAAAATTTGACAAAATAAAACACTGAGTTCAAAATGTAAAACCACTGAAAATATGGAAGTCATTTCCCTAGTCACAATTTATTAAGTTACACTTGTTTTAGTGAGATTAATTTTTCTCTAGGCATATTTCATTTTACAAAGTGAATAAAGGTAAAGGGAAATACCTCCTGTTAAAGGAAGCGGAATCACAGCCATCATACATTTATTTTGTCTTTGTTTTCCAGAACTGAACCCCACCGAACCCCTGCTGGCATGCCCCTTTTGTTTGACCCAGGTAGAAATGGGGAGACATTAGGGTTGAATTGTTTTGGTGAGAGCACTTACTTCTAGGGGTCAGTTCTTTTACTGGGCCCTGGAGAGCAGCTTATGTTAATGAAATCAATCTCTTGACAGATCAGAGCCTGGCCTTAGGAGTATAAAAGCAAAAAATCTTTTTTACACTGAGAAGAAATGGGAAACAATGATTGAATAAAAGCCGCCCTCGGCAACCTCCCCCAACCCTGCCCCATCAGAAAACAGTCCTGTTTCAATTTCACCACTGAGCTCAGCTGGCCTGCTCCAGACGTCCAGACCTCGCACTCTATAAATCGTCTCTGCCCTTACTCCAGAGTTGCTGACTATATGTATTTTGGGTCCCGGCATTAATTCCCTCATCCTTGGCTGGTGACATTAAGATTTGTAACTGATAGAATGTGTTTTTAATGTATTTCCTGCAGGTTGCTATTAAATAAATCAAATTCTTCTGAACTTGCAAAAGGTTCTGTTTCCATTAAACAACAACTAAAAAGTGTTCTGGGAAGAATTTCCCCCAGCCTCCAGATGGACAAGGCAGCCAGCAGGGTCTGGGGCTCTGGAATTTTCTGCTTAGCTCTGCCACTCACTTTTCCTCCTTCAGTCAAGTCTGCTCTCCTCTCTGGGCCTCTCTCTCTCTTTCCTGGATATGAAATGAAGGTAAATATTTGTCTATGAGATGAGGGTGCTATAAGGATTAATTGGTTGGTGCTTGGGGAAGCCTTTGAAGATAAAAGACACTCTCAGCAGATGTTAAGTAAACTCATAATGTGTCTGGTTTTAATGAGCCAGGTGAAGCCAGTGGGGATGGCTGGAGATTAACTGTGCCTAGTCCAGAGCCTGCCTGTATGGACAGTACTGAAAACTGGGTGGAGCTCCCCACTGGCTCAGTGGGTTTCATACCATCATTATTCTTCCTGGCTCCTGGCACTAGGCCTGGCACATTGGTATCTATAAATACATGCAGAAGGAGCTGAATCGGAATTTAACCCAGGCTCTCAAGCCACAGAGAGCCGGGTCTCAGACTTCCCCAAATATGCTTACTCCCCACCATTCTAACCTATAGCTCGGGCAAGTTACTAATTAGTTTTGCAACTCCCAGTTCCATTTACCAGTGGGAATAGTCAGTGTTCCTAACTCCCAGGTTATGGCGAGGATTTATCATAAAAATGTCTAACAGCAATAGAACACTCAATGAATGCCAGACATTAAGCTCTTTACCCTCAGGATGTCTTATACCAATTCAAGAAGGAGGACTGTGTATTATTCTTATTCCCATTCTAAGAGTGACAAGTTTGAGGCACAGAGGGATTACTTGGGAGTTTAGACAAGGCCCAAAAGTCTTTGCACATGAAGTGAAATGCTGCATTGCACATAGTGGAGCAGTGAACACATCATAAGTGTGCAACAGAATTCTCAGAGTTTGCCTGATTTCCCAGCCCACAATGAAGAGATGCACAATGAGGGTAAGAGCATAGGGCCCTGGACTAGAGTAGACACTGGCAGGCTTCAGAGTTGTGCTAATATACCAGGCATGTACGCACCCAACCAAGCTTTGGAAAGGTAAGTCTACTTAGGGTGACCCTATTTGGGCCCAGTGATAATTTGCCAAATATGGCAAATATGGGCTTGAGAGGTGGTTCAGCAGTGGAGCACAGACCTTGCGTGTGTGAAGCCCTGAGCTTGCTCCCCTGCGTGATTTGAAAACAAGAAGGGGGAGTCGGGCAGTAGCACAGCGGGTTAAGCGCACGTGTCGCAAAGCACCAGGACCGGCAAGGATCCCGGTTCGAGCCCCTGGCTCCCCACCTGCAGGGGGGTTGTTTCACAGGCAGTGAAGCAGGTCTGTGTGTGTCTATCTTTCTCTCCTCCTCTCTGTCTTCCCCTCCTCTCTCCATTTCTCTCTGTCCTATCCAACAATGACAACATCAATAATAATAATAACTACAACAACAATGAAAAACATCAAGGACAACAAAAGAAAATAAATAAAATATTTTAAAAAGGTAAAAAAAATTAAAAAAAAGAAAACAAGGACAAAAACAAATGGAACAGCATAAATGGCAGGAAAAATGCCTCTTTTTTCTCTCAAAATGTTCTCTCTCAAAAAAAGAAGGAGAAAAAGGAGAAGGAGAAAAGAAAGAGAGGAAAGAAAGAAAGGAAGAAAGAAAAAAGAAAGAAAGAAAAAGGAGAAAAAAGGCATGTCATGCCAAATCATCCATCTCAAAGGCAGGCTTAAGTTATAAGGTTCAAATGCTAAGACATGGCAGCTCCTAGGACTGTGCTGTGCTTTACTGCCAGGTTTCTTGGAAGGTGTAGTTGTATTGCTTCTATTCCAGGCAAAATAAGACTGAACCAAGCAGTCAACTTTGAGTCCATGTGAGGAGCCAGAAGGGGAAACCAAGGCCCATGGAAAAATGATTTCACACCCCCAGAATGTGACATCACAGTACAGGCTTGACATAGAAAGGGAAGCAGCTAAAGGTGCCTGGGGAAGCCTCTGGTTAGAACAGAAATAGCTTCAGCAACTGCTGCTGGTGATGGGAAGGTGGAATTGGAATTTTGTTTAAATATTAGGTTGTTTTGAGAAGTCTGACTAAAGTGAAAGTCCCCATTTAAAAAGTTGACTCTACCTTGAAATTGATTGGTGTTTCCACACCCCATGTTGACTAAGACCTTGGAAAACAAACTTCCTGGTAGATCCTGACTCAAATCACTTGGGAGCTCATGCTTCAAGGTACAATCCCCTAGCTGTGAGCAAAGGGACTGGGCCAAGAAAAACCCCGAACCTGTGTTTATGAAAAAGCAAACATATCCCAAAGGTAGGCCCAAGTCCTAGCTGGCTTTGGGCACAGGCCCTTCAGGAAAGAGCATGCAAATTTGAAGGGTGCCCTGGCACAGCTTAGCCCCATTTCAGAGAACCCTTCTTAGGAAAAAAAAGCATAGGGCAACAAGAACAGGCAGACTGGGAGACTCCTTGTATTGAGCATCCACTAAACCCTGCAGTACAGCCACAATAAATGTGTACATATCATAATGTTCATTTTCTCAATGTGGAAAGAGGCTCAGGAGGTCAAGCTGGGTGACCTATGTCCCAGTTACCCCAATTTGTCTATTTTGTGATTGTCCCAGCATATCATCTTGACTTTCTTCACCATGTTTAGAAGTTCCTGCATTTGGATGATGAATGAAATGGACATCCTAGGTTAAGTGAATTGTCCAGATTTAACCAGCTAATGAGAGGTAGAGTTGGGATTTGAATTCAGGTCATCCTCAATTGAAAAAGCAAATACTAGGGATGGGGTGGGGTGGGGGAAGGGGTATTGACTGCAAAAAACTGTGGGGGAGCTCCAAGCCTTCTTCCCTCCACTTTTATCTCAGGCCTCTGGAAGCTTGTCTGATGTATCTTATGCAGGTAGGAGCACACCATTCTCAGCAGACAAAACATACACCTTCAGTCAACCCACTGTAGTGTGTTTGTTTTGTCTGCCAAGTGCATTTCTATCAGCTCCTCCATGTTAAAGATGTAAGAACTGCCTTCCCAGCTCTGGAGCCGTAGCCTACCAGCTCACTCCACAAACTGGGCCTCCCTCTTCATTAGGCTGGTTGCCCTGGTACCCACCCTCAACCTTCCCTGAGACACAGTTTAAATTTATTGCTGCAAGTACCTCTGTGACATCTTTTTATTTCTTGGGATCACAGAACTTATCCAATCCAAGTGCATTTGTACCAAATAAGAAACCAAATCCAGGTAAGTCATCTATGACTTGCCCAAGGCCACAGAGCTGAAAATTGAAGCTCAAAGACAGGTCTCCTCATTCTGAGGCTAATGTTCTTTCAAGATAAATAAGTTCTCCAGTTGGCCCACTTCTGCCTTTCATCTGCTGTGTGGTCTTAGTAAGTCACTAAACTTCTCTGAACTTCAGTTTGCTCATCAAAATATATGGAGATCGTGACAATGATTACAGCATTCAGAAACATGAGACTCAGATGAGATCACACACACAACTGTTCCAGTGTCTGGTGTTTAAAATACTTATAAAGGTAACAGTTAATATACTTGCTTTTCTTCAACTTCATACTATCTTTTCCTCAGTTTTAGTTTCTTTGGAAATCACACCACATGACTAATTTTTATCATCAACCAACCCCCCTCCTTTTTTTTTCCACACACAAAGCTGCTAACACATTACACCCATGAACTATTATTCTCACAAACTTGCTTTGTTCTCTCCCTCAGAGGGAGTGTCAGGCTCGCAGCTCCTCAGATTAGATTTCATCCTATTAGAGGCTGCCTATCTTTCTGGCCCATCGGGACTGTCTTTTTGCATCTGAGATTTGGAGGCAAAGGAAAGATGATAACCATGTGAAAACCACAAAGGCTGAACCACGTGAGCCTCCAGCCTGACCTCTTTTTCTTTCTCCCATCTAGGGTCCATGAACACCGGCCCAGCTGCCCAGTGAGCTGACCCCTTCAAGCCTGACCAGCCATGTTGACGTTCTGCAGGCAATTGTCTGCAGAGGAGCCCTTGTGCCCCTTTTGAAGTTCAGTGGAGTGAAGTGTAATCTAAGTGAGCTGGAACACATTTTGATAAAGCAGCTTCCACAGCCAGGGGCCCCTTTTGGGCAAAACGATTAACATGGGAGGCTGAGTTGGAGCTGAGCTTTCCTGTCTGGGTCCTCCGGCCCTTCTGTTGGCCTTTGATCACAGGACATTAGGATACTAGCACTCAGAGGGATAATTTAACCTTACCCCCACCTCTTTTTTTTTTTTCCATTAGTTAACAAATGAGGAAACTAAGGCCTGGACAAAAAGTGGCTTGTCTGAACTGAAGTCACACAGCTGGTGAGGAACAGATCCAGTGCTAAGACCCTTGTCCACACAGGTTAAGTGTTCTCATGATCTACAAAATGGCGAAGGTGTGGGTAAATGGGGAGGGGGATGGTCAGTGAACGAGAAAGAGAGAAATAGGGAGCACAGTTCAATCGTGGAAGACTTAGACTCCCTCTCTGGGGAGCCCCTGAAGGCCCTGATATCTACACACAGACCAGGCCAGAGGACAAAGGGAGAAACCCATGTAAATCTGGGTAATCCCCATAGCCACTCAGAAGAAGCATGGCTACATTATTAGTCTCACAATGCTAGGAGGAACTCGCTGGGGTTGGTGGTGCAGACGGGAAGGCCTTCCTGAAAGACCCAGTGCCTCTGTACATTTTGCCCTGGTAAATGACTTTGCAGTAATCTGGATAAAGAATAGGGTGATGTTAGAATCAACCTCATGATGTAGCAGTGGGGATTAAACTATGTTTAGAGCAATGCCTGATACACACTTAGTAGAACCGGCTGCCACCACCTTTACCAGAATATCTGCTATTCTTCCCCCCCTCCCAAGATTTATTTATTGAGAATAAGAAAACCTGAGCATTACTTTGGCACCTGAATTCAGATTTCCACCATTGCACCACCTCCCGGGCTGCACATCTGTTGTTCTTACCCACCACCACCAGGGCTGATTCAGTCACTGAGGCTGATTTGGTCACATATCCTAAGGAGAAAGGAAAGCTTTCTGGTAAAGGGTGCACTTGCTGGATTTCTCCTTCAGATGTCAAGGGGGCCTAGAGGTCACAGGAGCACCCCATAAAAACTGGGGTCATAGGTGGTGCTCCACAATGGGGAAAGTTTGACTGTGTGTCCTAAGGTTATTTCCAGCATGTCCCTGGCTCCCCAGATGCTGCTCTGAGTTTCCAGAGCACCTGAGAA